>NC_091461.1:90938391-91273391 GCF_027789765.1 Dendropsophus ebraccatus | reverse complement strand
AATCCAAAATTGTGTTTATTCCATTTCAGTAGAAAATTCCATGCAACGTTTCTGTCTCTTCCCGAGACCTTTCTCAAGCATAAACATAGTGAGTAACACATCCATTTTATACACACGTGAAGTCAGCTGTAGTAGATTGTCAATCAATGTGACGTCATAGTAAAGGTGAAATCATTCACAATATAGGGTCCAGAAAAAGGACAAAGTGTACATCAATATACAATTCCTTGTGTATTTATATATACATAACACAAAATCATAGTAAAAAAGTGCTGTGTTTAAAAAATACATAGTACGTAGTTTGCTGGGCGGAGTCAGCCACCACTCTCCACTGCTATTGGTTCCTCATTCACATGTCTTCATTACAGGACGTCATCTCCCCGGTGTGCAACAGCCTCTCAATGCAGGTGTGTGCAGACTCTCACTCTGCCCATCCCTGTGGGTGGATACATGGGAGGACCTATGGGGGCTCGCTTCTGTAGCTCCAATCTCAGAAAACAAATATTTTATTACATGATCATGCTAAAACTTAGTAGTACATCTGTGATCTTCAGGGAGCAGGGGCCAATATAAGTACAACTAGCAAATCCAAACGGACTATCACTATACGGAACTCCATCCATTGAACTCCAGGTTATCCGGCCTGACGCTCTAGCTCCGTGTTCACACACAGCGCTACAGCGAAAGTGTACTAGGGTATCTCAACCGCCCTGCAAACAGAGTGGGAGATCCCCATACCTGCCCAAACCCAATAGTAAGTTGTGAAAAGTCCTTTGTCAGTGTACTAACCCCATAGTAGAAATTAACCCCATCCTGCAATGACCGGTTAGCAGTGGGTTGTGGTGGACTCCTCACGCTCAGTCTTGATAATTCTAGAAAAATTAAAAGAGAAAGAATATGATTACTCAAAGTTATCAAGGTACAAGACCATCATGTTGGGGTACGCTCAGGACAAATCACCCCCCAAAAAAAAATTTTTATATTTTACTTTTTATTTATACATATACGTATTGATTTTAAACTCCACATTAAGACCCTTTGGTTGTAAAGTATCCAACCGAAAAATCCATAGTAATTCCCTTTTTTTTAAAGCGGTCACACGATCCCCTCCCCTAGACAATGGGGGAATGTGATCTATGATCATAAATCTTAAATCCCTCTCACTGTGTTTCATTTCAGTAAAGTGTTTCGAGACAGGGAGGTCTTCTCTCCTCTGTCTGATGGAGTATCGGTGCTGATTAAGACGGGTACGCATCTCGCAAGTGGTCTCTCCCACATACAGTAACTGGCATGGGCACCAGAGAACATAAATTATCCATTTGGACGTACAGGTAAGATAAAACTTAATATCATATTTTTTATTTGTATGTGGATGTACAAACTCATTACCTTTGTGCATATAGGTACATGTAATGCACTGTCTACATGGAAATGACCCCTTGTTTTTAACCATAAGGAATCCCTGTCCTGTTTTCTCTTTCCTTTGTAAATCCGATTTAACCAACTTATCTCTCAGATTACCACTTCTTCTGTAAGACATAAGTGGTGGGCATTGAAATTCTTCGATCATCTGGAAACTGTTACTCACAATTCCCCAATGATGTCTAATGATGTTAGTTATTTTGGGGGATAAGTCATTGTAAGAGGATACAAACGGTATTCTGTTCTTTTTCTCCCTTTTACGTGTACTGTCCAACTCATATATTTTATCCTTGTGTCTCATCAATAGGTCTCTGGGGTATCCCCTCCCCTGGAAATCCCCCACCATCTCCCGCAGTGCGGACTCCAGTCTATCAGGTGAGTCTGTAATTCTTTTGGCCCTTATCATTTGGCTATAGGGCAGGCTGCGGACCATTGGCCTGGGGTGACAACTAGAGAAATGGAGACACATATTTGTATCTGTCTCCTTTCTGTATAGGTTAGTTCTCAGTAGATTATCTTCTAGTGTAATTTTTACATCCAAGAAATTGATCTCTTTATAAGACTGTGTCAGTGTAAACTGAATATTACTGTCAATGCTATTCAAAAACACATGAAACTCCTTAAGGGAGTCCTCTCCCCCTGTCCATAGGAGGAAGATGTCATCAATGAATCTCCACCACCCCAGAACATGTCTGGAGTGATGGGATTCAAAGACGACATCCTCCTCCATCGTGGCTATACAGATATTTGCAAAAGTGGGGGCTACATTAGCCCCCATTGCCACGCCCCTCTTCTGTAGGTACAGTGTGCCCTCAAATGTGAAATAATTATTCCTCAGTGTCAGTTCTAACAGTTCTAGAATAAAACTGTGTGCTGCATCCGGTATTTTAAGTTTGTGTAAATTACGTCTAACCGCTGTCATGCCAAGTTCATGTGTGATTGAAGTGTATAAGCTCACAATATCAAATGAGGCCAAGATACATTGTGGGGGTAAGGTAAGTCCCTTGATTTTTTCCAAAAAATCACCTGTGTCCTTTATGTATGATTTTGTATTGGTAGCCAGGGGTCTGAGTACTTTGTCTAAGAATATCGATGTGTGCTGCATAACAGAATCCCTGCTGGAGACAATTGGTCTCCCCGGTGGGTTCTGAAGGCACTTGTGAATTTTTGGTAAAAAATAAATAATTGGTGTTACTGCATGTTTTACTTTCAGAAACTCAGACAATCCCTCATCTATCAACCCCTCATCAACCCCCTTGGACAAGATCCTGGTAAGTTGTTCCTCTATTGCATGTTTGGGATCCCTGGGTAAAATTTCATACACTTCCCTATCCCCCAACTGTCTGTATGCCTCCTTCACATATTTGACCCTGTCCATGACCACGATCGCACCCCCTTTATCAGCGGGTTTAACAATCAGATCGTGGTCATGGACCAGGGAATCCAAAGCAATTTTATCACTGGTAGACATATTTGGAACCAGAATGTTATGTTTGTCATAATAGCCAAATGATAAGGGCCAAAAGAATTACAGACTCACCTGATAGACTGGAGTCCGCACTGCGGGAGATGGTGGGGGATTTCCAGGGGAGGGGATACCCCAGAGACCTATTGATGAGACACAAGGATAAAATATATGAGTTGGACAGTACACGTAAAAGGGAGAAAAAGAACAGAATACCGTTTGTATCCTCTTACAATGACTTATCCCCCAAAATAACTAACATCATTAGACATCATTGGGGAATTGTGAGTAACAGTTTCCAGATGATCGAAGAATTTCAATGCCCACCACTTATGTCTTACAGAAGAAGTGGTAATCTGAGAGATAAGTTGGTTAAATCGGATTTACAAAGGAAAGAGAAAACAGGACAGGGATTCCTTATGGTTAAAAACAAGGGGTCATTTCCATGTAGACAGTGCATTACATGTACCTATATGCACAAAGGTAATGAGTTTGTACATCCACATACAAATAAAAAATATGATATTAAGTTTTATCTTACCTGTACGTCCAAATGGATAATTTATGTTCTCTGGTGCCCATGCCAGTTACTGTATGTGGGAGAGACCACTTGCGAGATGCGTACCCGTCTTAATCAGCACCGATACTCCATCAGACAGAGGAGAGAAGACCTCCCTGTCTCGAAACACTTTACTGAAATGAAACACAGTGAGAGGGATTTAAGATTTATGATCATAGATCACATTCCCCCATTGTCTAGGGGAGGGGATCGTGTGACCGCTTTAAAAAAAAGGGAATTACTATGGATTTTTCGGTTGGATACTTTACAACCAAAGGGTCTTAATGTGGAGTTTAAAATCAATACGTATATGTATAAATAAAAAGTAAAATATAAAAATTTTTTTTTGGGGGGTGATTTGTCCTGAGCGTACCCCAACATGATGGTCTTGTACCTTGATAACTTTGAGTAATCATATTCTTTCTCTTTTAATTTTTCTAGAATTATCAAGACTGAGCGTGAGGAGTCCACCACAACCCACTGCTAACCGGTCATTGCAGGATGGGGTTAATTTCTACTATGGGGTTAGTACACTGACAAAGGACTTTTCACAACTTACTATTGGGTTTGGGCAGGTATGGGGATCTCCCACTCTGTTTGCAGGGCGGTTGAGATACCCTAGTACACTTTCGCTGTAGCGCTGTGTGTGAACACGGAGCTAGAGCGTCAGGCCGGATAACCTGGAGTTCAATGGATGGAGTTCCGTATAGTGATAGTCCGTTTGGATTTGCTAGTTGTACTTATATTGGCCCCTGCTCCCTGAAGATCACAGATGTACTACTAAGTTTTAGCATGATCATGTAATAAAATATTTGTTTTCTGAGATTGGAGCTACAGAAGCGAGCCCCCATAGGTCCTCCCATGTATCCACCCACAGGGATGGGCAGAGTGAGAGTCTGCACACACCTGCATTGAGAGGCTGTTGCACACCGGGGAGATGACGTCCTGTAATGAAGACATGTGAATGAGGAACCAATAGCAGTGGAGAGTGGTGGCTGACTCCGCCCAGCAAACTACGTACTATGTATTTTTTAAACACAGCACTTTTTTACTATGATTTTGTGTTATGTATATATAAATACACAAGGAATTGTATATTGATGTACACTTTGTCCTTTTTCTGGACCCTATATTGTGAATGATTTCACCTTTACTATGACGTCACATTGATTGACAATCTACTACAGCTGACTTCACGTGTGTATAAAATGGATGTGTTACTCACTATGTTTATGCTTGAGAAAGGTCTCGGGAAGAGACAGAAACGTTGCATGGAATTTTCTACTGAAATGGAATAAACACAATTTTGGATTTTTTCACCATACGGTTGTGCTGCGGAATTCTTTGATTATTTACGGGGAGACGTGGATTCGGTCTCCAGCTGCTGGCACCCTTGCACCGGTTTGAATAGAGTGCACTTCATACTGGACGTTTATATATATATATATATACACATATACAGTAGTACCTTGGTTTAAGAGTAACTTTGTTTAAGAGCATTTTGGTTTAAGAGCTCACAGTCTTTTCAAAATTCTGACTTGGTTTAAGAGCATTGCTTTGGTTTAAGAGCTCCCTGTACTGGTTGGGAGTGCGAGTGGAGGAGGGGAATGTTCTGCATAGCGGGGTCTACAGCCCTGTACTCTGACCCAAGAAGTCTCCCTCATCTTCCAAATCATAGCAGATCCACTTCAGGCTGGGGCTTGCATCAGGGGACAGGACTGTGGGGGTAATCTCTGCATAGCTGTAACCCCTCTCTCCCCGGACAGAGAGTGCTGCATGTATGTGCCCACATATGTCCGGCTTATTCCTTCATGCTCCCTGCAGTCTCTGTCCGCCCTTGTGTTTCCCATCCTCTCCATTACTGTACAGTAACTTATAATATCACATATTCTGCTGTTTCTGAATGTTTGTTTCATTAGTTTTACATCTTATTCAGAATAATATATCATTATTTTGGGGTGTGGAACCAATTGTCTGCATTTCTATGAATTCTTATGGGAAAATTTGCTTTGGTTTAAAAGCGGATTTGGATTACAAGCACTGTCCCGGAACGAATTATGCTCGTAATCCAAGGCACCACTATATTATATATATATATATATATATAATATACAGGCTAGTGTTTGCTGGTGTCTGCTGTGTCACACATTGCACAGGTAGGCTAGATAGATAGATAGACAGACACACAGGAGAGTACAGGCTATTGTTCTCTGGTGTCCGCAGTGTCACATGCTTCTTCTGGCTGTACTGCTGTGCAGACAACAACAAAATGGCGATGCCCAACAGTACACATAATATCACCTTTCCCCTCTTTGTTCTTTTGTGAAAAGAGGGGGGAGGTGATGATGTCACAGCAGCTGAGCAGGGACTGCCTCTTTTTTTCAGCATTCCTATTTCAGGCTGCTTTTACCAGCAGTTTCCTGCTGGAGCTCCCCCTGGTGGCCATCACTGGGAAATATGGAAAATTCGATCGTTAATTTTTCATATTTCCTTACATGTAAAAAAAATAAAAAACACATATAAATTAACAAAAAAAATTAACAAATTCACTTTTAACACTTTCAAAAAAATGTTTTACTTGGCGACACATTCCCTTTAAGTGTCGGCGATCATCATGCCAAATCTAATACATGCTTTCTAGTTTGCAACTCTAAAGTATTTGTGAAGCTATTTTCCCCTAAACAGAAGTAAACTGTCCAGACTAGTGATGTCACAATACCAGAATTTTGAGTTCGATACCGATACCAGATTTTTTATTTCGATACTCGATACCAGTTCGATACTTATTAAAGTTTGAAAAAATACTTAAAAATACAAATATAATGCCCCCTCCTCCCCGTTCAGGCTGCGGCTATGATGCTAAGAGTTGTTGTGCACAAGGATGTATGCTGGGAGTTGTAGTGCACAAGGAATAATGCTTGGAGTTGTTTTGTTAGGAGGCTACTGCAGCAGAACTGCCAGCAACTCCCAGCATACCTCCTTGTGCACAACAGCTCCCAGCATATCTCCTTGTGAACAACAACTCCCAGCATACCTCTTTGTGCACAACAACTCCCAGTATACCTCCTTGTGCACAACAACTCCCAGAATACCTCCTTGTGCACAACAACTCCCAGAATACCTCCTTGTGCACAAGAAGGTATGCTGGGAGTTGTAGTGCACAAGAAGGTATGCTGGGAGTTGCAGTTCTGCAGCAGTAGCCTCCCAACACAACTCCCATCATACCTTCTTTTCCGCTACAACTTCCCCCGGCATTCCTTCTTTTGCACTACAACTCCCAGCATACCCCCTTGTGCACAAGAAGGTATGTTGGGAGTTGTAGTGCACAGCAAGGTATGCTGGGAGTTGTTGTTCTGCTAGAAGGCTGCTGTTGCACAACAGAAACTCCCAGCATACTTCCTTCTGCACTACAACTCTCAGCATACCTCCTTGTGCACAAGGGAGTATGCTGGGAGCTGTAGTGCAAAAGGAGATATACTGGCAGTTGCAGTTGGATCCTAGGCTGCAGTTTTTAACAGTGGGGGCCGCTCCATATGTAGCAGACTCCTGCTGCATATGGAGCGGCTCAGGAGTGGTTAAATGCCGCAGTCAGTTGTGACAGCAGCATCTACCCTGTAAAATAGCTGGAACCAGCGATCGCTATGTGCCGGCTATTTGAATTTGGTGCCGCTGGGAGCTGACAGTGTGCGGGGCCAAGGTGGTGACACTAGGGGGGCGGCACACAGAAAACATGGCTGGCGCTCAGCTAGCCGCCGGCCGTGTTCTCTGCGCTATACTCTGTTAAGCTGCTCTATTACTGCTGCGAATAAGCTGCTCTATTACACAGGAAATCCTGGTATCAAATCGTTTTTTTGCCTGAAATATCGATAGTAGTATCAATATTTCGGTGCATCGTGCATCTATAGTCCAGATCAGACAAATAGCACACCGATTTCATTGATCAGCGCTGTATAATGCATACTACACTGATCTCTATCAGAGAGTTTATGGAGAATCCCATAGACAACCTCTCCTGATCTGGACCGTTCCTGTCTCAGCCAGAGATGTCAGAGAGCACTGTGTTAGAATGAAAATAAACATTTCCTGCAGGACATACAGCAGCTAATAAGTATGGGAAAACGTAAGAATTTTTAATAGAAGTAAATAACAAATCTATATGATTTTCTGACACCAGTTGATTTGAAAGAATAATGTTTTCGCTGGACAACCCCTTTAATTAGAACCACAGGTCTAATACATATCTCACTCTGCTGGCACCCCACTGAATATTTTATTCGTCCGGCAAAAACCCAACCTCTCGGCTCCGGTCCCGCTCAGCCGATTAGTGCTGCCGTGCACTGATTGGCTGAGCGGGACCGGAGTCGGGAGCCTGACATGCAGCCACGTCGCCAAAGCAGGTAAGGTATTCTCTCGGCGTCAGGCAGCAGGGGGTTAATTAGAGTATGTGCTAAATAGGGATGAATGGCAATGAATCCACAGCGGATTACGCTCCGAATCCGCAGCGTGAAATCCACTGCGGATCCGTTACGTGTGTACGCACCCTTAAAAGTTATATAAGTTGCCTATTGTTGTAATCGTACTGATGGTGTTTTGCTTTTTTAGCTTATTTAACACACATTACAAAACTATATAACTTTGTAATGTGCCTAAATAAGCGGTATGGCTCGAATCCCCCCCTTTCTGACCCCGCTCTGAACGGCGACCCCGCTCTGAACCGCAGCTGTCCCGGGTGCCACTTGTAGCCTGGGACCGCTGGTATTAGCGGGCACGGTCCGATCGCCGTGCCCGCTAATACAGTAATCAGATGCAGCTGTCAAACATGACAGCTGCATCCGATTACCGGACGCAGCGTCATCCCTGGTGTCTAGTGGGGAGATCGCTCCTCCGGGATGTTATCCCGGAGGAGCGATCTCCGTAACTGAAGCCGGCCGGGGACTGCTCCAAGATGGCGCCGTCCCCGGCTCGGCACTCGTTTGTTTCCGGCTGCAGCAGCCGGAAGTAAACGAGTGCCGATCTCTATATCTATATATATATATCTATGCTGCAGAGATCTCAATGAGAGATCAAAGCACTTATACTAGAAGTCCCCCAGGGGGGCTTCTAGTATAAGTGTAAAAGTAAAATAAAAAGTGTCATTATTACTAAAAAGCCCCCTCCCCCAATAAAAGTCAGAATCACCCCCCTTTTCCCAGGTTATAAATAAAAGTAAATAAATAAATAAATAAACATGTTTGCTATCGCCGCGTGCGTAATCGCCCGAACTATTAATTAATCACATTCCTGATCTCGCACGGTAAACGGCGTCAGCGCAAAAAAATCCCAAAGTGCAAAATTGCGCATTTTTGGTCGCATCAAATCCAGAAAAATTGTAATAAAAAGCGATCAAAAAGTCGTATATGCGCAATCAAGGTACCAATAGAAAGAACATATCATGGCGCAAAAAATGACACCTGACACAGCCCCATAGACCAAAGGATAAAAGCGTTATAAGCCTGGGAATGGAGCGGTTTTAAGTGACGTATATTTGTTGACAATGGTTTAAATTTTTTACAGGCCATCAGATACAATGAAAGTTATACATGTTATATATCGTTTTAATCGTAACGACTTGAGGAACATGCATAACAAGTCAGTTTTACCCCAGGGCGAATGGCGTAAAAACACATTTCCCCCAAATAAACAAAATGCAGGGTTTTTTTTCAATTTCACCACACTTTGAATTTTTTTCTGGTTTTGCAGTGTACTTTATGCAAAAATTCAGGCTGTCATTGCAAAGTACAATTAGTGACGCAAAAAATAAGGGCTCATGTGGGTCTCTAGGTGGAAAAATGCAACTGCTATGGCCTTTTAAGCACAAGGAGGAAAAACCGAAAACACAAAAATCGAAATTGGCTCTGTCCTTAAGGGGTTAAGGAACATGAATAACTTGCCAGTTTTAGCACAGGGTGAATGGCATGAACACTAAACCCCCCGAAAAAAATGTTTTATTTTTTTCCCTAGTTTCAAGGAATATTTAATGAAAAAATAGTTCTGTTACAGACCAATAACTGAAATGTACTGTCAGCACCACTGCATTATTGGATCATGCATTTATGTATCCTATGAAGGATTCTGACATGTGCAAGAGTAATGGGGTGTTTAGAGAAATTTATCTGACATTTTTGAACCCAAATCCAGGAACAGACTTTAACCCCTTAAGGTCAAAGCCAATTTTCGTTTTTGCACTTTTGCTTTTTCCACTTTATGTTTAAAAGGCCATAGCACTTGCATTTTTTCACCTAAAGACCCATATGAGCCCTTATTTTTTGCGAAACCAATTGTACTTTGCAATGACAGGCATTATTTTATCATAAAATATGCTGCGAAAGCGGAAAAAAAATCATTTGCGCTGTCAAATTGAAAAAAAAAAACGGAATTTGTATGGATTTCGTGGATTTCGTGGAGTTTTGCATTTACGCCGTTCGCCCTGGGGTAAAACTGACTTGTTTTGCATGTTCCTCAAGTCGTTACGATTATAACGATGTGTAACATGTATAACTTTTATATTATCTGATGGCTTGTAAACAATTCAAACCATTGTTAACAAATATATGTTCCTTAAAATCGCTCTATTCCCAGGCTTATAACGCTTTTATGCTTTGGTCTATGGGGCTGTATGAGGTGTCATTTTTTGCGCCATGATGTGTTCTTTCAATCTGTTCCTTGATTGCGCATATGCGACTTTTTGATCACTTTTTATAAAATTTCTTCTGAATTTGATGCGACAAAAATGCGCAATTTTGCACTTTGGAATTTTTTTGCGCTTACGCTGTTTACCGTGCGAGATCAGGAATGTGATAATTTAATAGTTAGGGCGATGACGTGCGCGGCATTGCTAAATATGTTTATTTATTTGTTTATTTATTTATATTTATAAAATGGGAAAAGGGGGGTGATTTGGACTTTTATTAGGAGAAGGGATTTTTTTTATTAATTTTACTGTAACTAGAAGTCCCCCTGGGGGGCTTGTATATACACAGCACTGCTCTCTCATAGAGATCAATGTTGTGTATATACACAGCAAAGATCCATTAGATCGGTGATACATTGCAGTGGCCTGCTGCAGGCCACTGCAATGTATTGCCGAGCCGGGATCAGCGTCATTGCGACGCTGAGGCCCGGCACGGGCAGAAGAACGAATCTCCCCCCACGATCGCATCGCGGGGGGAGATCCGTCCCGCTAGACACCAGGGACCTGAGGTCTGAAGCATTTCAATGCAGCTGTCAGGTTTGACAGCTGCATTGAAGTGCTTAATTAGCCGAAGCGGCAACGGGACCCGTGCCGGCTAATAGAGGCGTTCCCCAGCTGCAGATATCAGCAGATATCAGAACTCCCCCCCGCGGCACCATGACGTACCAGGTACGTCATGGGTCGCTAAGGGGTTAAACAGAGAAAAGGTCATAAAGGAAAGACTGAGATTTCTCCTCTTTTCAAATCCACTCCTGGCTTTGGCTTCAAAAACAACCCTAATATGGAAATGAAAGCCAAGCAGAACAATTCATGTAAATCACAGCAAACCTGTACATTACTCTCCTCTTCAGCCATCTTTTCCTTTTACAATGTGGAAGAATGTTCAGACTTTTCTATATTTCCATCAAACACGCCATTGGCGTGACGTGAGAGCAGCGATTGTCACAAGGGGCATCCATCTTTGTGTGTGAGATCAGTGGCTCAAACTTATTTAGCCCCTACTTTAACCCCAGGAAAAAGTGTCTGCCTGCCCACTTTGATGCCAGTTTTTACACCAAGAACCGCTTTTGGCCTGTCTCTGGACTCTTTTGAGTTTGATATGTTGGCAGTGCAAGATCAGTGACCAATTTTTGTGTTCCCACAGCACTTACATTTTTTCACCCACAGACCCGCATAATTGCAACGACAGACTTAATTTTTTCATAAAATATGTTGTTAAACAAAAAATGATTTGAGCAGTGAAATTTATTTTTATTTTGGGGGGTTTCAAGTTTGTGCAGTTCACCCTGTGGTACAACTGACTAACTTTTATTTAATTTGATGGCTTTAAAAAATTTAACCTGTTAAAAAACTGATTGTTCTAAAATTGCTCTATTCCCATCCTTATAGCGCTTTTATCCTTTGGTCTATGGGGCTGTGTGAGGTGTCATTTTTTGCACTATGATCTGTACTTTCTGTTGGTAATTTGGTTGCATAAAAGTGACTTTTTGATTGCTTTTAAAGGGGAACTCCAGGAAGAGGTTAAAAAAGGAAACTTCTGAAAAAGCATTTAGCATTACTTACCTGTCTATCCCAGTTTTGAAACTACCAAAAATCCAATGCTGGATCCCAGAGCAATGGATTGCCGAGCCAGGATCAGCGTCATTGCGACATTGAGGCCAGGGCAGAATCATGGTTTGCCCCTCTATGATCACATTGCTGGGGGGCCATCCATCCACTAGTCCACCATGGATGGGGCTTTTGCAGGCATTTAAATGCAACTATCAGTTTTAACAGCTGCATTTAGGTGTATGATTAGCGGGTGCGGCGATCGGTCAACTGAATGCAGATAATGGCATATTTGCCTAATAACCCCAAATAGAAAGTTTCTTTAAATCACCTATACTATTGATTTCTGCAAAAACAAAACAAAAACGAAACCACAGTGACACTTTAAGGGGTTAATATAAAAATAATGTGAAGGAGAAACTGCTGAATAAGAAACCAACTTCAACATGATATTCCTCCTGGAGTCTAATGGTGTCTTCACACGTACAGATTTTGGGTACTCTCAGTCTTTCCTTTATGACACATTCTCTATTGTCTGTTCCTGGCTTTGGCTTCAATAATTGCAATGGAACATCTGTCTGTGTAAATACATCCTAACACAGACAGATTTATCTGACAGATTTTTGAAGCCAAAGCAAGAGATGAATTTAGCAAGAGGAGAAATCTGTCTTTTCTTTATGATCTGTTCTCTGTTTATAATCTGTTCCTTGCTTTGGCTTCAAAAATCTGTATGTGTGAACATACAATTAGCAGCAGCATGTATGATCAGACCTCACCTCCAGAACTCCAGACACTCTCCAATGTGGTGCTGCCACCTGCTGGCTGTACCTGATAATATCAACGACATGACAACTCCTCTAGGATAAACAGCCTGAGAACCGAAAACTGAGCAACAATGCACAATGCACAATGCTGCCTGCTGGTAACTCGGTAGCTAAGCAGCAAGGCAACCTTCAAGACAGGTCACACATATCCGACCAACAACTTATATCAGCGTTACATTGTAGTGACTGCAGGACCTTTGATGATGTCACAGTCATGTGATCAGTTACCTTAACAAGGTAAATGTAATGCTGAATTTACACAGAGAGATTTATCTGACAGATTTTTTAAGCCAAAGCCAGGAATGGATTTCAAACAAGGAGAAATCTCAATCTTTCCTTTATGACTTGTTCCCTGTCTATAGTCTGTTTCTGGCTTTGGCTTCAAAAATCTGTCAGATAAATCTTTCTGTGTAAACGCACCCTAAGTAGCTATAATAGACCCTTAAATAAACTCACATGGGTCGCGTGTTACTAAGGGGGAGAAGATAGGAAAAGGGGAAGAAAAAAAAATCACTGCTCTTCTCCGCCCTTCTTATGGTTGATCACATGACTGTGACATCACCAAAGGTCCTGTAGTCACTAGGATGTAACATCTGCAGATAAGTTAGTGTGAATTCTATTGATTGTCATTGTCTTTTGTTATCCTTGTGTGTAATGAGATGTGTATTTCTATCTGTAGTGTGTATATATATATATATATATATAATATGAGAAACCCTGTCCATTATGTGTCCCTGGGAATCCCTAATACCAAGCACTTCTGGGTATCTAGGGCCGGCAGATGTAAACTTAGTGGAGATGTATTTAGAGTTTTCATTGCTGATCACTACAGTACATGTTCACTTATGTGGCCAGATGCGTTTGCATAAGTATACAGTATCTGCATTACCACTCAGTATTGTATAGGAGACGCTGCTGCTGTACGCCATTTTGTAGTGCAGAATGCATGTACAGGAGTATGGACTCCTCTCTGCCATCAGACTCCCTGACCTCTATAGTGCTTTGTGCTTGTGTGCATCATCACTTACTTCATACTTACCAGGCCAGGTGCAGCATACAGTAGTGTACACCTATAGTGTGTGCCATAGCTCTGGCAAACAGTGGATTGGTGCAGGTCACAGGTGTCGGACCCCCACAGATGCCATACTGATGGCCTATCCTGATGCTACCAATCAGTACGTCCTGAAAAGCTGACACATATAAAGTGGAGTGCTGTCAGATCTCTATCCTATTCAGCAGAAACTGTAAAAAATAAAATAAAATGGTAGGATGTGATTAATGAAAGCTATTTAAAAAATAGTTCAAAGTGAATCCAGCACTAACCTTGCACATAAGGAGTTCCAAGCATGTGCAGATCGGCACCGCCGTGCTTAATCTAGTGTTGTGAAAATCATGACATATTTCAGAAAATCTAAATATGCTAATGACCCTGTCTGGTGCAGTAGAGGTGGTCCCAGGGCCCCCAGTACACTGCTTTCCAGGCCTGCTCTAATGACCCTGCCTGGTACCGTAGACGTGGTCCCAGGGCCCCCAGTACACTGCTTTCCAGGCCTGCTCTAATGACACTGCCACATGACTATTCTAGAGGTCGTGCGCAGCCGATTCCCATGCTGGACAACCTCTTTAAATTTGGTGCAACCTTTAACCGTCTAGTTTTGGTATTAGCCAGTTTTGGTGGTAATCTTTTCTGCCTTCATACAATCATTGACCAGGTAACCTATCTCCTTGTAGATTTTTTTTCCTTTAATGTTAATTTTTAGTTTGTTTTTCAAAAACATAGGAATCAATCATAAGTTACATGTTCTCATAGAATCTTTTAAAAACTCCTTTTTTCTCACCCAGGTTGCTGTGGAGCTGAGATCAATCCGAATTGACATCCTGTCATAGCCGACATCTCAGGAATATTGTCCTGTTTTTGATTGATACCAAGGATGAATGAGGACAGGAAAAAAATGACTGAAAAGATTTTAAAACTTACCTTGGAAATTATCTACCTGCTCACTGGAGAGGTGAGAGGATTTGGGGAATATCTTGCATTGCTCCTAGACGCTGTTGGGGTACATTGGCATGCCGTGCTATGGCTATTAGTGAAAGGTGGGACCTGCTTAGTACTACTAGGGAAGTGAAGAGGTAGTGGTTGTTGTCTGGATGAGGGGCCAAGCTTCTTATAATAGAAGCATAAAAGGAGCAGCTACAACCCAAGGAATAAAACAAAAAGTGACACATAAGGCTAGATTTACATATAGAATTTCCAAATACGCATATATGTATCAGGGTATCTGTTCACTTAAGATAATCAATGTCCCAGTGGTCTGTAATGAAACAAAATTCACTGTCTCTAGAGCAGTAGAACAAACTAAAATGTAACTTTCACTAATATGCTCAATAGCAGGGAAGGTGAAAGGTAGAAAGGGAGGGAGGAGGGGTATTGTGTGCCCTGAGATTAATCAGTTTTGCATTCATCCTGCCTCTTGGCAGCAGGCACCCACGCATTAAATGGTCACTAAAGCATACAGGCATATAGATAGTTACACACCCCTATCAACAGTGTCAGGATAGTACTCAGGTATACAGCATTAAGATTGCATGATGATAACACTAAGGGCCCTATTCCACCGGACGATTATCGTTCGCATAATCGTTAATGATTAACAATCTCAAACGACCGCTATTACGAAAGACCTGAAAACGTTCACTCATTTCCATGGAACGATAATCGTTACTTATGATCGTATTTGCGATCGTTTTTCCTTCGCTATTGCGTTCGTATTTACTGCGAACGACCGAACGACATCTTATTCAATGCGAACGATTTGCAAACTTTTTGCGAACGAGCAACGATAAAAATAGGTCCAGGTCATATAAAGCGATCAACGATTTCTCGTTCGGTCGTTAATCGTTAACTGCATTTCAACCGAACGATTATCGTTTAGATTCGAACAACTTAACGATAATCTGAACGATAATCGTCCAGTGGAATAGGGCCCTAAGGGCCAGTTCACACAGAGCAAAAGCAGCAGTCCCGCCTGCTTCAGTGTGATAGTGTTTCTCTATGGGAGGCCTCACATAGAGAAACAGTATAACACTGAAGCAGACGGGACACCGCTGCTTTTGCTCCGTGTGAACTTGCCCTTAGACCTCAGCTTAGCATACTGTAAAACCGTAATCACATTGCCATGATGGTCACAGTGGACCCCATACTTAACTGGCTCATGATAAAGCAGGCTCCCTTGGAGTAGCACTGATTCCTGCTGAGCTACCAGAGGATGAGTCACACATGCCAGGTTGCAGTCTGATTGCGTTTTTTACTTGTACACTCTACCTGGTTTGTTATACACAATAATCCTTCGAGTGATTGTAGTTGTCCAGACCTGGCATGCATTGGTTTATTAAGTCTATTTCTATACACAGGATTACATAGTAGTAAGGAAGATTCCTGGGGAGTATCTGACACGCAAGAATTCCCACATATCAGGAGGATGGAGAAAAATCCAGAGCCAAACCACAAAACCCCCTGAAAATGAGCAGAAGATCCTAGAGCTCACCCATAGGATCATTGATCTGCTGACAGGACAGGTGAGTGCTCATAGGACTGCTAGCTGTGCGCTGTATACATATAAGCAAGGTATCTGAAGACTGTAGCATTTGTCTATGTCCTTTCTTATGAGCATGTATCTAGATGTCATGGTCCTCTTTTTCATTTAGGAGTATATAGAGGAAAACAAAGAATTCTACAAGGATATCATGGAGAACCAGCCACCCCTCATGTCACTAGGTAAGAGAAGACTTTCACTGGCCTTTTCCATGTGACCCTAAAAGCTGCTTTCTGTTTTCTATCATAACCACACCTATTTACTTACTGTGTATGGATCACCTACAGATCGATCAAATAGGAGAAAGCTAAAAGGGAGATGTCCAAGCCCTTTTTACTCACCGGGTTGTTCAGACGAAATCCACAATGTGCCTTTGGATCATCAGGTAGATGGAGCTGACGTCTCTAAAAATTCTCTTTGTATTTATGTGATGACGATTTCCCAATGTCTTATTGTTTCCTCCACGTGTTTAATCAGGATGAAGAGATGATAAATATTAAAGTTGAAGTTATAGCAGATAATGATGATGATGATGATGATGAAGAAGAAGAGGACACCTATATTAGAGGTGACCATCATTGTAAGGAGGAGGCAATTCCTGTAGATATCAGGCCAGGTGAGTGATCCTCACCCAGGATAGAAATGATTCAGGTTCCCCAGCCATATACATATTATGTCAGGGGCGTAGCTAATGTCTCTTGGGCCCTGGTGCAAGAGGTCAACTTGGGCCCCCCCCCTTACCACATACTGACTAACACAACCACTGCTACTGAATAAAATCCTCTGTACATAGACCAATATCACCTCATCCAGTCATATAGAGGTGGCCCTAGCTCTACACAGGCTCTATACACCATATACATTACAGTGCAAATATATCAGGTGACTCACAGGGGACGTCTTCTCTGATCGGAGTTCTTCCCTTTTCATCTTCTCCATCTGCCCAGGGCCATTATGAGAACTTTTTGGAGCCACGAATCCACAGAATCTGACAGACAAACATATTAGGCTCCTCACACTGACACCATCCTCATCTCTCTACAAACTGCACATCTGTATTGGCCCCTTTACACCCTCATTTAGTGGGTAGCCTGACTCTATGTGACTCCCTTATAGTACATATCCCCCTATTGTATACACCCCCTGTGTAGTCCACCTTATAGATGGCCCCCCAATGTTTCCCCCTTATAGATGGCCCCCTGTGTTGTCCCTATTATAGATGCCCCCCATGTTATCCCCCATATAGATTGCCCCCATGTTATCAACCATATAGATGCCCCCCATTTTATCCCCCTTACAGATGCCCCCCATGTTGTCCCCTCCTCCTGCCCCTCCATCATCATACTACAACCACCTCCACCATAATACTACTACCCCTTCATCCTCCTGCCCTTTCATCATCATACCACTTCACCCCTCATCATCCTCTTGTTCCATCATCATCATACCACTACATCCTCATCATCCTCTTGTTCCATCATCATCATACCACTACATCCTCATCATCGTCTTGTTCCTTCATCATCATACCACTACACCCCTCATCATCCTCTTGTTTCATCATCATACCACTACACCCCCCATCATCCTCTTGTTCCATCATCATCATCATCATACCACTACACCCCCATCATCCTCTTGTTCCATCATCATCATACCACTACATCCTCATCATCCTCTTGTTCCATCATCATCATACCACTACATCCTCATCATCCTCTTGTTCCTTCATCATCATATCACTACACCCCTCATCATCCTCTTGTTTCATCATCATACCACTACACCCCCCATCATTCTCTTGTTCCATCATCATCATCATCATACCACTACATCCTCATCATCTTCTTGTTCCATCATCATACCACTACACCCCTCATCATCCTCTTGTTCCATCATACCACTACACCCCTCATCATCCTCTTGTTCCATCATCATCATACCACTACACCCCCATCATCCTCTTGTTCCATCATCATACCACTACACCCCTCATCCTCCTCTTGTTCCATCATCATCATACCACTACATTCCCATCATCCTCTTGTTCCATCATCATCATACCACTACACCCCTCATCATACTCTTGTTCCATCATCATACCACTACACCCCCATCATCCTTTTGTTCCATCATCATCATCATACCACTATACCCCTCATCATCCTCTTGTTCCATCATCATACCACTACACCCCATCATCCTCTTCAGGGGCTGGCTGGCAGATTTTAGCCTGGGGGGCAAGCACACGGCACTGGCCCTTGACTGGCAGGCTAGCGGCCCATCCACCACCCTGGCCCTTACCTGGTATTACCCTCCCCAAATAAGTGCGGGAAAGGAAGATTACACATGCGCCACAGAATTATAGTATTGTGGCCAGTGTTCCCAGCCACGAAAAGCCCTTGTGATATATATCTATTGGATTAAAGGGAACCTAGCTCCAGGTGCACAGCATAGTACCTTAGGATGCCTTTAAACAGAGAGATTTATCTGACCGATGTTTGAAGCCAAAGCCAGGAACAGACTATAAGCAGAGAACAGGTAATAAAGGGAAAACTGAGATTTCTCCTCTTTTCAACTCCATTCCTGGCTTCGGCTTCAAAAATCTGTCAGCTAAATCTGTCTGTGTGAATGCACCCTTAAGGTACCATGCTGTGTACCCGGTGACCCTGTTATCAGTGCTGTAATGCTCTTTTGGTTCTCTTATCATGTTAAAACCATCAGCCCTGAATCTCTGCAGCACCAGCTGTTATCAGAGGATGTACTACAACTCCCAGCATATCCTGAGGGCTGCAGACTGTAAGTAAATGCTGGGAGTTGTAGTGTTTGCAGCTGTTGTACTTGGAGGATTCCTGGTGTATTGTATACTGGAGGCTTTGTGAGAGATCAGTATACAGAGTTCTGTGGGGGATCAGTGTGTGGATGTGACCCCAGAACAGAACTAATAGGGGATAGAAGAAATATACCGTTACTGACCAAATCCAATACACCAGTATATAAGAAACATATATTGTCACTGTGACCACAACCATTACCACCCCATACTAACTAATAGCACCACACCATAACTGAGATCCAGTATAACAAGACCAATAATACCAGTATAAAAGAAACAAATATCACAACCCCTTCACCACCACCGCCATTACTAACTAACATCCACTGTACAAATACCAGGATCATCCACATAGAAGGTTCTCATTATTAAAATGTGTCGGCTGGTTGTGATCTCATGTGTAATCAAAGATACATAATGAACTGCTAGATAGCTATTTCCTACTGGATATCTATCTATCTATCTCCTATCTATCTATCTATCTATCTATCTATCTCCTATCTATCTATCTATCTCCTATCTATCTATCTATCTATCTATCTATCTATCTATCTCCTATCTATCTATCTCCTATCTATCTATCTCCTATCTATCTATCTATCTATCTATCTATCTATCTATCTATCTATCTATCTATCTCCTACCTATCTATCTCCTATCTATCTATCTATCTATCTATCTATCTATCTATCTCCTACCTATCTATCTCCTATCTATCTATCTCCTATCTATCTATCTATCTATCTATCTATCTATCTATCTATCTATCTATCTCCTATCTATATATCTATCTCCTATCTATCTATCTATCTATCTATCTATCTATCTATCTCCTATCTATCTATCTCCTATCTATCTATCTATCTATCTATCTATCTATCTATCTATCTATCTATCTATCTCCTATCTATCTATCTATCTATCTATCTATCTATCTATCGCCTATCTATCGCCTATCTATCTCCTATCTATCTCCTATCTATCTATCTATCTATCTATCTATCTATCTATCTCCTATCTATCTATCTATCTATCTATCTATCTCCTATCTATCTATCTATCTATCTATCTATCTATCTATCTATCTCCTATCTATATATCTATCTCCTATCTATCTATCTATCTATCTATCTATCTATCTATCTATCTATCTATCTATCTATCTATCTCCTATCTATCTATCTCCTATCTATCTATCTATCTATCTATCTATCTATCTATCTATCTATCTCCTATCTATCTATCTATCTCCTATCTATCTATCTATCGCCTATCTATCTCCTATCTATCTCCTATCTATCTCCGGTATAAGAACACTGACAATAGAACACAGTTGTCAAACTCCGTCCCTCCAGTTGTTACAACACTACAAATCCCATCATGACTGGACAGATAAACCATGACGAGAATTGTAGTTTTTCAACATCTGGAGGGACATAGTTTGACACCCCTGATAAGTTATAAGACCTTATAAGTTATTATAGTGCAGTTACATTCAGTGACTCACAGTAGGCGTCTTCTCTGCATGAAGAGACGTCCACTTTTCCTTTTCTTCTCCATCCGGCTCCGGCCATCATGAAGGCTTCTCTGGCCATGACTCCTCTCCACGGGATCTGTCAGACAGACATTTTAGGCTTCTTGCTCCAGCAACATCCTCATCAATACATCCTTCCATATAGAATAGCCCCCCGCTGCACATCTCTCCATATAGAATAGCCCCCCCCCCCCCCCCCCCGCTGCACATCTCTCCATAAAGAAAAGCCCACCTGTGCATCCCCCATATAGGATAGCCCCCCCTGTGCATCCCCCCATTTAGAATAGCCCCCCCTGTGCATCTCCCCATATAGAATAGCCCCCCCTGTGCATCCCCCCATATAGAATAGCCCCCTTGTGCAACCCCCCTCGTAGAATAGCCCCCTGTGCATCCCCCCTCATAGAATAGCCCCCTGTGCATCCCCCTTCATAGAATAGCCCCCCTGTGCGTTCTCCTTTATAGAATAGCTCCCCTTGTGCATCCCCCTTATAGAATAGCTCCCCCTGTGCATCCCCCCCTCATAGAATAGCCCCCTGTGCATCCCCCCTCATAGAATAGCCCCCCTGTGCATCCCCCCAATATAGAATAGCCCCCCTGTGCATCCTCCCATATAGAATAGCCCCCTGTGCACCCCCTCATAGAATAGCCCCCTGTGCATCCCCTCATAGAATAGCCCCCTGTGCATCCCCCTCATAGAATAGCTCCCCCTGTGCATCCCCCTCATAGAATAGCTCCCCCTGTGCATCCCCCCCTCATAGAATAGCTCCCCCTGTGCATCCCCCCTCATAGAATAGCCCCCCTGTGCATCCCCCATATAGAATAGCGCCCCCTGTGCATCCCCCCTCATAGAATAGCCCCCTGTGCATTCCCCTTCATAGAATAGCTCCCCCTGTGCATCCCCCCATATAGAATAGCCCCCCTGTGCATTCTCCCTTATAGAATAGCCCCCCCTGTGCATCCCCCCTTATAGAATAGCCCCCCCCCGTGCATCCCCCCCAATATAGAATAGCTCCCCCTGTGCATCCCCCCATATAGAATAGCCCCCCTGTGCACCCCCCCTTATAGAATAGCCCCCTGTGCATCCCCCCTTATAGAATAGCTCCCCCTGTGCATCCCCCCTTATAGAATAGCCCCCCTGTGCATCCCCCCAATATAGAATAGCTCCCCCTGTGCATCCCCCATATAGAATAGCCCCCCTGTGCATTCTCCCTTATAGAATAGCTCCCCCTGTGCATCCCCCCTTATAGAATAGCTCCCCCTGTGCATCCCCCCCCTCATAGAATAGCCCCCTGTGCATTCCCCCAATATAGAATAACCCCCCCTGTGCATCCTCCCATATAGAATAGCCCCCATGCACCCCCCATATAGAATAGCCCCCATGCACCCCCCCATATAGAATAGCCCCCTGTGCATCCCCCTTCATAGAATAGCCCCCCTGTGCATTCTCCTTTATAGAATAGCCCCCCCTGTGCATCCCCCCTTATAGAATAGCTCCCCCTGTGCACCCCCCCTCATAGAATAGCCCCCTGTGCATCCCCCTTCATAGAATAGCCCCCCTGTGCATCCCCCCTTATAGAATAGCCCCCCTGTGCACCCCCCTTATAGAATAGCCCCCTGTGCATCCCCCCCTAATAGAATACCCCCCCTGTGCATTCTCCTTTATAGAATAGCCCCCCTGTGCATCCCCCTAATAGAATATCCCCCTGTGCATCCCCCCTCATAGAATAGCCCCCCATGCACCCCCCCATATAGAATAGCCTCCTTGTCCATCCCCCCTCATAGAATAGCCCCCTGTGCATCCCCCTTCATAGAATAGCCCCCCTGTGCATCCCCCTCATAGAATAGCCCCCCTGTGCATCCCCCTTCATAGAATAGCTCCCCATGTGCATCCCCCCAATATAGAATAGCCCCCCTGTGCATTCTCCCTTATAGAATAGCTCCCCCTGTGCATCCCCCCTTATAGAATAGCTCCCCCTGTGCATCCCCCCTTATAGAATAGCTCCCCCTGTGCATCCCCCCTCATAGAATAGCCCCCTGTGCATTCCCCCAATATAGAATAACCCCCCCTGTGCATCCTCCCATATAGAATAGCCCCCATGCACCCCCCCATATAGAATAGCCCCCATGCACCCCCCCATATAGAATAGCCCCCTGTGCATCCCCCTTCATAGAATAGCCCCCCTGTGCATTCTCCTTTATAGAATAGCCCCCCCTGTGCATCCCCCCTTATAGAATAGCTCCCCCTGTGCATCCCCCTTATAGAATAGCTCCCCCTGTGCATCCCCCCCTCATAGAATAGCTCCCCCTGTGCATCCCCCCCTCATAGAATAGCCCCCTGTGCATTCCCCCAATATAGAATAGCCCCCCTGTGCATCCTCCCATATAGAATAGCCCCCATGCACCCCCCATATAGAATAGCCCCCATGCACCCCCCATATAGAATAGCCCCCTGTGCATCCCCCTTCATAGAATAGCCCCCCCTGTGCATCCCCCCTTATAGAATAGCTCCCCCTGTGCATCCCCCCCTCATAGAATAGCTCCCCCTGTGCATCCCCCCTCATAGAATAGCCCCCTCTGCATCCCCCCCTCATAGAATAGCCCCCTGTGCATCCCCCTTCATAGAATAGCCCCCCTGTGCACCCCCCCTTATAGAATAGCTCCCCCTGTGCATCCCCCCCTCATAGAATAGCCCCCTGTGCATCCCCCCCTAATAGAATACCCCCCCTGTGCATTCTCCTTTATAGAATAGCCCCCCTGTGCATCCCCCTAATAGAATATCCCCCTGTGCATCCCCCCTCATAGAATAGCCCCCCATGCACCCCCCCCCATATAGAATAGCCTCCTTGTCCATCCCCCCTCATAGAATAGCCTCCTGAGCATCCCCCCTCATAGAATAGCCCCCTGTGCATCCCCCTTCATAGAATAGCCCCCCTGTGCATCCCCCCTCATAGAATAGCCCCCCGGTGCATCCCCCCTCATAGAATAGCCCCCCTGTGCATCCCCCCAATATAGAATAGCTCCCCCTGTGCATTCTCCCTTATAGAATAGCTCCCCCTGTGCATCCCCCCTCATAGAATAGCCCCCTGTGCATCCCCCTTCATAGAATAGCCCCCCTGTGCATCCCCCTCATAGAATAGCCCCCCTGTGCATCCCCCCTCATAGAATAGCCCCCCTGTGCATTCTCCCTTATAGAATAGCTCCCCCTGTGCATCCCCCCTTATAGAATAGCTCCCCATGTGCATCCCCCCCTCATAGAATAGCCCCCTGTGCATCCTCCCATATAGAATAGCCCCCATGCACCCCCCCATATAGAATAGCCCCCATGCACCCCCCCATATAGAATAGCCCCCATGCACCCCCCCATATAGAATAGCCCCCTGTGCATCCCCCTTCATAGAATAGCCCCCCTGTGCATTCTCCTTTATAGAATAGCCCCCCCTGTGCATCCCCCCTTATAGAATATCTCCCCCTGTGCATCCCCCCCTTACAGAATAGCCCCCTGTGCATCCCCCTTCATAGAATAGCCCCCCTGTGCATCCACCCCTCATAGAATAGCCCCCTGTGCATCCCCCCCTCATAGAATAGCCCCCCTGTGCATCCCCCCCTAATAGAATAGCCCCCTGTGCATCCCCCCTTCATAGAATACCCCCCCTGTGCATCCCCCTTCATAGAATAGCCCCCCTGTGCATCCCCCCCTAATAGAATACCCCCTGTGCATCCCCCCCTCATAGAATAGCCCCCTGTGCATCCCCCTAATAGAATAGCCCCCTGTGCATCCCCCCTCATAGAATAGCCCCCCATGCACCCCCCCATATAGAATAGCCTCCTTGTCCATCCCCCCAATATAGAATAGCCCCCCTGTGCACCCCCCCTCATAGAATAGCCCCCCCCCCCCCGGTGTGGCCACATGTTAATGGGTTTAAAAAAAAAAGAAAAACAACTCACCTCTCCTCGGGCCGGATCTTCAGTGTGCAGCAGCTTCTCCCTGCTGCTGCAGCGCGGCGGCTCCTCTCCTCTCCCTTTCCTATCAGGTCCTCAGCGGCGCGTCAGGGAAGTGACGTCACCGCTGGGGACCTGATGTAGGTGCCTGCAGACGTGCCTGCGTACAGCACGTCTGCGGCTCCTGGGGGGATCAGGCGGCCCGGAAGAGACTGAGGGAATAGCGCGGCGGCCGGCCGCGCTATTCTTTCAGTCTCAACTACTGCAGAGAGTCGGCCGCGGGTCGCGGCCCACTCATTGGTGGGGAAGACCGGCCCGGGGGGCACATGCCCTCCTGCCCCCCGGCCCAGCCCGCCCCTGATCCTCTTGTTCCTTCATCATCATCATCATCATCATACCACTACACCCCTCATCTTCCTCTTGTTCCATCATCATCATCATACTACTACACCCCCATCATCCTCTTGTTCCTTCATCATCATCATCATCATACTACTACATCCCCATCATCCTCTTGTTCCATCATCATCATACCACTACACCCCATCATCCTCTTGTTCCTTCATCATCATCATACCACTACACCCCTCATCATTCTCTTGTTCCATCATCATCATACCACTACACCCCCATCATCCTCTTGTTCCATCATCATCATACCACTACACCCCCATCATCCCCTTAAAAACAAAAAAATCTATACTCACCTGCATGATTTCTGTAGCCCCCAGGTCACACGCGCTGGCGGGCTTCCCCCGGCGGGAGGCGGGGCTTAGCGCGGAGGGGGCGGAGCTTCGCGGGACCTGTTTTTTTCTTAACGCGATGCTCCCTGCGCTGGAAGTACTTCCCTCCCCGCCGCAGACAGAGCTCCCTGGGGGCCGCAAGACAGCCGGGGGCCCCTGCCTCTTGTGATCGCAAGCAAAACATTGCTTGCGGTCACAAGAGGGAGTGGGAGGCGGGCAGTGCAGTGGTAAGGGGGGGCCTCGCGGGCCCCCCCTTGGTAGCGGCCCGGTCGCGGCGGCGACCCCTGCGACCGCGGTCGCTACGCCACTGTATTATGGTATTTCTTGTGCCTTTCTCCTGCTCATGTTCTGATGCTCCTCATCAATTTACTATTACAGTAATGGAGACTTTGTAGTTATGATAAGATGCACACTCTAATGCAAAGCTATCGGAATATTTATATCTCACCATTTTTTTTATTTTTTTTTTATTTTTTTTTTTTTTTTTGAATTCTGAATTTTATTAAAGTTTTCACATTTTATGTAACAAACAGCGCTACCAGTGTCTCGCAGGACGTAAAGGCACATATAGGAAACAATAAACAAAGAGCAACCAAACACGGCTCCCATAAAGTGTCCAAGTGATATACAACGAACCTCAGTTGTGTGGTAGGGAGTGAGCTAGCGCTCAACCGAACAGCAGATTGGGGAGAAAAGGGGGGGAAAAAGAGAGGGTAAGGTAAGCGAGCAAGTAGACAGGACGGTAGGGAAGCAAACAGGGATGGCACGTGGATCCTCACTGAGTCAGCAACAATCTGTATTCCGCGGACTCGGTAAACTGGTCCCAATAGTACCATGTTTTAAAAAACCGGGCATTTTTGTCGTGGATCTGCGCTGTCAGGTCTTCCATGTGTTTGATGTCCTCCACTTTCCGGATCCACATCGCCAGGCTAGGTGGGTCCTGTTGACGCCACAAGGCAGGTATACAAGCCCGGGCGGCGTTGACCAAGTGTCGGAGGACTGAGGAACGGTAACTCCTTTGAGGGATGTCGGACACATGTAAGAGGAAAAGGGCAGGAGAGAAAGGAAGAGGGTAATCCGTAAAGGTGGAGGCTAAGCGCCACACCTCTCTCCAGAAATGTACTATTTTGGGGCAGCTCCAGAATGTATGCAGAAGAGATCCCTCCTCTCCACAATTCCTCCAGCACAACGGGGACACTTCAGGGAAGATTCGATGAAGGCGGGTGGGGACCCGGTACCAACGGGAAAGGAGCTTATAGCCCGCCTCCTGGATGCGAGAGGAGATCGAGGAAGAGTGCGTACATGAGAGTATACGGTCCACCTGTGCGGCGGTGAAGGATGTGCCCAGATCCTCCTCCCACGCTGTGAGAAAGGGGGGTGGCGACTGGTCCGGGGGAGAACCCAACATGGCGTACAAGATGGAGAGAGAGTGTCGGTAAGGGCCGGATCCCAAGCAGAGGGTTTCAAATTGAGTAGGTGAACGGGCAAAGCAGGAGGGCAGCGGGAGAGTAAGGAGGAAATGATGGAGTTGGAGAGCTCTCCAGAACCCAAGAGAAGAGGGGTCCGACAGAGCACTGAGGTCAGAGACCGTGGGCCACGCCGAGCCCCTGAGAAAGAATTGGGCTCGAAAGCATCCCGCCCGTGACCAGGTGCGGAAGCCAGCGTCTTCCATCCCGGGGCGGAAGGAGGGGTTACCCAGAATCGGAAACAGGGGAGAGGGGTGTGGGGCCAGGAAGCCAGAGGAGAGGTGTTTGTGACAGACCCGGAGCGTCGGGGCGATAGTGGGGTGGGTGCCCACAAGGCGTGCAGAATCCGGCCGCCAAGGCGCTGCAAGCAAGGACAGTGGGGCCATCGCCATTTCCAAGTCCACCCAAAGCTTGGAGGAGGAGTGGCGGTGCCAGTCTATTACTCTGGTCAAATGAGTGGCCACGTAATATTGGTAGAGATTAGGCAGCCCTAGTCCCCCCCTTGATTTGGGGCGATACAGGACTGTCCTTGCCAGCCGCGGTGGCTTGTGCGCCCACACGAATTTGGTCAGGAGCGAGGTGAGTTGCCTGAAGTATGACAAGGGCACCGCGACCGGGAGGGCCTGGAATAGGTACAGGAGACGGGGTAGGACATTCATTTTGAAAATCGCGCATCGGCCGAACCAGGAGAAGGTGCCCCTGTGCCACCTCAGCAAGTCCTTCTCTATCGACTGAAGCATAGGCGGAAAGTTCATCTTGTAGAGGTCGGATGGGGAGGGTGTGAGCTGGATCCCCAAATACTTAAGGGAAGAATGGGACCAACGGAAGGGGAAAGACGCCGCTAGGGAGGAGACCGCCGCCGCCGGAAGGGTAATATTGAGCGCCTCAGATTTCTGGAGGTTAATCTTGTAATTAGAGAGGGCTTGATAGCTAGATAACTCCGACAACAGGTTGGGGAGGGAGACATTGGGTTGGGAAAGGAAGAACAGGAGGTCGTCCGCGTAGGCGGCGACTCTGTGTTCCCTCGGCCCCACCTGCACCCCTGAAATATCCGGGTTACGCCTCACGTGTCTAAGGAAGGGCTCCAGAGTCAGGATAAAGATGAGCGGGGATAGGGGGCAGCCCTGCCGTGTTCCATTGGAGATGGGGAAGGATGCGGACAGAAGGCCGTTGACCGATACCTGAGCCGAGGGGTGTGAGTACAGGGAGCCTATCCACTCTAGCATGTGAGGGCCGAGGCCGACATGCCGGAGTGTGGCAAAGAGGAACGACCAGCCTACGCGGTCAAAGGCCTTCTCCGAGTCCGTAGACAAGAGCATGGCAGGGAGGGTAGAGGAGTGCATCCGGTGAATGATATTTATGGCCCTAATGGAGTTGTCGCGGGCCTCCCGCATGGGCATGAATCCCACCTGATCTGGGTGGATTATGGCTTGGAGGAGGGGAGTAAGGCGGGCCGCCAGGATCTTTGAAAAGAATTTAAGGTCCAGATTGAGGAGGGAGATGGGGCGGTAATTTTGGCAGAGCGAGGGGTCTTTACCATCTTTCGGGATAACTGAAATGTGTGCGCGGAGGGCATCCAGGGGGAGGGGGGCGCCAGTGGACACGGAGTTAAAAGCGGACAGGAAGTGGTCCCGGAGGAGGGAGCCAAAGGTCTTATAGTAGGGCAGGGTAAAGCCGTCCGGCCCCGGGGCCTTACCCGACGGGGATGTCTTAAGGGCCCAATCCCATTCCGACACCGTGATGGGGGATTCGAGTGAGGCGGCATCCTCCTCAGTCAGCGTCGGCAACCCCGAGTCTGTCAAGTATGAGGCAATGGCCGCATGGAGAGATGGGGAGTCCGAGGGAGTCGTGGGAGTGGACAGGCCATAGAGAGAGGTGTAGTATTCCCGGAAGGAGTCTGCTATTTGGGAGGACAGGGTTCGTTTCACGCCAGGGGGGGAAGTTACATGGGGAATGAAGGATCGAGCTCGCTGTTGTCGCAGGGCCCGAGCTAATGTCTTGCCTGGCTTATTGCCAAACTCGAAATAGTGACGGCGACAACGCGCCAGAGAGGCCTTGGCATTCGCAAATGTCAGGTCTCTAAGCTTCCCTCGCAAGTCCGCGAGCTCCGAACCTGCGACAAGATCCAAGGTCGTTTTGTGTCGTTTATCTAGATCCGCGATTCGCGCGAGCAGTGACAGTATTTTGGCCGATCTTTCTTTTTTTAAGCGGGATGCAAGCTTAATAAACGTGCCCCTTATGAAGCATTTGTGAGCTTCCCACACTATCAGCGGGGAAGAATCCTGCGACGTATTGTTAGAGAAGTAAGAGGTGAGGTCAGCCTGGACCTCCGCCAAGACCCCCGGGTCCCTCAAGAGGGTCTCATTCAGGCGCCACCGCCAGCTGCGGGGTCGGGGGGGAGAGAAAGATAAAGAGAGAGTGAAGAGCGCGTGATCCGAAAAGGAGATGGGATCTATGGAGGCTGCCGTCACACAGTCCAGACTGGCATGGGATACAAAGAGGTAGTCAATGCGGGAATACACGTTATGTGGGTGCGAGAAGAAGGTGTAGTCCTTGTCACGGGGGTGGAGCAGTCGCCAGGAGTCCATCAACTGGTGGGAGTGAAGAAGTTGCTTTGCCCGTCGTAAGGAAGAGAAAAAGAGGGCAGAGCGGCCCGAGGAAGAATCTAGAAGAGGATCGAGAGCCATGTTGAGGTCACCCCCGAAGACAATCATCCCCTCTAAAAAGTCCTCAACGTCAGAGAGGCATCGTTCCAGGAAGGCGGACTGACCTACATTCGGGAGGTAAACTGTGCCAAAGGTGCACAGAACACCTGCCATTTTCCCCTTAACAAAGAGGGACCGACCCTCAGCATCCGACCTCTGGTCTATGAATTCCCATGGGGCCGAGCGAGCGAGCAAGATCGCCACGCCTTTCGTCTTGGAGTCCGGAGAGCAGCTGTGATATACATCCGGAAAGTGGTGATCGGACAACCTCTGAATTTGATCCCCCCGGAAGTGGGTCTCCTGAATGAAGACCACCGAGGCCTTCTTGGCCCAGAGAAGGCGTAGGAGAGCGGAACGCTTCTCTGGAATGTTTAGACCTTGAGCGTTGAGTGATAAACAGAGCACTGTTGACATGACTCAGTGAGGAGCAGACCTGCGTAGGCGAAGAGGGAGGGAGGGAGGGACAGGAAAGAAAAGAGCAAAGCGGGAGGTGGGGGGGAAGGAGACGAAAAGAAAAGGGGGGGGGGGGGGGTTATGAGGCAAAAGCCTCTCAAGCAGTAGGGGGGCGGGGTCTTAAGGACCGCCGTCCAGGAAACCTATGCAGAAAAAAGGGGGAACCACAGGGATACGCGGAAGAGCAGGCCAGGGGACCCAGTCCGGGCCCTCAGATCAGTAACAGTCTTTTGTGGGGCAATCCATCACGGGAGACAGAGGTAAGTGGAGAAACGGAAGAATAAGAAGAGAGATAGGTAAAGTTTAAGGTCGGTTGAACGCCATAGGCGGTAGCGCACGAGGGCTAGAGAGCACACCCGCCTACCTTCCTAGCGGGAAGACCCTTACCCACCAGAGTCCCCAGAAAGAGACATAGGAGTGCACATCGTACATTGAAATACAGACGCAGCCCTACAGGCCTAGGAACTAGAAAACATATGCAAAAAAAATTAAATTAAGAAGGAGGAGAGGGGGGAGGAGGAAGGAGAGGGGAGGGGAGAGAAGGAGAGGGGGGGGGAGGAGGGAGGAGAAGGGGGGGGGAAGGGGGGGGGAAGGAGGGGGGGAGGGGAGGAAGGGAGGGGGGGGGGAGAGGGGGGAGGGGAGGAAAGGAGGGTGGGTGTATATCAGTGTAGGGGAAGAAAGAAAAGGGGAGGAGTGGGGGGGAATAAGGGGGGAGAGTAATCGGGGAGAAGGACATGGAGGCACTCGGTAAGAGAGGGAAGGCAAGGGAGGGAGGGAGGGAGGTGAGGGCAGGTAAGGGGGGAGGGAGAGGGATTAGGAGTAGGCAGGGGCAGGCAAAGGTAACACAACAGTGGCAATAAAAACGACAGTAACAGTAACAATAACAATCCCCCCCCACATCCATTGGTAGAGTCCATTCTGACCATCCAGCCAAGAAGTTATCCCTTCCCCAATCCCGAGGGATGAGTGGGTAGGTGAGGAAAGGGCGGAGGCCGGCGATAAGTTCCTTGAGGGGCTTCCAAGCAGTGACTCCGTACCTCGGAGCCTCGGAGTGGAGGGGGGGGGGGGGAAGAGGGGGCCTCCTGGGAAGGGAGAGGGATGGGAGGGAGGGGAGGAAGGACTGGGAAGGACCGGGTAGGTCCTCAGCGGGGAGGGGGGGGGGGGAGTGAACGCGGGGGGGGAGTGAACGCGGGGGGGGGGGGAGAGGGGGTTGGCTCCACGGCCTATAGGGGAAGCTACGTCATGACCGCATAGGCCAAAAGTCACGAACAGTCCTACTTAGCTTGTGGAAGTATCAGGGTCCCCGAACTCCGCCAATGGACTGCAACAGGCAGTGACCTCGTCCAACAGGGACACCGCGGCAGCGTCTTCAGACCCAGCCAGGGAGAAGGGCAGCTACGATGGCGGGATCGGGTCTCTGCGGGGGTCCAGTGGGCGGCCTGGCAGGAGATGTTGATCCCGGTGGCGAGGAGAGCGGGGGGGATCCCCGCGGAGAGGAGAGCGGGATCTGTGCGGACCAGGTCGCGGGGAGCGTGCGGTGACTCCAGCGGGTGGGGGTGGAAGTTCCGGGGCCGTCCAATCCGGCAGGTGTAGTGAGGTCAGGCCGAGCAGTTCCAGTGCGCCCGGCAGGTCCTTCGGTGTGCGCAGTAGATAGGTGGTCCCGGCGTGCCGTATGATTAGATGGAAAGGGTACCCCCATCTATAAGAGGCCCCAGAGTCCTTGATGGCGTCTAGGAGGGGACGCAGCATACGGCGCATGGCTAAGGTGCGCCGGGAAAGATCCGGAAGGAGAGTGATCTCTGCCCCCTCAAATTCCATCGGGCCACGCTCCCACGCCCTCTGCATGATCGCCTCCTTCTGTTGATAATAGTGCACCCGGCACAGCACATCACGGGGGCGGTTCCTATCAGGCGGACGCGACCCAGCCACTCTATGGGTACGGTCCAGTTCAATGTGGGTGTCTGTGGGGTCCCCTAGGTACCGGTTGAGGATAAATGTAACCGCTCGGGTAAGGCGGTCCGGTCCAATGTCCTCGGGCAGCCCGCGGATCTTAACGTTATTGCGGCGACCCCGATTCTCGAGGTCGTCCACGTGGGCAATCAGATCCCGCAGAAGCAAATCATGAGAGTCTAGGCGGGGGGTTATGGAGGCCAGTGACTGGTCTGTGGCATCCTGCCTAGCTTCCAGCCCGGACACTGCTGCTGTGACAGAGGAGAGGGACGCCTTGAGCTCCGCCATGTCGCCGGCGCGGCGTTCCTCCATGCGCGCCAGCTGCGAGGCAAGCTCCTCTCTGGTCGGAAGGGCCTGAAGCAGGGACCGTACCTCAGCGAGCAGGGCAGCTGAGGCCGTCGAGTCCAGCGGGAGGTGCTCGGCGGCTGCCGATGGTGATGGCGACATGTCTTCGCTCTGCGGGGTGCGGAGGACAGCGGGCAGCGGCTGGCTGAGCTCCGGGAACGCAGGAGGAGCAGTCTTCTGTGTGGCGCGGCGGGTGGCAGGCGCGGCAGCCATCTTGGAATGCTGTGGAGAGGACGGGGACACGCTCGGTGCCGCCCGGACAAATCGGTCTATGGAGTGGCGGGGATTGACCGGCTTGGTAGCGGGTGTCTTCCTGCCCCCGGTGGGCATAACGCTGAGGCGATAGTGAGGGGTAAGTCCCGGTAATGTAGCGCGGGGCCCGGAGCTGCGGTCAGGCACGTCTTCACCCGGCCATGCTCAAGCCACCTCACCATTTTTTTTTATCTGCTTTGTATTACAAGGTGCTATCTCATCAGGAACCCCTAGTTCATTTGCCCTGTTAGAGCTTTAGAAACTAAGGGGGAGATTTATCAAATATGGTGTAAAGTGAAACTGGCTCAATTGCCCCTAGCAACCAATCATTCCTTACAGACTCTATGGGTGTATAATGTAGGGTCAGGGATGCTGATCTTAGTGATGAGTCATTTATGTGTGACTAGGTCCTACCTGTTTTGCTCCCCAATGTCCGCTTCCTCTCTCTGTCCAAGTCTGTCTAAACTAGACAACTCCACCCTGTCTTGATTTCTGCCTTTAGGACTGTAGTACATGAAGCCTAGGGATGGTAAGTATGTTATAAAATATAACTTATTGGAAGCCAATGGATAATACTATTCCTTTACTTCCCAGCAGATACCCACTACAAAAACTCAGCAAGACATGGCTTCTTATCTCCACGTTCTAAAACAGAAGAGAAAAATATGACATATAATTCTTCAAGTGAACCTCCTGCCCAAAATACTCCACAAGGACTTCATTCTGCAGATGTCCTACCCGAGCTTTGGGACCTAGGGGAACTGCCTGATACATCACATGTAGTTTCTCAAAGTCCTGACCATACAGCATATAAAACCTTTCAGTGTTTTGAATGTGGGAAATCTTTTGCTAAGAAATCCGTTCTTGTAGAGCATCAGAGAATACATACAGGCGAGAAACCATTCTCATGTTCAGACTGTGGTAAGTGTTTTACCCAGAGATCAAATCTTGCCCAGCATCAGAGAATTCACAGAGGGGAGAATCCATTTATGTGTCTGGAATGCGGAAAGTGTTTTTCCAAGAAATCAAACCTTCTAAGACATCAGAGAATTCACAGAGGTGAGAAGCCATTTGCATGTTCTGACTGTGGGAAATGTTTTACAAGCAAAAGTCAGCTTGAGGTGCATCAGAGAATCCACACAGGAGAGAAACCCTTTACATGTATGGATTGCGGAAAATGTTTTATCCAAAAGTCAGATCTTGTCAGGCATCAGAGAGTTCACTCAGATTCAAGAGTCACCTCAGTTCCTCAGCTGTCACTGCTGGAAGGAGTTACTATTGATCTCCTGCACCCACAAATTATTGCTACCTGAGTCTCCAATAACTGAGATCTAAAAGTAAATGTGGGATAGTGCCACATTATCTTTCGATATGATGGAAACACACGGTCATCTTGAATTACTGGGCCCACAGAATGCAAGTCTGTCTGTCTCTTCTCCATAAATATTGGACTTCTGGAGCATGTCTTGTGAGGAGTACACTGATTTTCTTCACCTCTTTCTGAGCTGAACATTTATGCTGCATAACATAGGTAAATACCGGTCTCACTTTTGCATTCCATTAAAATAAATGTTCCCTTCGGAAACCCTTCAGTAGCATTAATAAGTGCATCATTATCTGGATTCCTATTTTCAACATGCTTCATATTCCTGGTGCAGGGACCGCCCAGCGCGCACCCTCGCATTAAGAAGTTTCATCCTCATATTCATCATCTATAGTTAAAAAATCTGAATACAACCAAACTCAAAGAAATAGAACATTTCCATTAACATAATCTGGGAATATTTCTCCTCTCCACTGATCTGGGTTACTGATCCCACTCCAATTAGGGACTATAGATTACATAGAGGAGTGAAGGGTGAAAACACAAGCTGTCGGCTTGAATGCGGCAGGCAGTCAGTGCACACATTTAGGCCATGTTCACACAACATAAGTTTGGTATTAATGACGGCCATTGTTGCTGATTTGCAAAAACGGCTGTGATTAATACTAAACTTAAATTGTGCTCCCGGCCGGAGTGTATACACATTGTATACACTAGCTAGAAACTGCACAAGAAACTGACATGTCAGTTGTGTGCGGCAGCTATTCATTGACTAAAGGCCACACCTCCCTGACAGGTCAGACAATGGAGAGTGCAGCTCCGACATTCCAATTCAATAGAAACTAAGATCATCCTGACGGTACTGCAGTAACGGCTGGGATGATCTTCACTGACACCGGCCGTTCTGTGACACCGCCAGGTGAAGCCGTGTGTCGCCGGGTCACACCGCCGATGTCATACAATGTGTCATGTGTCGTACATGGCCTTACTGTGAAACTTGTGCACTGATTGGCCGCTGCATTTAGGCCGCATATGGTCAACAGCTTGTGTGTTTTTTTCAGTAGAACTCCCTTTATGTACCTTTATTCAGAGCCAGGCCGGGTTCACACCACGTAATAAACACGGCCGTATTTCATAACAACGACCATAATTGCGCAAACAACGGCCATTATTTGTGAATTAACGGCCATTGCACAATTACGGCCATTGTTATGGAATACGGCCGTGTTTTTTACGTAGTTTGAACATAGCCCCACTCTGTAAGAGCTTCCTACTCGCTGGCAGCCCTGATGCATCCATGCATTACATGCATAGCTATTCCTTTGAATAGTGATCATGTACATTGGTGATAGCCGCTGATTGGCAGGGATGACAGTAACTGTACTTGCAGCGTTCAGCTGACCACCATGCTGGGTTTATTTTAAAGTGGTATTCCAACTTAATAAAAAAGAAAAATTCTTAGCTTAGCCTGGGAGGGGTGGGGGATAAAAGCTATATACTTACCTCCCAGCATTGTTCTCCCACAGGCAGCCAACTTGCTGTGTTTGGGGCCAGTATGTGCATTGCCCATGTAGCCAATCAGTGGCTGCAAAGGTTCTCCACCTCAACTGGTGATTGGCTGAGGGGCAGCGCACAAGCTGACCACAAACACAGGAAGAAGTGCTGTTCACTGGGAGAACAGCAAGAGCATGGGAAGTATATAGGCTTTTTATGCGCCCCTTTTAAGGGAATACCCCTTTAAGGATGGACAGGTAGCTGGAACTCTTGCACGCTGCACGCACAAGTCACTGATAAACCTGCTTAACGTAGAGAAGTGCAACCAGCAGAGCCCTGTTAGAGTGACAAAGTATTCCAATGCCACTCCCAAGGTGTCTGCTTTGATCTCTCTGCATTGTTCTATTTCTGTAAAGGCACATCCCATATAAGATGGTTCTAGCGGCTCTGTAATTATGTATTCCTATAAAGATGTGGGCTGTTTGTGAAGACTGTCTAAATAAACAGATCAGAACACAACTTCCATGTATAAAGCTGCTGTATATAAATGTCAGCTGCTATGGGATTAGTGGTTATGACTGAATTCATAGATGTGGCCCAATGTAAATGTTTTCCTCTGTCTAACATATTGGAGATGGTGAATACTGTTTTATGCGTCACCTTATATTTAATGTATAATCGGTATAAATAAAAAACTGAACAAATGTTGTTCTACTGTACCCAGTCATGAATTTATGTTCAACAAGTAGGGTAGTGAAAAGTTGTAAGACAGGCCCACATGATTTTCATGGATGGGAAAGCCAGTTATCTCAGAAAATTTGCAGGTTTCAGGTGCCTCACAGACAGGCCCCAGGACCTGACAGGTAAGGAGAACAACGCTGTTCTCTTCTGTGATGACATATAGAGTTTTTTAAAAACCTGTGAGAAGTGTACCTGGTCGTGGTGGTGGGGTGTGTGTGTGTGGGGGGGGGGGATACTTGCTGTGATTGGATACTGCTTTAATGCATCAAGAGTGGCGTGGGGGTCCCAGTTCTTTCTTATAAGCTAATATTAGATAGGGGGTGCACATCTGTCACAGTAGGATCCTAATCAATTTATTCCTTTAGGTAGCTAGCCACCCGTACAGTATTTTGGTCAGTGTTTCTATTCAAAAGCAGGAGTGGAACCAACAGAGAAAAATCCTAATGGAAAGATTTTTGTGTTTTCAACCCGTTCCTGATTTTGGTTTAAAAAATTACTATGTGTGAACATCGCCTATTTCTTCCTTAAGGGTAGCTTCACACGTATCGTAACACAGCTGATTTTCTGCTGCTGATCCGCGGCAGATTTGACTGAATGAATGAACATAGCATTAAATCTGCACTGTAAAATCTGCTGCGGATCAGCGAACCAGGTCAAGGTTTGGGTTCATACTAACCCGAACCACGGCCGTTTCTAGGACCTAGTCTCCCGCACTCACCCAGTGCCGTCTTTTCCCTTGGGCAGCGCTGCTAATTGGAGGCTAAGGGCCGCAGACAGACCGAGTGTCTGGCAGCTCCCTTAGTCCGGTGGTGGCCCTCAGGCTCCAATTAGCAGCTCGGCCGCGGTGCATCTAATTCTCAGGTCCGGGGGGGGGGGGGGGTACCTGTCACGCTCCCCAGCAGCTCTTTTCTCTTATTCCGGCACAGGCAGAACGTGTGCTGCCGAGAGAGGAGTTGCTGGGGAGCCAGCACAGGTGGATTACTGTTTTTCTGGTGGGTGGGGACATTAAGGGGAGGGACGGGCTGCTATATGGGGCGCCATGGAGGGACAGGCTACTATATGGGGTATTAAAAGGGGGGGCAGGCTACTATATAAGGCACTGGCTACTATGTGGGACACTATGGGGGAGATAGGCTACTATAGGGGGACAGGCTACTGTATGGGGCACTATGGGGGGTGGACAGGCTACTATATGGGGCATTATGGGGGGGAATGGCTACTTTATGAGGCACTATTTATCAATATTTCGGGCAGAAAAAAGGTTCGGTACCAGGATTTCCTGGTATCGATACTTTATGTTAAACTGCCTAATAACGCAGCTTAACATAAAGTATGGTGCAGAGAACACGGCCGGCGGCTATCTAAGCGCCGGCCATGTTCTCTGTGTGCCGCCCCCTGCCCCCTGGTGTCCCCTCCTCCGCCCGCGCGCTCTCCGCTCCCGGCAGCGCCAAATTTAAATAGCCGACACATAGCGATCGCTAGTGCCGGCTATTTTACAGGGTAGATGCCGCTGTCACACCTGACAGCGGCATTTAACCCCTCCTGAGCCGCCCCATATGCAGTGGGAGTCTGCTGCATATGGAGCGCCCCCCCTGTTAATGACTGCTGCAGCCGGGTCCCCCGCGTTGCACCACCCCCAGGACCTGCCGATGCAATGCGGTCCCTCGCACCCTCCGGTGTCCACAATCCTGCCCCCCCCTTCCCTCGGGGTCCTCCGGTACAGTGGCACAGCAACTCCCAGCATACCTTCTTGTGGGGAGTTGTTGTGCACAAGGAGGTATGCTAGGAGTTGTTGTGTCAGGAGGCTGCTAATGCACCACAACTCCCAGCAGCACACCTTCTTGTGCACTACAACTCTCAGCATACCTACTTGGGCACAAAGGTATGCTGGGGGTTGTAGTGCACAAGGAGGTATGCTGCTGGGAGTTGTGGTGCATTAGCAGCCTCCTGACACAACAACTCCCAGCATACCTCTGTGTCCACTACAACTCCCAGCATACCTTCTTGTGGGGAGTTGCAGTGCACAAGCAGGTATGCTGGGAGTTGCAGTGCATAAGGAGGTATGCTGCTGGGAGTTGTTGTGTTAAGAGGCTAATAATGCACAACTCCCAGCAGCATACCTCCTTGTGCACTACAACCCCCATCATACCTCATTGTGCACTACAACCCCCAGCATACCTCTTTGTGCACAATGAGGTATGCTGGGAGTTGTAGTGCACAAGAAGTTGTGCTGCTGGAAGTTGTGTCAGGAGGTTGCTGCTGCACAACTGCAACTCCCAGCATACCTTCTTGTGTACTACAACTCCCAGCACACCTTCTTGTGGGGAGTTGCACACAAGGAGGAATTCTGGGGATTTGTAGTGCACAAGGAGGTATGCTGAGGGTTGTAGTGCACAAGGAGGTATGCTGGGAGTTGCAGTTGTGCAGCAGCAGCCTCCCGACACAACATCCCAGCATACCTCTTTGTGTACTACAACTGCCAGCATACCTCCTTGTGTACTGCAACTCCCAGCATACCTTCTTATGCACCACAACTCCCAGCATACCCGCTTGTGCACTACAAATCACCACAAGAAGGTATGCTGGGAGTTGTAGTGCATAAGAAGGTATACTGGGAGTTGTTGTGCACAGGGAGGTATGCTGCGGGGTAGAGGGGAATTAAAAAGTGTTAAAAAAGTTAAAATTAAAAAAAAAATCATAATAAAGGTTCTAATAATCCCTGTTCCCTTTTTTTTCAATATTCCGCCGAAAGAATTGACACGTCAGTTCTTTCCGCGGATAGCGGAATCAGCCGGCTCATAGAATGGTGTCTATGGAGCCGTCGAAAAGACGCGCGTCCGTGCGCACGTACAGGCGACGGAAATCTGAATTTATCCGCGAGAATTCCTCAGTGTAAACCCACCCTATTGCAGTGCTTCAAGGTTCAGTGCATTAAAAAAAACAAAAAAACAACAGAGGAACGTGGGTCAAAAGTAGGGACTGTCCCTCCAAAAGAGGTACAGTTGGGAGGTATAATGTCAGGAGTGATTGCACAACGTGCGCCAACACCAGGTACTTATTTATTATACTGTACTTTTTAAAATGGTTTATTATATTAATATTGCCCTAGTAGTTACGGACATAGTAAAGTACAGATGTACCAAAGATACATTATATATATGTTTTTGGAAAAAAAAAATATAAATATATATATATTTATTTCATTTTGCCAAAAAAAACAAAACCATAATAGGCTCGCTGCTATAATACACTACAGTACATATCTGTATAGCAGTGTATTATTCCTATCAGTGCTTTTGTCTCAGATCGGCTTCCGTAGCAGTCAGGTCGCGGTCCTCCGGTTGCTATATCCATCGGCCCCCGGCGCGTATATAGAGGACTCTTCCGCCCCATGTCACCTCTGTCACGTAGCCCAGACTATACACGGGTTACTAAGGAATAACTATATTGTTTGCGCTCTGTGTACGCCGCGTATCACCGAAATAGTAAACGGAGCATAAGTCACGTGACCAAGCCGCATCTATTGACATAGTCATAGCGGGAACAGTGTAGCTCTAGGCCACTTCCACCACAGATCACATGACCTTTACGTCATCACAGGTCCTTTAACCTGTAGTGTCCGGCAGGTATAGGTAAGTTAGTAGCCGGGAATATAGTAGGACGTGTATTCATACTATGTCACGTGATGCCGTTATATCTTAATACGTCTGTACATACCCGCGCATATATATATAATGTACTGATAAGTCCTGTCTATATAGATGTCTATATAGATGTATGTATATGAGGATGCAGTCCTGTGCCTCCCGGCTGTTCCTCTATTGTGATGCTGGTCAGGCCCGCAGCTCACCTATCAGGTAGTGGTGAGAGTAAGTTGTGTATGGTCACCAGTGAGTATAGGTGCAGCAGGCATCGGTGTTCTGCATCTCTGGGCTTATTACACCTCAACAGCATCACATAGTCCATAAGGAGGGTACAACCTTATATAGATGGATTGTCACCATATCTGCCTGTCATACATCTACAGGTAGCTGGGGACAGATATGCTCCTGGATTAGGAGGTGACAGGGGATCTGCTGTGCTTGTCAAACATACATACATATATACCTACACACACACACACACACACACGTATACCTACATACATATATACCTACACACACACACACACGTATACCTACATACATATATACCCACACACACACACACACACACGTATACCTACATACATATATACCTACACACACACACACACGTATACCTACATACATATATACCTACACACACACACACGTATACCTACATACATATATACCTACACACACACACACACACACACACACGTATACCTACATACATATATACCCACACACACACGTATACCTACATACATATATACCTACACACACACACACGTATACCTACATACATATATACCTACACACACACACACGTATACCTACATACATATATACCTACACACACACACACGTATACCTACATACATATATACCTACACACACACACACACACACACACACGTATACCTACATACATATATACCCACACACACACGTATACCTACATACATATATACCTACACACACACACACGTATACCTACATACATATATACCTACACACACACACACACGTATACCTACATACATATATACCTACACACACACACACGTATACCTACATACATATATACCTACACACACACACACACACGTATACCTACATACATATATACCTACACACACACACACACACGTATACCTACATACATATATACCCACACACACACACACACACGTATACCTACATACATGTATACCTCCATACACACACACACACACGTATACCTACATACATATATACCTACATACACACACATACTTATATACAGACGTATACATACATTCATACACACACACACACGTACTTATATACAGACGTATTCATACACACACATATATGCCTGCATACATACATATAAAATATATACCTACATACATACACACACATACATATACATGCACACCTTCTTACATATACACAAACATATGCATGCATACCTAGATACATATACATATGTACCTACATACGTAGGGTTGTTAGAGCAGAAACGTCATTTTTTGAAATGCAGTGCAAAATAAAATAATCTTTATTCATTGAATGGATGCGGTCTCCAAGCTTTGTTTTTTTGCTGGATTGAGAATCAGGTGTGGGCTGACCTGAATGGTGACTGTGCACCCATTAGATAAGAGACAGGTAAATTGGGGGAGATTTATCAAACTGGTGTAAAATAGAATTGTCTTAGTTGCCCCTAGCAACCAATCAGATTCCACCTTTCATTTTTTTAAAGAATCTGTGAGAAATGAAAAGTGGAATCTGATTGGTTGCTAGGGGCAACTGAGCCAGTTATACTTTTACACCAGTTTGATAAATCTCCCCCAATTTGTTTTATTTCTTAGAACGGTTTTGTGACATTCCTCCTTGACAGCTGAGTGTTACCATCCCTGTTGTCGGTTTGGTGCATTGTAAATAATGTGACACTGTCTTTCTGTTTGCACCGTGTGTATAAGAACAGCGTTTGCCAAACCCACCAGATAATCAGGGGTGTCTGGCAGTGGGTTACTTATAACTCCCCATTGTGAATCCATGCATGCTTGGTTAATATCCCGAGTGTGTATGAATATGGATAGCATGAGAGGAATAGTTATTGAAGGTGTACAAAAGACCCTACCCTGCTGTTATGTTCCCCATAGATTCGGAATGCAGACTTTCTTACCCTCATCCTCTCCGTTTAAATCCTCTGTTCTATTAATATGTAAATTAGGTGGTTTAGTGCACTGGGGGTACGTCTCTATCCCTCAGTACACCAATATGATCCGGCAGCCTGCCCCCTCCTCATAAATATTCACCTGCTACTCTACAGTGATGTCACTCATTGGAGAGCGGAAATTGGGAATGCAAGTTCCCATTCATCTGATAGAGTCATGTAAGATAGATGCCATATAAATGGATGCTCTTTCTTCCGGCAGGTGAGGGATGCCTGCCTGCTTTGTCCATGGTTGTTGGTATCACTGGAAGAAAGATGATGACGTCATCCTCCATTCTTTTCCTCATGAATTTGAGCTGATTAAGAATTGGCTTCTCCACCTGCACCAGGAGCTTGGTGACATAGACCAGCTCGCCGAGAAGATATCCCATTCTACGAAAGGATCTTACAGGATTTGCTCCAAACACTTTACGTCAAAAGATTATGAGGTGAGGGGAAGTTCAAGACTTCTTAAAAAATCCTCCTTTCCCTCCATTTTTCCAAAAGTATTACCATCTTCACATAATCGGAGAAGGAAGAAGAAGAGAAATCCTTTTACCCACCTGAACACCGATGTCTTTAATGAAGAGGACTTGGCATTTGCCCAGAGGCTGATGTTAATGCCTGAAAGCCCATTTTTTTCTACAGGTGGGAATAACTTTTTGTCTGAACATTCCTACTCGTCTGTCTCTCGAGAAGGAACTTCTTTTACGCAGAGCGTTGGAACCAATACAGAATATTTTCCAGATCAAAGGCATAAAAATATACAAACCTATCATCTCATCCGCAGAAGCAGCAAAAAAATACAAGTGTGTCGGCAGCCGTCACAACGCAGCTTTGGGATCCAGTGTAGTGTGGTGCCGCTGCCGCCTCTGCAGTGCTTTACAACTTCTGGAAACAATACCAGGAAATGCTCAAGTCCACCTGCCGATCCTGTGTATATTCCAGTGGAAGAGGAGGAGGATGAAGATGATGTAGAGGAGGAGGATGTTATGGAAAACTATGGCGAGGATGTGGTGGAGGATGACATAGAGGAAGTGGAAGATGATAGTCAATTGATACTAAACTTAGATATCGGTCTTGACCCAGCTGACGTGAACAGGTCCTGTCTTTATGGAACCATCACAAGGGGAAAGAGCGATCCTGTAACAAAATTCAGCGAGTCTACGCTGCCAAATAACTCTTCAGGTCCTTATTCATCTCCTCTATGGGTCAGTCGGCTTGTTGATAAAAATATGGCATTGGAAAGCCACCCGCACTTCCTAACCCAGCAGAAGAGAGGCGGGAGATGGTTATCGGTACCAAGTACTGATGTCAGGGTTTCTAGGTAGGTAGTTTTAGAAAAACATAGCCACTTTGTTCCACAAACAGCCCTACTCTTGTTCTCAGGTTGTGTGCGGTGTTGCAGCAGAGTTCCATTAAACTGAATGAAGTTGAGTTGTAATGACACACACAACCTGAGGACAGGGGTGGCGCTGATTTTGAAATAAAACAGCTATGTTTTTCAGAACCCTTTTAAGGGTACGTTCACACTTACCGGATCCGCAGCTGATTTTCTGCTGCGGATCTGCAGCAGATTTCATTTAAATAACTGAACACAGCATCAAATCTGCTGCAGATCTGCTGCGGATCCTGTAGGTGTGAACGCACCCTAAGGCTGAGAATTAACGGGTCAGTTCCACTTATCTTTTCTTTGTTGGCATGGTCATACATCCGCTGACATTACTTGTAGTTCTTTACATCCTGATCACTGACAAAGAACACTTCAGTAATGAATATGATATGTCAGTGGATGCAAATCACTATAAATAGATAAAAAAAATAGAAATTCTTTTCTCTTCCATCTTCCTGCAGTACAGAATCTTCCCTGATGAATTCTCCACATAGACTACTTCACAGTTCAAAGGTCTTTTCCTTGAATGGCCGACTGAAGATGCATACAAGGAACAAGATGGCAGAGAAGATGTTAAACCTCACCCTGGAGGTCATCTTCCTGCTGAGTGGGCAGGTAAGGAATTCTGGGAATTATGTCATGTGACAATGTTGCAACTCTTTAAACAAGATTGACTAGATAGCGGAAGAACTGTACATAATGATATTTATAGGATTCTCTTTTTGTCAATAGGATTTTACAGTTATGAATAAGTCATCTGGGGAGTATTTAACGCCCAGAAGTTGCCCTCATCTGTCGGAGGGATATGGCATCTCGGAGCCTCCACTAAATGAACTGAATATCATGGAACTTACCTACAGAATCATTGAGCTGCTGACTGGAGAGGTGAGCGCTGCTGGGAATGCTGGGACATTCCACTGTAATACCAGAGGAATCATGTGTCAGTATGATGACTGTATCGTTGCATGCATTAGGTGTCTTTAAGGTATCAGGATGTCGCAGTCTGTCTCTCCATGGAGGAGTGGGAATATTTAGGAAGACATAAAGTCCTGTACAAGGATGTCATGATGGGGACTCATCAGATTTTTACATCGTTGGGTAAGATTAGACTTTTATTCTGATGGCCACAACTGATTGTAACATAAAATACATTAAAGGGGTATTCCAATCAAACGTAAAAACAAATCTTTTCATATGTTGCTGCTAATAGTGAGACTAACAATTCCTTCCATAATAATTATTCTCTATTCAGTCTAGACAAAAAAAACTGTGTATGAGCTTTTCTCTCAGTCTCCCCCTCTTTTCTGAGAAAACTGATGTAAACAAGTTCCCATCTGCAACTTTGTAGCATCTCTGTGATGACTGGTGGATTAATCAGTGAGTTCATCAGCCACATGATCTGAGATTAACCCTCCCAGCATTAAAAAGAAACTACAAAGTTGCAGAAAAAGCCGTCCAGGGACTTGTTTACATTAGAAGGGAGAGGGGAGAGAGAAAAGCTCACACTAAGTTTTTTGTGTCTTCAGCAGAAAGCAACAGCTGACAACTGGGAGAAGGAGGCTGAATAGATAACCACCATGGAATGTATTGTTAGTCTCACCATGGGCAGCAACATAAGAAAAGTTATGTTTGAGTGGAATACCCCTTTAAGTCACCATGTGTTTCTTACAGATGGATCAAAAGAAAGAAATACATCCACAATATTGCCCAGGCTTCAGGATTGCTCAGAGGAAAATCAAATTGCCACAAAGGATCATGAGGTAGATGTCACTAAATGTCAACTAGAACATATACTACATCATCTATATGTTTATTATTGTTTGTGCTTATGAATCAGGGTGAAGATTTCATTGTTGTTAAAGTTGAAAACACGGAGGATGAAGAAACTGTGTATATGTTGGGAGAACAGCAGCGCAAGGAAGAGGAAATTCCTGTTGCTTTCTACTCGGGTGAGTAACAGCCATATAATGCAGAATCCCAACTTGTCCTTGGTCCATCACCCCTTATTCATAGAAAGTTCATATGCTCCACTTTTATATATGCAATGTTCCTGCCAATAGCTTATCTTCTTGCCCTACATTTGAAGCGCCTCTTCATCTGGGTCACATCGGTGCATGGTTACAAAAGTTAAGACATGACCGTGATCTGATGTGCAGTGTGATATAGGGAGAAGCTACATGACTTTCTGGAGGGCAGAGTAAGATAAAATACATAGGTGATTATGTATACTGAACTGACAGCAGTCTCTGTGAGAGGTGTTCACATACGATCATGTCCCTGAGCACTTTTTAGTATCTCTATTTTTTAACCATTCAGGTTCAAGTTCAACATCTTCTCAGTTAAACACTCTTCTTAACCTGATCCAAAAGTCTGACCCATCAGAGAACGGCAGGGATGAGATGACCAAGAGAATACTGAATCTCACCTTAAAGATTATCTACTTGCTGACCGGAGAGGTGAGAAGACATGACTGTATAGGTGAGGTATTATTAAAACGTATATAGTGATGTTTATCAGTGTCTTTCTCCATACACAGGATTACACAGTAGAGAAGAAGACATCTGGTGAGTGTCTGACCTCTGGTATGTCAGGAGGATGGAGTGGGAGCCTGAACCCGCACACACTGGTACATGAGAGCGTCAAGCAGAAGATCCTCAGATTTGCCAACAGAATTTTATATCTCCTAACTGGAGAGGTGAGCAATGGTACAGTGCTGCTCAGTAACAACATGGGAGATGCCTGGATGATGACTGTATCATTGTGTGTGTCAGGTTCCTATAAGGTGTCAAGAAGGTACTGTCCATTTCTCCATGGAGGAGTGGGAGTACTTAGAAGGACACAAGGATCTTTACAAGGATGTCATGATGGAGACTCATCAACCCCTTACTTTAATGGGTGAGTAGAGATTCTTTGATATTAAAGGAGAAGTCCGGTGAAAATTTTTGTATTGTATTGCCCCCCAAAAGTTATACAAATCCCCAGTATACATTTATTACAGGAATTGCACATAAAGTGCTTTTTCCCTGCACTTACTACTGCGTCAAGGCTTCACTTCCTGGATAAAACGGTGATGTCACGTCCCGACTCCCAGTGCTGTGCGGGCTGTGGCTGCTGGAGAGGATGATGGCAGGGGGACACTGAGGGACACAAGGCACTGGAGGGACACTGAGCATCCCTCTGCCATCATCCTCTCCAGCAGCCACAGCCCACACAGCTCTGGGAGTCGGGTCATGACATCACCATTTTATCCAGGAAGTGAAGCCTTGATGCAGTAATAAGTGCAGGGAAAAAAGCACTATATGTGCATTTCCCGTAATAAGTGTATATTGGTGATTTGTATAACTTTTGGGGGGCAATACAATACTTTAATAAAAATTCTCATCAGACTTCTCTTTTAAGTACTTTTATACAGAACAGTCAGTCACCATGTGCCTCTCCTACAGATGGTTTTAAAAAGATAAATACACCAGAGGGATGTCCCAGTCCTGCTTATTCCCAGGACTGTCAAGAAGATGATTATGATGTCCCACTGGATCATCAGGTAGGTGAAACAGAGGTCTCACCTATTACCAACCTGTTTCTAGGAAGATGATAGTCAATTGATGCTAAACTTAGATATCGGTCTTGACCCAGCTGACGTGAACAGGTCCTGTCTTTATGGAACCATCACAAGGGGAAACAGCGATCCTGTAACAAAATCCAGCGGGTCGACGCTGCCAATTAACTCTTCAGATTCTCATTCAACTCCTCTATGCGTCAGTCAGCTTGTTGATAAAAATATGGCAGCGGAAAGCCACCCGCACTTCCTAACCCAGCAGAAGAGAGGCGGGAGATGGTTATCGGTACCAAGTACTGATGTCAGGGTTTCTGGGTAGGTAGTATTAGAAAAACATAGACACTTTGTTCCACAAACAGCCCTACTCTTGTTCTCACGTTCTGTGCTGTGTTGCAGCTGAGTTCCATTAAAGTAAATGAAGTTGAGTTGTAATGTCACACACAACCTGAGGACAGGGGTGGAAAAAAGCACTATATGTGCATTTCCCGTAATAAGTGTATATTGGTGATTTGTATAACTTTTGGGGGCAATACAATACTTTAATAAAAATTCTCATCAGACTTCTCTTCTAAGTACTTTTATACAGAACAGTCGGTCACCATGTGCCTCTCCTACAGATGGTTTTAAAAAGAGAAATACACCAGAGGGATGTCCCAGTCCTGGATCATCAGGTAGGTGAAACAGAGGTCTCACCTATTACCAACCTGTTTCTAGGACCTGCAGACATGGCCTGACAAGTCAATAACCTGGTTGTTACCTTTTATAAAGCTTGTGGCCTTCAAAGTTATAAAATAAGGTTAAAGTTTCAAAAAGGTGGAGCTGAGGTACTTGCTGTGGCACTTACGCAGCTTGGTCCTGTCTCCTTGACGCTTTAGCCAAGTATAAAAGCCTAATTTTATAACTTCTCTAAAGGCCATCATCTTTATAGGTAACATTTATGTTATAGGACCATTATCTGTCACCCCAGGTCTGCAGCTCATAGTGTGCAGATGGGCCAACCTTTTTATTTAGGGAATGAATAAATGGTATATTTAGAAATTTTTGCATATTTAACTTTTTATTATTTACCAGGAGGGACATGATTTTTTTATTGTTAAAGTTGAAGATGTAGAGGAAGAAGGAATATATGTTGTGGGTGAAGACCACTGTAAAGAGGAAGACATACCTACAGATACTGGCACAGGTACCAAGGGGTTCTTGGCATTGAGAATTGTTACATAGAACCTTTAGTATTAATTAGGCATCATCATTAGGGATGAGCAGATTTACAGTAAGAACAAAGCGAAATTTCCCAGGACTGGATCAATCCTTTCCCAACACCTGGTGGCACAGACATCAAAGCCAGCAGCCTGACAAGCTGCCGGACGAACCTATTGAAGCCCCTCACTTTGTTCTTAGGGCAGCTTTACCCACAACGGATTGCTGTGGAAATCTTGTGGGTTCTGCACGGAGATCTGGTGCAATCCAAGGTCCTGTCATTTCCCATGTGAATACATACTTGCAGCGGATCTTTCAGTATGTAAGTCACCCATGCTGCCTGCACATACATCACCTGTCTTCAATCCGGCTTGCTGCACAGGGTCCCGGCTTCCTGCTCTCCCGCCCAGCCAATCAGTACGTTGCCTAGCTGCTGGTGCTGGTATAGCAGGCAGCCCTCATTGGATAGGCATCCCTTAGACACCCAGGAGGCTGGCAGGTGTATCTCCCGCGGCGGCTGTTTGAAGGTCACGGCGATGGATGCAGGTGTAGCGGGTAGCACCAGAGGCTGTGTGGCGGTGGCCTGGAGCAATGGTCCCTGAGTAGCCTGTCGGCGGCGGGGAGCGGGGTTTTTTTCAAGCAGATGCTGGTGTGTGCAGAATGAGTGGGGCAGGCAGGCGCCATGTACAGAACAGAGCTTGGGATTTTTTATTTATTTTTTAACGAATGTGTGATTTTCAAAAAAATTAAGTCGTGAGCCACCTTTAGGGAGAACTAATCAAAATAATTTGATAAATCACCCAGCCCTACCTTACATATTATATTATTACAGTTATGATTTTTCCTTGTTGCCAAATGTAATTTTTTTTTTTTTTTTTGCTTCTAGAACATGAAATGAAATATTCATGTGACGACTGCAACAAGATGTTTGCTGATGAACTGTATCTTGTTGAACATCAAAAAACTCACTTGGAGGAGAAGCCGTATATATGTTCAGAATGTGGGGAGTGTTTTATACATAGTCAAGACCTCGAGGGACATCAGAGCACCCATAGAGAGGAGAAGCCGTTTCCATGTCTGGAATGTGGGAAATGCTTTTTTCAAAACTCTGATCTTTTTAAACATCAAAAAACTCACACAGTGGAAAGACCCTTTTCATGTTCAGAATGTGAGATATCTTTTACCAAGGAATCCTATCTTGTTAAACATCAAAAAGCTCATACAGAGGAGAAACCATTTACATGTTCAGATTGTGGGAAGTCGTTTACACTTAAACTTTATCTTGAAAATCATCAGAAAATTCACACACTAGAGAAGTCATGTTCATGTGCTGAATGTGGGAAATGTTTCAGTAAGAATTCGGACCTTGTTGTACATCACAGATTTCACACAGGTGAGAAGCCTTTTTCCTGTCCGGAATGTGGAAAATGCTTTTCGCAGAAATCTGATCTAGCAAAGCATCAGAGATTCCACACAGGCGAGAAGCCATTTTTATGTTTAGACTGTCGGAAACGTTTTTCCCAGAAATCAGACCTGGTTAAACATCAGAGAACTCACACGGGAGAGAGGCCCTTTTCATGTACAGAATGTGGGAAAAGGTTTACCCAGAAATCCGTTCTTGTTCAGCATCAGCGAATTCACACAGGGGAGAAACCATTTTCATGTACAGAATGTGGAAAATGTTTTACGCACCGATCAAATTTTATGAAACATCTGGTTCTTCACACACGCTAAAGTGTCACTAAAACTATAATGCCACAAAGTTATTTATCTTTTATCATGTTCATTGATACCTATTGAAGAAAGATGAATGCACTGTATTAATGGAGATGAGGTTTCACCTTTAGTAAATCCTTCTTGTTGCAGTTTTATTAAACAAGCTTTTCATATAGTTCTCTTAACCCGATGGATGAATCAACTGCAGGTCAGGTTATTGACCTGTCCATCGTTTTTCCTGTCATCACTGAACTGAAATAAAGAAATCTAATATACGTGTGAGCAACATTAGGAAGGTTCCTACTAGGGCTGGGCGGTATACCCCAAAAATACCGATACCGTCACTGGCGTCGGTTAACCGACTTCAACTTAGCCAGGACGGTAATTGCGGTATTTTTGTATTTTTATGTCCCCGCGCCCGTCCTGTCAGAGCCCCACGCGCGCACACACACAAGCGGCCCGGCACGAGCGCTGCACGTCATGTGCAGGGACGCCGGCATCGGTGCGGGAGCTGAAGGAGCAGCAGGGCCCAGGTGACCGCCCGCACCGCCCCCGTCTGGTCCAAGCAACCATCTCCCCACCCCCCTATGCGCGCACCTGTCCGCCCTCTCCGAGGCCCCGTCCTGCCGCACCGTCCATGCGCCCACCACCCGTCCGGTCCGGCGTCCCTGCTCACTGAGGGGAGTACAGGACAGCCGCCCTCACGTGCTGCTGCTCCTCCAGCTCTGACATGGCCGCGTCCCTGCACACACAGGACAACGTGTGCAGCGCTCGCCGGCCGGGTGTGGGGGGGGGGGGCGCTCGGACGGGACTGTGCTGGTCCCCCCTCCCGGATCAGTCCTGTCCGAGCGTTCCCCCCCCCCATGTCAGAGCTGGAGGTAGAGGAGCAGCACTTAGGAGCAGCTGACCTGTCATCTCATCCCCTCAGTAACAGTACAGGAGTGCAACATAGGAGGAATAATGTGCTGCAGCAGGCAGGATAACTTATAGTTGTGTGTGCTATCCTGCCTGCTGCAGCCCATCCATTCCTCCTATGTTACAGTCCTGTACTGTTACTGGGGGGACTGCAGTCATACACCCATGTCTGCGCCCCCCCCCCCCCCCCGGTACAGTCATACACCGCTGTCCGCGCCCCCCCCCCTATACAGTCATAGACCCCTGTCTCCCCCCCCCCCCCCTGTATAGTCATACACCCCTGTCTCCCCCCCCCCCCTGTACAGTCATAGACCCCTGTCTCCCCCCCCATGTATAGTCATACACCCCTGTCTCCCACCCCTGTACAGTCATACACCCCTGTCCGCCCCCCTGTATAGTCATACACCCCTGTCCCTCCCGTATAGTCATACACCCCTGTCCCCCCCCGTATAGTCATACACCCCTGTCCCCCCCGTATAGTCATACACCCCTGTCCCCCCCGTATAGTCATACACCCCTGTATAGTAACACACCCCTATCTTGCCCCCCCGTATAGTCATACACCCCTGTCCGCCGTCCCTGTATAGTCATACACCCCTATCCCCCCTGTATAGTCATACACCCCTATCCCCCCTGTATAGTCATACACCCCTATCCCCCCCTGTATAGTCATACACCCCTATCCCCCCTGTATAGTCATACACCCCTATCCCCCCCTGTATAGTCATACACCCCTGTATAGTAACACACCCCTATCTTGCCCCCCCGTATAGTCATACACCCCTGTCCGCCGTCCCTGTATAGTCATACACCCCTATCCCCCCCTGTATAGTCATACACCCCTATCCCCCCTGTATAGTCATACACCCCTATCCCCCCTGTATAGTCATACACCCCTATCCCCCCTGTATAGTCATACACCCCTATCCCCCCTGTATAGTCATACACCCCTATCCCCCCCTGTATAGTCATACACCCCTATCCCCCCTGTAGTCATACACCCCTATCCCCCCCCGTATAGTCATACACCCTTATCCCCCCCGTATAGTCATACACCCCTCTTCCCCCGTATAGTCATACACCCCTATCCCCCCCGTATAGTCATACACCCCTATCCCCCCCGTATAGTCATACACCCCTATCCCCCCCGTATAGTCATACACCCCTATCCCCCCTGTATAGTCATACACCCCTATCCCCCCCCCTGTATAGTCATACACCCCTGTCCGCCCCCCTGTATAGTCATACACCCCTATCTGCCCTGCCCCCTGTATAGTCATACACCCCTATCCCTATGTGCCCCCTGTATAGTCATACACTCCTATCTGCCCCTCCCCCTATGTGCCCCCTGTATAGTCATACACCCCTATCCCTATGTGCCCCCTGAATAGTCATACACCCCTATCCCTATGTGCCCCCTGTATAGTCATACACTCCTGTCTGCCCCTCCCCCTATGTGCCCCCTGTATAGTCATACACCCCTATCCCTATGTGCCCCCTGTATAGTCATACACTCCTATCCCTATGTGCCCCCTGTATAGTCATACATCCCTATCCCTATGTACTCCCATGTATAGTTCTGTATCCCCATCCCTACGTACCTCCTGTATAGTAATACACCCCGATCCACCCCCATATAGTCATACACTTCTATCCCTATGTACCTCCTGTATAGTAATGCACGCCAATCCATCCCCCCATATAGTCATACACCCCTGTCCGCCCCCCTGTATAGTCATACACCCCTGTCCCTCCCGTATAGTCATACACCCCTGTCCCCCCCCGTATAGTCATACACCCCTGTCCCCCCCGTATAGTCATACACCCCTGTCCCCCCCGTATAGTCATACACCCCTGTATAGTAACACACCCCTATCTTGCCCCCCCGTATAGTCATACACCCCTGTCCGCCGTCCCTGTATAGTCATACACCCCTATCCCCCCCTGTATAGTCATACACCCCTATCCCCCCTGTATAGTCATACACCCCTATCCCCCCTGTATAGTCATACACCCCTATCCCCCCTGTATAGTCATACACCCCTATCCCCCCCTGTATAGTCATACACCCCTATCCCCCCTGTATAGTCATACACCCCTATCCCCCCCTGTATAGTCATACACCCCTGTATAGTAACACACCCCTATCTTGCCCCCCCCGTATAGTCATACACCCCTGTCCGCCGTCCCTGTATAGTCATACACCCCTATCCCCCCCTGTATAGTCATACACCCCTATCCCCCCTGTATAGTCATACACCCCTATCCCCCCCTGTATAGTCATACACCCCTATCCCCCCTGTATAGTCATACACCCCTATCCCCCCTGTATAGTCATACACCCCTATCCCCCCTGTATAGTCATACACCCCTATCCCCCCCTGTATAGTCATACACCCCTATCCCCCCCTGTATAGTCATACACCCCTATCCCCCCTGTAGTCATACACCCCTATCCCCCCCGTATAGTCATACACCCCTATCCCCCCCGTATAGTCATACACCCCTCTTCCCCCGTATAGTCATACACCCCTATCCCCCCCGTATAGTCATACACCCCTATCCCCCCCGTATAGTCATACACCCCTATCCCCCCTGTATAGTCATACACCCCTACCCCCCCCCCTGTATAGTCATACACCCCTGTCCGCCCCCCTGTATAGTCATACACCCCTGTCCGCCCCCCTGTATAGTCATACACCCCTATCTGCCCTGCCCCCTGTATAGTCATACACCCCTATCCCTATGTGCCCCCTGTATAGTCATACACTCCTATCTGCCCCTCCCCCTATGTGCCCCCTGTATAGTCATACACCCCTATCCCTATGTGCCCCCTGAATAGTCATACACCCCTATCCCTATGTGCCCCCTGTATAGTCATACACTCCTGTCTGCCCCTCCCCCTATGTGCCCCCTGTATAGTCATACACCCCTATCCCTATGTGCCCCCTGTATAGTCATACACTCCTATCCCTATGTGCCCCCTGTATAGTCATACATCCCTATCCCTATGTACTCCCATGTATAGTTCTGTATCCCCATCCCTACGTACCTCCTGTATAGTAATACACCCCGATCCACCCCCATATAGTCATACACTTCTATCCCTATGTACCTCCTGTATAGTAATGCACGCCAATCCATCCCCCCATATAGTCATATACACCTATCCACCCCCCATATAGTTATACACATGTATTCCTATATGACCCCCTGTGTATACACATCCTGTAGAGGCTGTATACCTGTATATACACATCCAGGTCTCTGCTGAGACCCCTAATAATGACAAATAGTAATAATGATAATAGACTAACCATGGATTGCTGTTCAGTTGTTTTTCACTTTTTCTAATCAAAATATCGGCAGTTTGGCATGACAAGTGGGTGTGGTTTGCTAAAAGGGGCGTGTCATAATTATCGCTGAATTATCGTTACCGCGGCTACATGTGCGATAAACCGCGATATTGATTTAGGCCAATATCGCCCAGCCCTAGTTCCTACCTACAACATGGACGCTCTAAAAATATTTGAATTGTGTCCATTGCTAAAAAAATAAACTTTTTTTCTGTAAATTAGTGATTATCAGGTGATTATCAGGTTTCTATTCTGTCCTTAGAATAGAGGTTCAACACTTAATCTTATAAAATATATGCTGCAAAAGAATTGCTTACCTGCCTACTCCAGTTCTGGAACCATCAAAACTTGTTATTTGTTTTGGGGGTCTTAGTTCTGTAGTTTGGGGTTGAGCAGTTGATCAGTACAATTCCCATGATGCATTGCTTTCCTTCAGCTCTCCATCACAGCCCTCCCACTCTGTATACTCCCCTCTTACAGCACAAAGCCCGTGCAGAACATCTCATTGCAGCACCTGCTGCTTCCATTCCCTGGAAGCTCCTCTGGCTGAGGCATTCATTCTGTGGCCATTGGTTTGGGCTGACCTAGAGGGGGTGGGGCCTAGACCTTTTGGCTGGCCTGTTCCAATGGCCATCATGGGGTGGGGCCTATGCACTGATGATGTCACGGGGGCCACCTGTAGCGGGGGCGGGGCTAAGTGGCACTTTGCCTGTAAAGCCCCGCCCAAATAGTACAATCCACAGATGATAAAAGATCACTTTTTACCCGAACAAGCACCATGAAGGTATAAAAACTGCAAAATATACCCTTTACACCTGTGTAGAGAAGTCATAATGCAAAAAGGGGGTGACAGTGTCACTTTAGATCAGTCAGCAGGAAAACTGCCACTTTAGAGGATCTAATTACCTATTTAACAAATTCACCAAAACCCGATCTTAGGCCATGGTTACATGGCGTGAGACACCGGCTGCTCCATGACCCGGCCAGTGTCAGAGAAGATCATCCCGGCCAGTAGCTACAGTACCGGATGCGGGCGCAACTGTGTGTGCCCGTAACCAAATTCCCTGCTGCACACAATCCAGCCGCACGCTCCATTTTGTACACTGACAGGTTCACTGAAAACTGACATGGGAGTTTCTTGCGGCGCCGCTAGGGATCCCGACCACAACACCCATGCCGATCAGCTGTTCAGCACCAGCACTATTCAGTGAACAGGGCTGGAAGTAGTGTAGAGGCCAAACCTGGTTACTACAGTTAAGCTACCGTTTACTTGAACAGGAGGCTGAGCTGCAGTTATACTGGACTGTTAACTATGTACTGTGTAGGTGCTGAGCATCAGAAGTGGCTGGTGTTTGCATCCCTTCTGTCAGTGACTGAGGAGCTATCCTGTGGTCACCAACCTTTTCACATTTTCAAGATAAGTTGTTATGTGTGAATATTTTATTTGCCATTTTCACTAGGTTTCCCCTTAGCAGGCTCCTGAACCAATGGGGGATAACCAGCTGCTTTGTCTCCCATACACTGTACACAAACTCTTCCCAGTCACTCTTTAGCAGACCCTCAAAAGCAGCAACAGCATAGAGGACATTATACAGCAGTACTAAGCATTCTAAATAGAGATGAGCGAACCTCGAGCATGCTCGAGTCTATCCGAACCTAATCAATCAGCATTTGATTGGCAGTGGCTGCTGAAGTTGGATAAAGCTCTAAGGTTGTCTGGAAAACATGGATACAGCCAATGACTATATCTATGTTTTCCATATAGCCTTAGGGCTTTCTCCAACTTCAGCAGCCACCGCTAATCAAATGCCGAACGCTGGGGTTCGGATGGACTCGAGCATGCTCGAGGTTCAATCATCTCTAATTCTAAACACTGGTTAACACTTTTTTAGCAGCTTCCATGTGTTTCTCTCTGCAGCTTACTCCTCCATTGACCATGTGCATGTTGTAACCTCATTCCTCAACAAGCAGACTTGGCTAAAGACAAATGATTAGACATTTTGGTAACTAAGTTTTGGAGGGATGAAGGGAACCTGTTATGTAGAGAAAGAGGCATTTTCCTCTTTTATAATTAGACAGCTTGGCTGTCAGCCTGTCTGGCTGCTGCACTTGAACTCGACTCCTAATGCCTTGATGCAGTCCTGGGAGAAGTTCCCATGGCTGCATCCAGCTTTTCCAGGCACCTGGAGCTGAGTTGAAGTGCAGCAGCCTGACAAGCAAGCTGACAGCCAAGCTTTACGAAGACCTGTCAGCTGGGATGCCATGGCGGAGCCCGCCCGACCCCCCGGTGGGCCCGGCACATGTCACTAGAGATGAGCGAACCTGGAGCATGCTCGAGTCCATCCGAACCCGAACTTTCGGCATTTGATTAGCGGTGGCTGCTGATGTTGGATAAAGCCCTAAGGCTATGTAGAAAACATGGATATAGTCACTGGCTGTATCCATGTTTTCCAGACAACCTTAGAGCTTTATTCAAGTTCAGCAGCCACCGCTATTCAAATGCCAAAGTTCGGGTTCGGATGGACTTGAACCCGAACCCGGTTCGCTCATCTCTACATGTAACACTTCTTAGAAGTCCCGGTCCCTGGGCAAAGAAATCACGCCCTGAAGCTGAGCCCATGCGTTATGCAAAGCAGTAGAGAGGAGTCCGACGTCCATAGAAAATGACTGGAGCAGTCCTAGAGCGGGACTTCTAGGGAGGTTGACGTATGCCGGGCTCCAGTGAGGGGTTGGGCGACTTTTATCACGGCTGACAGGTTCCCTTTAACATAGCCCTTTGCTTCGTTTATACTGTAAATTTGCTCATCTCTAAATATAGTCTTTCCTATATTTGCTTGTACAGTTGATTTATGCAAAGTTTAGATGGTGCCTTAAAAATTTGAAGGTGACTTGGGGCACACACTAGAGCTGTTTCAACATAAAAGTCTAAAAGTTTTGGTCCAACATGTCTGTTACACTCAGTGCTCCGACTAGATTCACCGTAACAAGTCGTCTTTTTGATGAGTTTTTCACAGTATAGAACGCTTTAGGGTATGTTCACATGAGGCAAATACATTGCAGATGTATGGGCAGAAATACTGCAGGGTATTACAGTACCAGCAAAGTGAGTAAGATTTGGAATCACATGGAAACTTACCTGTGATGGAGATCTGAATGCACAGAATGTCACCATGTTGCACACACTAGAGTTTTAATGCAGATTTAGCCCACTAACTGCAATAAGGTACCAGATATGCAATTTCCTGATAAATCACTTGTGTTAAATTAACAATTCTTTCATTAGGGCCTGGTCACACTACAGAATCCACGCAGATAGGCTCGGGAGGATTCCGTGCACGCTCCTGCTCTGAATCTGTCTGAATAGAATGGAGCCTATAGAAGGGGCACGGAATCTGTTGGAGCTTATCTGCTCAGATTCCGTAGTGTTAACGCGCCCGTTAAGTAGTATTTTTTGATCTTTCCCCCAACTAACTTCAGATTATGGTAATATCATTACGAGACATGAGTCTCAATATAAAGTGCTAAAATGAGTAAGCGTGACCTCAGATGGAAAGAAAAGTAGGGGCTAGATGACCCAAAGGCTGTCACTGTTCATATAGCTGACTTTTCATACCTTCATATATAATCTAGACCTTTGCTAGCTGTAATCTGTAGGATCTGACACCTCTAATGGTCTGGGAATAATAAAATTCTAAAGTTCAACGTGATGCTGTAGTCAACCTTTGGAGTGGAGTTTATTGCACCCACTGGATGAATACTATCTGTGTACAAGTTCATTTCTATATGTTCTACAACAACTCAAAAAAACATTGTTCTAAGCAAAAAATAAAATTCACAAACATAAACCAACATTTGCTTCTGTTCAAGAGCTGTAGAGACAGTAAGCTGCAGCTCAGACTTCTGAATTTTATCAGGAACCGACTCCAACTCCTTCATAAATGGCCAGTCAGACACAATAGCTCAGCAGCTTCTTCCTAATGTCCTACATGATCCTGGGGCAACTTCTGAGTGAAAAAGGCAAAGATATAAAGCAAATTCTCCTGTGTGTGGACAGTGGATGCAGCCAGTCTCCAGCCTCCATGTCCTGAACAACTGAAAACGACACTAGATGGAGCAGGTGGTTATTTCCTGCTGACAATCTTCTATGTTTCTAACTAAATATTCACCATACACAAAAGATAACTTCTAACAATGCCAGATACCTGTTATATAAATAGTGCCATAGTGGCCCCACAGGAACTACCCACTCAGCCAGTCAGTGACTGCAGCTGTGTCCCACCTCACTCATTGTCTGGCTGAGTGGGCATTTCTCAGTGAAGTCATGACATCACAGGATTGGGACCCCCGTGGGGACCATGAGCTGTAACACTGCACTGTGGGGGCATGGGGACGAGTAAATCAGACTTCTTTATTATGATTATACCACCTTCGCCCCTGGATTTTTCCTTGTAGCCCAGAATACACCTTTAATTTCTGCCTCTGTCTCTCAAACACACAGAGCCTGGTGCAGCCATAGCACACACTTATCCCAGAGAAAAAACAACACTGAGGACAAAGTTTACTGCTACACAACTTATGGCTTCTCCTCCTCCTCCCTTTTCTATATTACAGAAGATATCTTCATATTACACTGCTGCTCATATACAATCATCCAGCATCCTGGAAGAGAACAGCACAGAACTCCCACCTCACAATGGACTCTTCCAGCTCAGAAACAAACTGCCAAATGGTGACCTCCAACTTTTCCCGACCACCCTTATCGAATAGGAACAGTGCTTTACTACTGATTTATTACTGATTATGTGCACACTAAGGAATCCGAGTGGAACACCCAATGCAGATTCCACAGCTCGCCTACGCTAGCATGTCTGCCTGTGCCATAGACTCCATTTTATGCACAGGCCGATGCTGACGTCCGCCTGAAGAATGAACCTGTTTATTCTTCGGGCGGGCAGAAAAATCTACCTGACCATAGAATAAAGTCTATAACACCGGCGGAGATGCACGCATGCACGAAATCCGCGTTGGGTGATCCATCCACATTCCTTAGTGTGCACATACCCATATGGAGGAAATACTCAACCCTCTGTAACTAAATGTATACGAGAAAGTGTTTATAATATATATATATATATATATATATATATATATATATATATATATATATATATATATATATATATATATATAGTGTCCCTAGATTAATAAAACATACTATCTTAATGAAGAATATTTATAAAATTTATATGAAAACTCATATAGCCAAAAGTAGCTCTGACTTTACGACTCCACAGCCCTGGTTCAGGTGGTATCAGGAAGTGGAGATCAGGAAGGACCATTCACTACTGAAATGACAGCAACAGAGGATCAGGAAGGTAACAAAATTATGAACATATTTTATTTGACACACATTTTTTAACAGATAATGCTTCTGTTGCCTTTATGAAGTTAAATCCTTTGTCAGTTCCATGCTGTCCACACATGCCATTATGTTTTCTATTTATGTCTATTGTTTCATATGAAGAACCCAGGTTGTCTCAAGCTGCTGTTATAACCATCACATCCACATGTGGTGGATTAATATCAGTAGCATAATAAGCTTTATACAAGGTCACTATATTCATTCTGTAGACCACACTAAGGGCGCATTTACATATTCCATCAATAAGGTCCGAACACGGAAGATGTTCCGTAGACCGAATTCACAGACTGCAATTGTTCAAAACTACACGGTACTGACACAGCTTTTTCAGTACAGTAATTTGAAGATTTAAACAGCTGCGGCAACATGTATCATTATGATGCCAGGAGGTCCATGAATCGCATGCACGGTCTGCATCAACGAAACATGTGAATGCGCTACAACTACATATGGATTTTAGGTGATGCTGGGTAAGTAATAAATACCATAATCCTCTGCTCTGTAGAATATTTTTAAGGAAACTAGAAAACTAAGCAATAAGTTTGGTCTGAGTTTTGCTTTAAAGCAAATGTACCATCAGGTACATTCGCTTTAACACGACCTACGGATAGATCAGTGGCGCAAGGGAAGCCGGTGTGGCGGTCCATTTTTTTGGTTCTTGTGTACGGCGGCGTTCTATCCACAGGTACCGGGCCAGGGCTGAAGCACTGGCGGTGGGCCGGCCCGTCCCCAGTGAGAGAAAATCCCCTCCCCTCTATGACACGGCTCCATTAGAATCAATGGAGCTGCATCATAGAGGGGCGGGGAATTCCTCCCACTGGGGGGGGGGGCCTACCTCCAGTGCTTCAGCCCCGGCCTGGTACCCGGGGATAGAATGGCGCGGTACATGGGAACTGGGCCGCAATTCAAAAAATGGGCCGCGGCAACAGCGCCGATCTATCTGTGGGTCATGTTAAAGCAAATGTACCTGATGGTACATTCGCTTTAATAACACATACAAGTCTAGATATATATGCGCTGAAAATGGTATGGGAGATAGGTTGGGTTGGGTCAACCTCAGCATCTTCAGAATGAGATTGGTTTTCATTCCTCGTAATATAATATAATGCATGTGGAGGACAAAAAACAGATTAAACAGAACAGAACCTGGAATAAAATTCACCTACGTTACAATGCCTCTTGGTGGATTAACCCTTTATATTGCTTGCATTCTACAACAGAATACTGATTTTTCTAGTCCAGTCACAGAACAGTCGCAGTGTCCTCGTTCTGTGAGTGAGTCTTCTGATGTTTAATAAGTTCGGAGTTAGTGATGAAACATGTCGAGCACTCTGGGCAGGTATACACTTTACCCATTGAGTGAGTCTTATGGTGACTTAGTAGGTTGGAATGACGTCTGAAACACTTGCCACATTCCGAACAGCAATGCGGCTTCTCGCCAGTGTGTATTTTGTTGTGGTCAATAAGGTTGGATACTCGTGAAAATCTTCTTCCACATTCCAGACAAGGGTATGGTTTCTCACCTGTGTGAATTCTCTCATGTTTAACAAGTTCGGACTTGCTGATAAAACATTTCCCGCAGTCGCAGCAGGAGAAGGGCCTCTGTCCGCTGTGGATTCGTTGGTGACTTATTAGATTGGAATTCAACTTAAAGCTTTTGCCACATTCAAGGCAAGAATACGGCCTCTCCTCCGTGTGAATCTTCTGATGCCGAAGGAGATGCGACTTGTATGGAAAATTCTTGCCACATTCTACACATATGAAGCACATGGAATCTTTCTTCTTAAATTTGCTGTCGCCTGTAGCGTACATCCATGCTGGTAATGGATCGTCAATGAGTTTTCCTTCATCACCTGAGATCGGTTCTTCTTTAACAGAAGAATATTGATCTTTAGGTGCATAAGTGTCCGCGTAGTGTTGGGGGTCTGTGCACATTTCTGTGGTATTGTCATTTTTATCCAACATGGATTCATCTTTAGTATGAAAACATATATATGGTGAATGGTTGGAGGGTGAGCAGAGTTCAGTGTTCGAGACGCTTTCTCCACCATCTGAGACAGATTCCTCCTTAACAAGAGGGGGCGAGTATCGTTTATGCTGTGTCCTGGCATACATCTTAGTCTTGGCAGGACATGCTTCTTTACCTGAAGCTGGTGTCTGCATAGCATTCTCTGTACTGTCAATATCTGGGGCATCCGTTGAGTATTTTGCAGTTTCTATGTCATCCTGTGACGAAATGGGGGAGGGAGACGCTCCCGACTGTTCCGTATCATCAGAAAAATCTGTTGGGAGAGAAATACATTGTGGTAAGTAGTAAGAAGTGCTGCAACACATGGCACACATATGAAAGCTTTTCACCAGGTTGTGCTACTAGACAGGGAACAGAGCCATCTGATTCCAGCCCTGTTCTAGAAGTACTATGGGCACTGAACAGCTGATCTGCAAGAATGCCAGATTAGACACCCCAATAAACAGAATATGTTACCAGTTGCTTTTCCTGAAAAACCTCTTACCAAAAATGTTAATAGAAGTCTTCTTACTGCAAATATCCATCTTATAAGCATTACAGATTTACATACTTAATAATACTTTCTGAAATCTCTTACCTGCTGAAGTGTGGCTTTCATGAGTCTCCATCCCCACTTTGTTGTCGACATTCTTGCATCCTTCTAAATACTCCCACTCCTCCACTGAAGAATCGCTATTTTCATCTTCAAACTTTTTGGAGACCTGACAAAGATATGGTCATCATCGATGAGACACTGTATACTCTTATGTCCATTTATTTATCTGTGACATCAACATGTACTTATTTGGTCCTGCTAAATCGTGAAAAAACGCATAGGGATCCCTTCACTGGTCATCTCCAGCCGCACGCCCCCTAATTATTATTCTCCCAAAAACTATGCGACCAGCCAAACATTGAGTCTAAAGGCCTATTAGAAGGCTTGATAATCACGCCGCCAGGGCTGCATAAACATCGCCAGTGATGTTCGTGCAGCTCTTTCCTTTAAATCAGCCATCAGGCATGCATGTCTTATTACACAGAGAGATGTGTGGCCAAGTGAAGGATTATTTTTTGAGAAACATCGATCAGCCTATGAGCAAGTGTTTGCTTGCTTGTTGGTTCTAATACTCAGGAAGATATCGGCTTGATTTGCCAGATAATTTCTCTGTGTAATCAGGCCTTTATATACAGGGAAGTACTAATCTACTGCACTGATAAACACTGTATACTAGCGCACTAACACTGGAATATAATCAAAGATAGCTTTGACTTTTTTTATTATTCTCTATACTCATACGACCCTTTTCTACTTTTAAGGGGGTATCCTCCTGAGGTAAAATGAATGTTGAATTGTCCCCCTGACTAACAATTTGTTCCATACTTGTTATTATCTATTAGTCTCCATCCCCCAGTTCTGAGCTGCTGCTTTCTTCTGAAGATACAAAAACTGTGTGTGAGGTGTTCTCACCATCTCCCATTCCTCCCTCCCGAAACGGCTCATGTAAACAGCATCCCTGGCCATCTGGCTCTGCACTCTGTAATGACAGGAGGATTCATCTGAGGTGAACTTGCTTGTGATCTTACTGTGCTTAACCCTCCTAGTATTACAGAGTGCAGAGACAGACAGCCAGCAACGCTGTTTTACATGAGCTATCTCAGAAAGGGGACAGGGTTTCAGAGCGGAGACAGAGTGGACAGCTCACGCACAGCTTTTTGTGTCTTTAGCACAAAGCAGCAGGCTCAGAACTGGGGGAAGGTGGCTGAAAAGATAACAAGCAAGTATGAAACTAACTCTTAGTCTATTGGGGGGGTGGGGGATTCAATATGAATTTTTCCTGACCAGAATACGCCTTTAATATCATGCAAAATCAATATATCCCACACAACAAGCGGCTACATATTGATATAAAATACCATAAAAAACACAGAACACAGTTGGGAGACATTGCACAAATTACTAGCCAACCAAGTAGGACCAACTATGTGGCAAAAATACTAGAGGCGCTCCAAACACCCATAACACAGACTAAGGAGATAAGTCACAAATGTGAAGAGCAAATATAAATACAAGATCCTAATGAAGAAATAAAGGGCTGGTGTGCAGATGCCACTCTGATCACGTGTCACCACTATGGTGTGCTGGCATAATGCAGTGTACACAGTTTCATGCTTTCTCACTACACTGCTCTATGAATGTATAACCACAGAATGCAGCTTCCCTCACCTTTCCGGTTAGCAGATAAATGATCTTGTTGGCGAGTTCTAGGATCTTCTCATCGTTTCCTTCCTGCGCCAGTGAGTGAGGTGGAGATTCCCTAGTGGGGCTCTGGGTCCCTCTCCATCCCCCTGACATGCCTGGTCGACTTCTAGATGTCACATGCTTTCTAGACTTCTTCATTGGTCCATAGTCCTAAATATTTTTATAAACATAAGAGTTATGTCATATGAAATAATCATGTCCATGTTTAATAAGGAGGTACAGGAAATGTTATGTATCTCTCACCTCCCCAGTTAGCAGGTATATGATCTCCAAGGTAAGCTTTAATAGGCTTTCAGTCATGTGACTTCTGTCCGTGTCCATCCCCATTCAGTCAGGTTGACAGCCTTTGTAGTGTATGATCCAGTTACACAGGACTTTAGATACAGGTCCCCTATTAGGTTTAAGTTTAATAACGTTAACAGTGAAATCCCAAAACATGTTTTATAGAGTTCAGATTCAGTATTTATGACTTGAGATGATGTAAAAATAAAAATTAATACTCCCCGCCCCCCGGATTCCTTGCAGGTTGCAGCCTGACGTCATCTATCCCTGATCGTCTACGCTTTTTCCTGATGGTGTGGAGACCAGTCTCAGCAAGAACTCCCCACTAAAAGATGCTTCTACTGCCAGTAACTAGCTGAGCAGGCAGTACTTGCAGAGACTGGGAGTAGGAAGAAGCTGTGAATAGATGATGACAGGCCGGGAGCTGGCGGAAAGGTTAGGCGAGTATGACTTTTTTTTCCCCACCCCTGGAAATAAAGTTACATGGTCCTGTAATAAGAGGTAAATGACAGGAATAGAGCACAATAAGCCACCTACAATATAACCATGCACACAGGCACTAGATAACAGCTCCATAAGCAACAACAGACTTTGGTATACAATGAATGCTTGTTTGCTTATGCTGATGAGAGTTGTAGTACTGCAGTAACTGTAGAGTCACACATTATGGATCACTGTCTTGAGGTAGTTCTGGGCGCCATAGACTTATATAGCAGGAAGGCTCTGTGTGTCCTGTCTGAAGACTCAGTACCATATACATTACACCAGCTCCACAGGCCGCCATACTGCGGGGTAATACACAGCCAGGGGCCGCCACCTGACCCCGCACCGTCTCACCTCCTCAGGGTCGGACTGTGAAGTCAGCGATCGAGTGGAACACCAGTTACTTCCGGAGAGGAGTCGCGCTTCTGATGACGTCATCCTGAGAAGGGCGTGTATGGAGAGGACTTCCGGTGTGTACTTGCTGCCGGTTCTTCCTTTCGCAGTTTGTATGGCGTTATGCGCGCTGCCTCAGCACCAAGCCTAAGCTATGGTGTTAGTATGAGGCTACGGATGGACCATCCTAGCAGTGTAACCCCAGGCCCGCTCTCTAGCCTGACACAGCTGCTCAGAGTTCGTGGTCAGGCACGGCTTAAAGGGCTACTCCCGCCATTTATGTTTTTTTTTTACAATGGGGCTGTAGAAAAAATAATAAAAAATATAATATTCTAATCTACAACACTCCCACCGGGTTCCCTGCTGAAGCGAGCCGCCACCACTCCTCCTGACACTGACAGCCCCTCAGCCAATCACTGTTCGCCTCAGCTTCCCGCTTCAGTCAGTGATTGGCTGAGCAGGCTGTTACTGGCTAGGAGTCCGTCCCAGAGGGGGCAGCTGACGCGTGCAGTGGGGGAGCACTATGGGTGAGTATGGGTTATTTTGTATGCAGTCCCAGCATTATATCAAAAAGTATAAATGCCCACAGCCCTTTAATTTTGTGCTGTTAGGTTTAATCCTAATCTGAACCTAAGCGTTATGGTTGGCGCTGATCTTTTGCGCACACAACGAACAAGCACCATATACAATATTATACTCACATCATCCTGTGAGATGATAGGTTTTTTACATGTAGATGTTTTTAAAGGGGTATTCTGGAGAAATAAAATTATTTTTTACATTTCTTTTATTAAGTAATATAACTTTATTAAATAAAATATAAAAAAAAAATTAACACATGCAGCATTAGTGATACACAGCTTCGCCTAATGTCTATTCTAGTGCATATTAGCATTAGGCTCTGTTCACACGGAGCAAAACTGGCAGTCGGTGGGAGGCTTGGCTGCCTCCTCTCTCCACACTGAATAATGGACATGTCATTATGATAGGGAGGCTGGTGGGATTCCGACAGTTTTGCTCTATGTGAACAGAGCCTGACATTGTAACTGGGGAAGCAGGCTGTATCAGGAGCAATGTAGGCACTGCAGAGAGAAGTGGAGCGAGCAGTGACTGACAGTTATCACCAGTTTTTCTATGCCACTGCTGCTTTAAAGTGACTGTACCACCAGGCCCAGGCTGAAGCACTGGAGGCGGGCCGACCCACCCGTAGTGGGAGGAAACCCCCTCCCTTCTATGATAGGGTTCCATTAATTCTAATGGAGTCACGTCATGGAGGGGCGGGGGTTTCCCACTGGGGGTGGGTCGGCCTGCCTCCAGTGCTTCAGCCTGGGCCTGGTGGTACAGTCACTTTAACCCCTTAAGGTCAAAGCCTATTTTCGTTTTTGCGCTTTTGCTTATTCCATTTTAAGTTTAAAAGTCCATAGCGCTTGCATTTTTTCACCTAGAGACGTATATGAGTGCTTATTTTTTGCGAAACCAATTGTACTTTGTAATGACAGGCATTGTTTTGCCATAACATATGCTGTGAAACCGGAAAAAAATCATTTGCGCTGTCAAATTGAAAAAAAAAAGAATTTGTTTTGATTTCGGGGAGTTTTGCATTTACGCCGTTCGTCCTATGGTAAAACTGACTTGTTATGCATGTTCCTCAAGTCGTTACGATTACTATGATATATAACATGTATAACTTATATTGTATCTGATGGCCTGTAAAAAATTCAAACCATTGTTAACAAATATACGTTCCTTAAAATCGCTCCATTCCCAGGCTTATAGCGCTTTTATCCTTTGGTCTATGGGGCTGTGTCAGGTGTCATTTTTTGCGCCATGATGCGTTCTTTCTATCGGTACCTTGATTGCGCATATACGACTTTTTGATCGTTTTTTATTACATTTTTTCTGGATTTGATGCGACCAAAAATGCGAAATTTTGCACTTTGGAATTTTTTTGCGCAGACGCCGTTTACCGTGCGAGATCAGGAATGTGATTAATTAATAGTTCGGGCGATTACGCGCGGCGATACTAAATATGTTTATTTATTTATTAATTTATATTTATAAAATGGGAAAAGGGGGGTGATTTGGACTTTTATTAGGGGAGGGGATTTTTTATTAATAAAAACACTTTTTTACTTTTTTTTTTACTGTAACTAGAAGCCCCCCTGGGGGACTTGTATATAGACAGCACTGATCTCTCATAGAGATCAATGCTGTGTATATACACAGCAAAGATCGATTAGATCGGTCATAGATTACTATGGCCTGCTGCAGGCCATAGCAATCTATTGCCGAGCCGGGATCAGCGTCATTCCGACGCTGAGGCCCGGCACGGGCAGAAGAACGGATCTCCCCCCCGCGATCGCATCGCGGGGGGGAGATCCGAGCCACTAGACACCAGGGATAGTGTGTACAAAGCCTCTAAGTGCAGCTGTCAGGTTTGACAGCTGCACTTAGAGGCTTAATTAGCCGGCGCGGCAACGGGACCCGCGCCGGCTAATAGAGGCACTGCCCGGCTGCACGTGTCAGCCGGGATCAGCGCCGTTCAGAGCGGTGAACACCCCGAGCGGCACCATGACGTATCAGATACGTCATGGGTCGCTAAGGGGTTAAAGGGGTAGTGCGGCACTAAGAAATTATTCACAAAATAACACTTATTACAAAGTTATACAACTTTGTAATGTATGTTATGTATGTGAATCTCCCCCTTCCCCGTGTTTCCCCCCACCCACACCAGACCCGGAAGTGTAGTGTACCATACATACCTGACGCGCGTCGTCCCCCGTCCCCGATCTTCTGTCAACAACGTAATCTTCAGGGGTGGTGATCCCTACCTATTGGGAGGTATTGATCAAGGTAGTGGATATTGCCTGTGGCAGAATACCTGTGTTTCCCCAATAGTTAAAACGTAACTTTTATTAGAATAACTTAAGATAAATCACCAGGTGTGTGACATATATTACAGTGCTCAAATAAAATAGGTGTATAGCTGCTTTCTTCCTCAAAAGTATCACATAGGGCTAATAAGACTGAGCTGTTATACTTGCAGTCGTTATCCTTGTATTGTAGATCGGCTGACACATGTCCAAACTCTACTCAGGATTGCAAGTTGTGCGCAGTTGGTGTATTGCGGTAACACCGCTATAGTGATTATTGGTGATACACCACACTGCACTCACATTGATTATCCGGCGTTCTGTCCGGTATGTCTTAGTGTGTGAGTGAACGGTCTTAACCAGTGCGCAGGGTCTCTGCGGTATCACCGCAGCAATGAGACTCGTGTCGCGCTTGTATGTACCGTTCGTACGTACAGTAGGTATTGCTCAGTATGCTAGCACCAGGTTCGGGTGCGATCGTACCATGCGTGGTGAGCACTAGTAGGACCACTGTCCTGAATACTGTGCTCGATCGTCCCTTGGTGACTAGCCCTGGCTTCTATCTCCGTACGATTCTAAGCTCAGTCTATTAGATGTCAGCAGAGTTTGTAGGCTAACAACACCTAGTCTAAAAATGCCATGCCGTTCCTCCTGACTAGTTTCGTCAGATCCCTGACGTTATCAAAGTACATTGGCAATTGCGCGTCAGGTATGTATGGTACACTACACTTCCGGGTCTGGTGTGGGTGGGGGGAAACACGGGGAAGGGGGCGATTCACATACATAACATACATTACAAAGTTGTATAACTTTGTAATGTGTGTTAGTTTGTGAATAATTTCTTAGCGCCGCACTACCCCTTTAAGGCAAATCCCCACAAACTGCTGGTGGTGTTCTTTAGTGCTGATCACAGGGTCTGTATGTCTGCTGAAGGCAGAATTTGGGATAAAAACAACTACTATTTCAGCAGAAGGGTGTCAATGAGGCAGGACCTTGAGTATCTGTTGTCTAGCTTCTGGACTGCAGCATTAACAGCAGATGTGAAGAAGTAGTAGCAGACGGCACTCACCAATTCAGATGTGATTCTTTATTTCTCACATCGTGTAAAGGTAAAACCACAGCTTGCGGGGACGCCAGCGCCTACAATTAGGTACCCGAGTGTAGGTGCTGGCGTTCCCACGAGCTGCGGTTGAGTGCCGCCAGCTACTTCTCCTTCGCTTTGGCTTTACGTGATGTCTTGGCTATGAGGACTGAGCACCGCTAATGTGATCAGCTCTTTGCCCACCTATGCCGCTGCACTCTTGCTGATAGGACTGTATGCAGTGCCGACTACTTTGTCTTTGGTCTATGGTCCATCATTAACACACCTAGGGCACGGATGCTCTAGGCCCCGCCTTATTGACACCCTGCCACAAGAATAAAAGTAGTTTTTTTCCCCCTGAATACCAGCTCCAGCAGACATACAGACCCTAGGACCAGCCATGCAAAGAGAAGCATCAAAGAACTGTATGGTCGATTTGAGGGGGCATCCTGAACAGGATTTGTCTACCCGTATCCTTCCACATTAGCACAGACCCATTCATTTAGAATAGGAGACTCATGCCGCAAATGCGAGCTGTAGAATGAATGGCGCGCCAGTTTACTGTGGATGCATCTGTGGGTCCGCAAATGTAGATAGGATAAGCATATTTGTGGCAGAGTGCACAGTAAACACATCACCAAAAACATAATTTTATTCCTTCCCACGACGTATGCTAATGCCTATAAGTGGACGGCCCTTCTGTCTTTTTCCCTCAGCTGTGACTAGTTAGCATGAAACACCCTATGCCTGGTTAGGCGGTAATAAGCATATGTTTTCAGGGGTTAGCTGCCAGTGTGAAACGCATGAGATCTATGTAATGACAGATTGAGTAGTATAATGCTGGGTTTACACGTAGCGATAATTCGCTCGATCGTACGATGAACGCTTTCGAAGTAATTTTTTAAAACAACGATCAGCGTTTAGACGGAACTATATGTCGTACGGAAAAACATTAATTACTCATCGGTAATTGTTTTTCTGTGAGCCCATGACAGCACCATTTTGATCTTACGTTCTTTAATCATCGTTCGCAAAAAAAATCGCAGATCATTCTGCATAAACAGCCGTTCACCGATTTAACCTATGTGCGAGATAGGCTCAAGCGATCGCAAAACAATTTTTCCCTATTCGCCCTATGACAGCACCCCTGGAGAGCATCCTTCCCAAGAGACAGGAAACAGCTGCCAAGGATGAATGCTTTAAAAGGGGCAGGACCGACCCCAAACTCCAGTTCACAGCAAGTTTCAAGGAGTCTAGAAGAAAACAGAGCTCTGCTCTCCAGCAGAGAAAAATTTTTCCCCTCGACGGAGAAAAAAATCTTATATGCCCCAATCCGGGCAAAAAGAAAAGAAGCTAAGGTTCAAATTTATCTTCATTTTTCCCTACTTCTTTACAATTACTAGTTATTTTTATCAAAATATGTATTTGTATATGTTTTTTTTTGTTGTTGTTGTGTGGGTGGGTATTATGAGGGGTGCTGTCATGGACTCACAGAAAAACAATTATCGGTGAGTAATTAACGTTTTCCCTATTCGCCCTATGACAGCACCCCTGGAGACTAGAATAGGCTTTTTATTAGGGAGGGACTACTGCATGAAGTACCTTTCTACCAAAAGAAAGGTCCTCTGACCCTGGAAGCTGAAGTCTATAGTGCTTAACCCCTTAGCGACCCATGACGTATCTGATACGTCATGGTGCCGCTCGGGGTGTTCAGAGCGGCGCTGATCCCGGCTGACACGTGCAGCCGGGCAGGGCCTCTATTAGCCGGCGCGGGTCCCGTTGCCGCGCCGGCTAATTAAGCCTCTAAGTGCAGCTGTCAAACCTGACAGCTTCACTTAGAGGCTTCAGACCTCACGTCCCTGGTGTCTAGATGCGATCGCGGGGGGGAGATCCGTTCTTCTGCCCGTGCCGGGCCTCAGCGTCGGAATGACGCTGATCCCGGCTCGGCAATAGATTGCTATGGCCTGCAGCAGGCCATAGTAATCTATGACCGATCTAATCGATCTTTGCTGTGTATATACACAGCATTGATCTCTATGAGAGATCAGTGCTGTCTATATACAAGTCCCCCAGGGGGACTTCTAGTTACAGTAAAAAAAAAAAAAGTAAAAAAGTGTTTTTATTAATAAAAAAATCCCCTCCCCTAATAAAAGTCCAAATCACCCCCCTTTTCCCATTTTATAAATATAAATTAATAAATAAATAAATAAACATATTTAGTATCGCCGCGCGCGTAATCGACCGAACTATTAATCACATTCCTGATCTCGCACGGTAAACGGCGTCAGCGCAAAAAAAATTCCAAAGTGCTAAATTGCGCATTTTTGGTCGCATCAAATCCAGAAAAAATTTAATAAAAAACGATCAAAAAGTCGTATATGCGCAATCAAGGTACCGATAGAAAGAACTCATCATGGCGCAAAAAATGACACCTCACACAGCCCCATAGACCAAAGGATAAAAGCGCTATAAGCCTGGGAATGGAGCGATTTTAAGGAACGTATATTTGTTAACAATGGTTTGAATTTTTTACAGGCCATCCGATACAATATAAGTTATACATGTTATATATCATAGTAATCGTAACGACTTGAGGAACATGCATAACAAGTCAGTTTTACCATAGGACGGACGGCGTAAATGCAAAACTCCCCGAAATCAAAACAAATTAGTTTTTTTTTCAATTTGACAGCGCAAATGATTTTTTTCCGGTTTCGCAGCATATGTTATGGAAAAATAATGCCTGTCATTGCAAAGTACAATTGGTTTCGCAAAAAATAAGCGCTCATATACGTCTCTAGGTGAAAAAATGCAAGCGCTATGGACTTTTAAACTTAAAATGGAATAAGCAAAAGCGCAAAAACGAAAATAGGCTTTGACCTTAAGGGGTTAAAGAAGGTGTGTGGTGAGCTCCAAGTGGCTGCTCTACAGATCTGAGATATAGATGCTGCTGCCCTTTTCGCCCAAGATGTTGAGACTGCTCTGGTTGAATGTGCACCAAACCCAACTGGAGGAGATAATCCTGATGAGGAGTGAGCTAAGCTAATGGTATCTTTAATCCATCTAGCGACTGATCTAGAGGAGGCCGCTTGACCCCTATTCTTTCCCTGAATAAGAACTAGTAACCTTTGAGATTTCCTCCATTACCTAGTCTTTTCTAAGTAGAATAAAAGACAACATCTCACATCTAGATTGTGGAATCTAACCTCCCCTTCATTTTTAGGTTCAGGACAGAAGGAAGGTAAAATCACTTGTTGGGATCACTACTTTAGGCAAAAAAGCTGGATCAGGAGATAAAACGATTCTATTTTCCAGTACAGTCATGTAAGGTTGGTTAATGGACAGGGCTGAAATCTTCCCACCCTCCTGGCTGTAGTGATAGCTAACAAAAAAGCAAGTTTGAGCGATAGAATCTTCTCTGAAAGAGTCAGGGCTGACAAGACAATATTTAGATACCATGGAGGGATAGTAGATCTTACTGTGGGTCTAAGTCTGCCTGATGCTTTTATGAATCTCTTGATCCATGGGTGGTCTGCAATACAGAAATGAAACAGAGCACTGAGGGCTGAAGTTTGGACCTTAAGGGTACTAGTGCTTAACCCCAACTCTAAACCCTTTAATTCTAATACCCTTGGTATGTCAGGTGGATCAAGGACCTTAACAGGAGAGCCCATAAATCTACAAAACACTTTCCAAGTTCTTAAATAAATTAGTGAAGTAACCTTCTTCCTACTAGCTAAGAGAGTGTCAATAACTGATGAGGACAGACCCCTATCTATCATTAGCTGCCTCTCAATAGCCAGGCCGTCAGATGTAGATGCTGCAATGTGGGATGTAGAACTGGGCCCTGGGATAGGAGATCCGGGTTGTCCGGAAGAACCCAAGGCCTGGCTATTGAGAGCTTCCTCAGCCAAGTAAACCATACCCTTCTGGGCCAAAAGGGTGCAACGACTATAATCAGGGCTTTGTCTGTCCTCACCTTTCTCAGCATTCTGGGCCTTCCTGGGAGGTCTCACTCTCCCATGCTCTTCCTAGAAGACAGGAGACAGAACTGGAGTTTGGGGTCGGTCCTGCCCCTTTTAAAGCAATCATCCTTGGCGGCTGTTTCCTGTCTCTTGGGAAGAGGGAAGGACGCTCTCCAGGGGTGCTGTCATAGGGCAAATAGGGAAAAATCGTTTTGCGATCGCTTAAGCCTATCTCGCACATAGGTTAAATCGGTGAACAGCTGTTTACACGGAACGATCTGCGATTTTTTGATGGCAGGGAAATAAAGCACGCTACTGCACATTTCTCGCTGCTCTGTCTTGTGGTCGGTGACGGTCTCAGGTAGAGATGAGCGAATCTACATTGCGAATCTGATCTCCCTGCCACTCCACTCCGGGTGCCGAGAAAAGCTGGATTCAGCCCTGGAAAACCTCTCCCAGTTTCCAGGAGTGGATCCAGCTTTTACGAGCACCCGGGGTGGAGGGGCACAGAGATCAAAGGCAGCGTATATGCAGACTGCCAAGCAAGTGAAGTGAAATGAAATCACACCATCCAAGGCTTCAAAATGACATAGAAAAAAACATTCCGTTGATTTTTTATTTTACATATTAGACTTTATTCGGTCTTGTTGGCTTAGTATGCACTCGTCATAGTCATGTGCTCCTGAAATAATGTCTTTAGCACCAATCACATCACATTTTAGCCTTCTATTGGGAAGGGCATCGGCAAAATGCCAAAAACCTATTCTGACATGTTGCCAGGTCCCCTATAGACTTCAAAAGGTCCAGTCCAGAAGTAATTAAGTCCATTACCCAAACATCTGTGCTTGGGTTCAGTCACGTGGTCTTTTGTGGCAACCAATTGTCCCAGAAGAGCAGCATGACATGACAATTCTTTGGAAGGACGGCGGGATCTGCCTGAGCATAGAAAGGAGCCTATGGGACAGGTGGAACTTCAAGCAGGGGTGCGCGGCGGAATCCGCTTGAAATTCTATGCGCGGATTCCATGTGTGCACATACCCTTATGCTGAATAACAACAGATGCTGCAGTCTCAATGATTAGATTGCAATGGTGTGCAATGAAAAAGAGATGTTTTGAGGAAGGGAAGAGGCAGGAGTTCTGGAGAGGGTAGGAGGCAGGTTGGAAGGACTATGCGGAAGAGGTGAGGGAAAGCAATGCATTCTGGGACTTGTACCAGACATGTAAGCAATGCTATATGCTTCTGCAGAATGTTTATTTTTTTTACCTGATGTCGGAATACCTCTTTAAATAGAAATAATTTACAAATCTGTATAACTATCCAACACCAGTTGATTTGAAAACATTTTTCCCACCGGAGTACCCCTTTTAATAAACACTTCTAGAACAGAATTTACCCATCAGCCACAATAACATCCATTATAAGACAATCCAGTGAAGGCTTTGTTATTAGTACAAGTTATTACTCCTTAAAGACTAGAATATATTTTATTTTTTTTTCAAATCATATAAAAACATTCACTTAGGTATAAACTGTATTACGACAATAACATTTAATTTCTCACTCCATAGAACCCGCAACTGTCCCATTTAACGTCTACACCCGGCCATACACTAGAGATTCCGGGCACTCAGTACCGACCCTAGAAGACTATGAACTTTCAACTAAGCGCCTAAGAATGACCGACAAAATCCAACGCAGAAGATCAACTTTTTGACAGATGTCAAGCGCTAAAGGTCAGCCTTTTCAGTTATCCGCAATCTTTATTGTATGGCCAGCTTAAAGGGAATGTACCACTATTTTTTTTACTAATTAAATTTAAAAAAAATTCTTGTTTTTTTTATAATCAGATTGTAGACTTTTATATTTTATGTACATTACTATGGCAGCAGTTATCTTGCCTGAGCTTTTGTTCAGATTCTGTGTTTATTGCCTATTGTCAATGATAGATCCTGTGTTATCTTTGTAGGTGCTACCTTTCACTGTAATCCTGCCTGTGACGATAATAATGAGACTGTTAAGAAGTTGCTTGTACAGAACTGGAAGTGTCAGCTTCTTGTTAGGCTTAGTGGCCAAAGAGAAAACTGTAAAACATCATGAGTTTTAAAATACAGAAAGTAACGTGGAAAGCTAGAAATAAAAACCATCACCAAAAGTTTCTTAGCATACAAACACATTCCCTTTAACTGCACTCACTACCTATAATATCTCATTCCTCAAGGCAAAACATACAAGTGTCCAGGAAAATAACATATGATAAGGTCTTTGGTGGGCTCCTAACACTGTATAACTGCATTGTGTGTCCTTGTGCATGCCTCTGACATCGGACTGTGGATCCATTGCAGTCACACCAGGGATTACAGGTTTTGAGCGGCGGTCAGCTTTATGTTTCCAAAACATATTAACCTGAGTTATAAGAGATTGTACATTATAATATATTCTCTTAGGCTTCTCCTGAGATGCTCCCTGTAGTGAGATCATTAACTGCTTTATCCATAGGCAGAACCAGGGACGTCAGAAATAGGCTCCTGTAACAAAAAACACAGACATTACTTATAAGGACATAGATGATCGATACGATTTTACAGTTATACAATGCAAAGGGTTAAAGGGGTTGGCCACTTTATAGTAAAATAGTTCAGAGTACAGTATTAGGCCATGTTCGCACAACTTAAGTTTCCTACTAATCACAGCCATTGTTCCAACGGCTGTGATTGGTACGGAACTTACGTTGTGCTGCAGGCTGGTATACACTACAGCCCGGATCCCTAGCGGTGCCATAGAAAACATAGAAAATAATGTCAGTTATCTGTGGCCACTATTCATTGAATAGCGGCCGCAGAAAACCCTGTCAGTGCTCCGGCCATGTGCTTCATAGTGTGCTGTGGGGAGTTCTGATGCGGGCACGCACTGATGCACCCGCATCAGAACTCAATGGCGGAAAAGATCATCCGGCCAGTACTGCAGTCACTTCATGGAACAGCTGGTCTTATACAGCGTATGAACATAGCCTTAGTAAGTGTACTCACTGTATATACTGACAGCAGCTCCCTGTGTACCTCATAGACCTAAAAACAGACTCCCCTCCTCCAGGCTGTGCTGCCCTGCTCTGTGGTGTTCCTGTCATGTCCTGACATGGAGGAGTGTGTGAATATGCCCCCCCCCAGTGTCCACCACTGAGCCTGTATATGTCTATGGAGGACACAGGTAGCGGGGCATAGTCACATGCTCCTCCATGTCGGCCATTTTATGGACAGAAACAAAACAGAGCGGGGCAGCACAGTCTGGAGGAGGGGAGTCTGATTTAAGCTCTATACACAGGGAGCTGCTGTCAGTATATACAGTGAGTACACTTACTAATACTGTACACTGACCTATTTTACTATTAAGTGGCCAACCCCATTATTAAAGAATCAGAATTGAAACTAAATTAATATAATTGTTCAGATTTAAAGCACAGATGTAGGTATGTCAGTCCTCTAAGACAATAAAAGAACTAGGTGGTGATGGTGTCATAGAAACTATGACAAGTCTGCCAGGGCCAAGCAAAAGGGATGAGCGAATCTCTCGCATAATTGAGCCCATCTGAACCCAAGCGTGCTTGCAGATGTTGGAGGCAGCCCTAAGGCTGACTGGTAAACTTGTATCGCTATAGGCTGTATCCATGTTTTCCAGGACTCCCTAGGGCTGCATCCAACTTCTTCTGCTAATGGTAATCAAATGTCGCACACATGGTTTCAGCTGGACTCGGTAGAGCTCGAGATTTGCTAATTTCTACCAAGCAAGTATTTTTCTCTGTAACTAATACAACCTCAATGAAAAGTCTTCATCTTTATATAAAACCACTAGGAGCCTTGTTGTTATAACCTGTGACTAGGGCTGGGCGATATGGGCAAAAAATAAAATCTCGATTTTGAAAAAATTTTGGACGATTCTCAATTTTTTTCCTTTTTTTGCTAAATAAACAGAACATTTTCTCCCTGTAGCATCAGATACTATTTTAATGATATTTCAGACAACAGCTGTATTGCTTTCCAGTGTAACAAAGCCCCCATATAGTATAGGAAATCATGATTGTGCCTCCATCTACGTAGGGTGTAGTAGGGGAGGTATAGTGGATAAGGGGTGTAGTAGTGGAGGTATAGTGGATGAGGGGTGTAGTAGTGGAGGCATAGTGGATGAGGGGTGTAGTAGTGGAGGCATAGTGGATGAGGGGTGTAGTAGTGGAGGTATAGTGGATGAGGGGTGTAGTAGTGGAGGCATAGTGAATGAGGGGTGTAGTAGTGGAGGCATAGTGGATAAGGGGTGTAGTAGTGGAGGCATAGTGGATGAGGGGTGTAGTAGTGGAGGCATAGTGGATGAGGGGTGAAGTAGTGGAGGCATAGTGGATGAGGGGTGTAGTAGTGGAGGTATAGTGGATAAGGGGTGTAGTAGTGGAGGCATAGTGAATGAGGGGTGTAGTAGTGGAGGCATAGTGGATAAGGGGTGTAGTAGTGGAGGCATAGTGGATAAGGGGTGTAGTAGTGGAGGTATAGTGGATGAGGGGTGTAGTAGTGGAGGCATAGTGGATGAGGGGTGTAGTAGTGGAGGTATAGTGGATGAGGGGTGTAGTAGTGGAGGCATAGTGGATAAGGGGTGTAGTAGTACAGGTATAGATGAGGGGTGACTGGGGAGACTGAGGGGGAATGGGGTGAGACTGAAGGGGACTGGGGGGACACTGAGGGGATTGGGGGAACACTGAAGGGGACTGGGGTAAAACTGAGGGGGGACTGAGGTGACACTGGGAGGATTGGGGGGGGACACTGAGGAGATTGGGGGGACACTGAGGGGATTATGGGGACACTGAGGGGATTGGGGGACAATGAGGGGACTGGGGGTGACTGGTGCAGCTGGGGGTGATTGGAGCAGGAGGGCACATACATCTCCTCCTCCTCTCACCTCCACACACACGCTCCCCTCCCAGGCAGGCGTGGAGGTCCTGGGTCTGTGGAGGAGGAGGCCGCAGGGACTACAGGAAGTGGTAATTGCGTCGCTGCGGGTCACGGAGCTATACAGCAGGAACGGGGGTCATCACCACCTACTGTAGTCCCTGCAGCCTCCTCCTCCACAGACCCGGGACCTCCATATCTGGCCGTGAGGAGAGCGGGACGCTCAGTGGAGAGGTCGGGGGCAGGTCAGCGGCGGCGCTGTCAGTGGCTGGAGGCCGCTGGCACCGCACCGCCCCTCTCCACCATCTTCTCCCCGCTCACCCACACCGCCCCTCTAAGGCTCTCCCGCCGGCCCGCACCGCAACCCCCCTTCCTCTCAGCTCCTCTCCGGCACCGCAGCCCGAAATGATTTTTTGTGAAAATCGAATTTACGATTTTCACTAAAAATCAAAACGATTTCAACATTCTGGACGATTAATCAAATTAATTCGATTAATCGCCCAGCCCTACCTGTGACTATGACAAACCTATTCAAATAAGGACCACAGCACAATAACCTATTAGAAATGGCACGCCACACACCCACTTAAGTCTAAAAACGTCTGGTTATATGGAGTCACATGATCCTTTGCAGCTAGTCAGCAACTGTGAAACAATATCGCCCTATGTAATAACTAGCAATCATTCAATGAAAAAGTAAGTGCTCATCTGTCGGCTGATTGGGCCATTCTGACATGCTGAAAAACCACCGACAACTTAATGCCAGAAAGGGCCGCACAAGAAACTGAGCCCTGTGAGGACTTTGTAAATGTCACAATGTACACAGAAGGCTCTGCCATATGGCCCCCATAAAAATGACAAAAGAAGCCCCAAATATTGTGCAGTCCACGGGATCCCAAAAACAGGGACAGCAGGTGGACCCCCTCACATACAGTGACAGCCATGTCACCATTATAAAGAGCAAAACTGTTGTGCAATAAGGCTCCTTTCATACCATATTTCTGTGATATCTGTTGCCGAGGGACATCTGCCATATAGTTATTACACTGCAGCTCTGTAACAATTAGTTATATACTTTCAGGGGTGCTGTTACGAATGGGAGTGTTATGGGATTTGCGGATAAATGTTGATGGCCCAATCACATTCAGTGTCATAAGCATCCTCAAGTGATGGCAGAAGGCTGTCTAAGGCCACAAGAAAATCTTTATGGGGGAAAAATTCAGCACCATGCCACAGTCTGCCATTCCCCTACCCCTTACTACCATACAACATGCTATAAGGCATTACACTCTATGTGACACCTCAGAAACAGGAAGTGCTTTTCAATCATCGCTGCACTTTAGGAATGGGCTGTTTAATTAACTAAAGGGGTGTCTTTAAAGCGATTGTACCATCAGGTACATTCGCTTTAAGTCTTGCCCATGGATAGAACAACGCCAGTGCCGTGATCCTTTTTTTTTTTTAACCGCACCCCGGTTGCCGTGTATGGCGCGCCATTCTATTCACGGGCACCGGCCAGGGGTGAAGTACCCTAGCAGCTCTATTAGCATCAATCCCGGCGCCGTTCTATAAATTCATTTACCTTCTTTGGCTGCAGCTAACCTTATCCTTCCCCTAATCCTCAGGGGAGCCCAGTAAGCTGATCTATGACCCTGTGCCTGCAGGAGAAATAATAAGAACATGGTGGTCACCCATTTCCATCTTCATGTTTTAGGGCATGAAAATCACCAGTGGCCCTGTTATATAGTAGACCCCTGTAAGAATGACATGAGGGGCATATTGGTAAAAGGCACAATATTATTGTTGTATTATAAGTGTTTAGGTATAAGAAAGGGTAGAATTTAGGTATAAGAAGATAATTCTTAACTACTAATAAATATAAAAATGCTTACTGATGAACAGATTGATGCCGAAGAAGCTCGGAGTTGCATGAGAATCCTTTCCCACATTCAGGGCAGTATTGCAGTCTATCTCCGCTGTGAATCCTTTGATGCCTTACAAGAGCAGATTTAAAGGAGAAGCATTTCCCACACTCAGTACAGGTGTATGGTTTCTGTCCTGAGTGAACAGTCATGTGCCTAGCCAGCTCTGATTTGCAAGCAAAGCCTTTACCACATGCAGCGCATGCCAGTGCTACGTGTCCCTGGTGGACAACTCTCCGATGCTTGGAGAGTCCTGACTTTCTCATGAAAATCTTCCCACACTCGGGGCACATAAGAGGATCGTTCTTGAAGTGGCTTTTCTGATGCTGGAGAAACTGTTCACTGCTATAGAAGCATTCACCACATATAGAGCAGGAAAATAATTTATCTTGAGTTGCAAAATGTTGATACTCAGTCAGATTAGAGCCTCCGCCCGAACTGTCTCCGGTGTCCGCACCAGTTCCTGAACTGTCTCCAGCCTCACCGTGTACCTCTTGATGCAACATCAGGTGAGCGTTGGAAATAAAAGTTTTTCCACATGTGGGACAATCGTAAAGTCTCTTGAATGCATGAGTTTTCTGATGCGTCACCAGCCCCGAACGACTGTAGAATCCCCGTCCACATACTGAACAGGGATATGGTTTCTTGATATGAATTTGGTGGTGGGTGACAAGTTCTATTGTATTGTTGAAACACAACCCACAGATCCGACATTTAAATACTTCTTCACCGCTGAAATCAGGTTTGGGAATAGGGTTACGTGTAAAGGATTTCCTTCCATTTACCCCTGAACACTTGCTTGCTTCAATATGAGCCTCCTGGTGGGTTACCAGATCTAACTGAGTAGGAAGACACTTTCCACATTCACTGCAGATAAAGGATTTAGAGTCATCAACCACATGGTCAATGATTTTTGTTGAAGGTCCTTCACATAGTGAGGCATTGTACTTTTTATCATTCTTGTTCTGCGTGTGGACACCAGAAGGAAAAGACGAACGATACAAGTTCTTAATGGAGTTCCTAGGCTTCTCCAAGATTTCCTGATAGCTTTCTTTTTCCTCATCAGACCAATCACTCTCTTCAGAGATATCAAATCGAGTCGGGGAATGATCTGGAATGGTAATAACGTCAATATTCTCATGATTTTGATTCTCTATCGACACCATCTTTTCAGATACATCGGTAGATGGAGATTGTATTGCATCTACAGGTATATATATATCAACATCTATGATATCCTCTTCTTCACACTCAGCATCTTTCATATTAATAGTACAGGATGAATATTCATGTGTTTCATCCTGTTCTTCACAAGATATAGATTCTTCCTGTATATCATTCCCCAAAATTTCTGGATTTGTATGACATTTGGAGACTTCAGAAGTGGAATCAAAATCTGAATGTTCTGGTGAAGACGCTGGACTGACATGTTCTTCAAGTATTTCCTCAATGTTTTTGTGACCTGATTAAAATAAAATAAATTTTTACTCATATCTCTAAAATTATATAACTAAAATCCTGATTATTAACCCTTAAAATAAATCTCTTACCCAGTGAGGTGTGGAGCCAAAGGTCGTCGGCCATCACATCTTTGTAGAGATCTCTGTGTCCTTCTATATACTCCCACTCCTCCATGGAGAAATAGACAGTGATGTCCTGACATCGTACAGGGACCTGACACACACAATAATACAGTCAATATTTAGATACCGCCATTGGTGTTACTATACATTTTGCCAGCATTCCCTACAGCACTCACTTCTTCACTCAGCAGACAAACAATCATGTTGGCGAGTTCCACAATCTTCTGATTATTGTCTGCCCCATAGTGAGCTGAAGACTCCTTAATAGCACTACGAATCTTGTCAAGATTTCCTGATAAGACGTCACCTCTAGTTGATTTACTCCTACCGCTCTTCTTCTCAATGACATATTCCTATAGATTTACAAACAAGATTGTCACACCTCAATAGAAGTTTCCATAATGTGCCTAAAAACAGCGTTACAAAAATCTGCACATTTCTCACCCCTCCAGTCAGCAAGCAGATGATCCTAAGGGTCAGACTTAATATAGTCTCTGTGACTTGACCTCTATCTTTCTGCATCTTAATCCTGAGAGACAAATGCTACATGCAGGCTGGACGGAAGCACATGGAGAGGGTTCTTCACTCCAACTTTGTTTAGCAGAAACACATTTCATGCAGAATGACCCTATTACAAAGAAAAAAAGGATGAGAAGAGTTGGTACACTCAGGAGTATAAAAGTGTATCATATAGGAGTGATTGGGTATAACAACATGTATTATAGGTCAGTGATCAGCATAGACCTGGCTTCAGTACGTATAACACGTATTATACGTCAGTAATGGGAATACAACCAGTGCTGATTCATATAGGATTATATGTATATGTTATATATTTTATTTATATTATATAAAGAAAAACTATTAGCAGTTGGATGAATCTGCTGATAGAAGTTGCTGATATGTCCCAAGTTTCTTACCTTCATCCTCAGCGCTGTTTCGGAGTAGTTTGTAGTTATATTCTAAGGCTAATTCGGTGGTTTGAAGCACTGGGGGTGAGACTACCACCTCCAGTGCTCCAAACCGCTGTATTAGCCTAAGGATATACCTTTAAAGAGGACCTCTCACCCCCCGTGCCGGGGTGACAGGCTCCTGACCCCCCGTTACAGCCTCCTATACTCACCTGATCCCACTTCCTGAGCCGGTCAGGTCACGGAGATAGGAGCGCCCGAAGCCCATAGAGAATGACGGAGCATCGGACTCCCCATTCATTCTCTATGAGCGTCGGACTCTCCTCTCCGGTGACAGGTCTCCTTTAAACTACACAGAAACAGAGCTGAGGATGAAGGTAAGAAACTTACCTTCATCCTCACTGCCCTGATTGCAGGCGTAAATCATGATACAAATCTACACCTGCTGGAAACAGGTGTAGATTTATTGCACAGGGTTATGAACAGGGCCGGCCGGACTTACTAAGAGGAGGATTCTTAGTAAATCCGGCTGGTGAGAAGGGGGCAGGGCATAATTTAAGACTGTGTACGAGAATGCCAGTCTTGATAAATCCCCCCCAAGAAGTTCAAGGTGTTGACCTAACTTTCAGATTTCCGAGATCTCAGTACAATTGGCATCCATGAGACATACAATCCATGCTAACTTAAGGGGTATTCTGGCCAAGACACCTTTTTTTCAGGCAATGTCGGGGAGAGGATGGGTAAAAACAATGACATCCACTTACCTTCCTGGCTCCAGCACTGCCACCTGCATTCCTCTGCTTTGGTCCCCCAAGGTGTGGCGGCTTCCTGGTCTAGAGACGTGACATTGCAAGCCCACTCAGCTGAGGCTGAGTGGGCCTGTAACATCACATCTTAAGAGCAAGAAGCAGCCGCACAAAAGGGGGAAGTGCTGGAGCCAGGAAGGCGTTACCAAAAAAACAATCCTGACCGGACAACCCCTTTAGAGGGGTTTTCCGGCTATGAAACCAAGTTTCAATTGTCTAATAAATCTGCATATATTGAAAAAAAAACTGTATCTCCTCCCACTACAGGGGGAAAATGTAATCATGAAAGTGTAGTAAGAAGGAAAAAGAGATGGCTGAATTCCCACCTAGAATGTACAGATGTAGATGTGCACTAGACTAGTGGTGCAATGAAGCAGAAGGAAAGTATGAAAGGTAGACAAGTAGTAAAATAACTTTATTTTACCAATATATGTTAATTTATTAGACAGTTGAAAACATGTTTCATTGTCAGACAACACCTTTAAAGTCTGGGCAAATTGATGTTTTTTTTTTTTTCTACAAGTATTGGGGAGGGAGAGAATACAAGAAACAAAATGCTCTTACTTCCCCCAGTCCAGCGCTGGTGGTCGCATCCTGCCGCTCTGGTCCCTCGTCGGTTTCCGAAGCGGAACTGAGTTGTGACGTGTGCGGTCCACTCAGTGGCCGAAGCGGTACCCCGATGTGGCCTCTGACTGGCTGAGCGGGCCGCACATGTCAAAATTAGATGCCCAAAGTGGCAGGATGCGGCCACAAGCGCTGTAGCGGGGGAGGTAAGAGCATGTTGTTTCTTGTATCCTCTTCCTCCCCAGCACTTGTTGACTTCTCCTCTAAATGCTCACCTGCTAGTGTCATGGAGCCAAATACCACAGATCACTGGATATAAATCAATGTATATTATGGAAAGCTATTTGGCAGTGTATGCAGTGAAGTCATATTCAACATACAAAAGAGAGAGAAAGCAGAACAAATAGTATATGGGGGATAAACCAGTGTATATTATGGAGGTTTATGGAGCTGTAGTGAGAGAGAAGTGCATGGGAGATTATATTATTCAGGGAACAATTACAGATGTATCTGCATCTATATAATCGTATATGGGTCATGGATATTATTATATAGAGGCTCTATATTACAGTATATAGTGGATGGATATTATTAAATAGAGGCTCAATATCACAGTATATGGGGCATGGATATTATTAAATAGAGGCTCTATATCACAGTATATGGGGGATGGATATTATTATATAGAGGCTCTATATCACAGTATATGGGGGATGGATATTATTATATAGAGGCTCTATATCACAGTATATGGGGGATGGATATTATTATATAGAGGCTCCTTATCACAGTATATGGGGCATGGATATTCTTATATAGAGGTTCCTTATCACAGTATAGGGGTATATAAGTTTGTATATAGTATTGTGAAGCAATATATAGGTTGACCTGGTGGTATCTAGGGTGTTGTGTAATATAGGAGGTGTACTGGTGACATAAAGAACAGTATTGGGGATTAATGGATGGTCTATTATATCTGTGATATACAGATCCGCACGAGGCTGAAGTTGGTTTCTTATTCGGCCAGTTTCTTATTCGGGGCTGAAGTTGGTTTCTTATTCGGCAGTTTCTTATTCAGAGGATTTTTCTTTTTCCTGTTTTAGCTATTATTCTTACAGAAAATGTATAATATTCATACCCTACCGTAAGTTAGGGGCCCTGAGAGGACTGGTGATAAAAATGGCAAAAAAGACCCCACGGTTGGCATAAAAATGGGCATGAAAGTAAAACCACAAAATTATTATTTAAAAATAAAATTGACTTTGGGCCACTGATCTCACACTGATAATACACAGAGAGGGATGCCCCGCATCACATCCAAGAGAGTCCAGCCTGGCCCAAAGTGGTTCTGGGTATAAAAACTGGCATCAAAGTGGGCACATAGGCATTTTTTCCTAATTTGAATAAGTAACCGGTGTTTTTTTCAAAGGGTTAAATGATATCGGGCCACTGATCTCACACTGATATTACACAGAGAGGGATCCCCCGCATCACATCCAACAGAGTCTAGCCTGGCCCAAAGTGGTTCTGGGTGTAAAAACTGGCATCAAAGTGGGCAGATTGGCATTATTTCCTAATTTGAATAAGTAACAGGTGTTTTTAAAGGGTTAAATGAGTTTGGGCCACTGATCTCACACTACGTACACACAGAGAGGGATGCCCCGCATCACACTGATAATACACAGAGAGTGGCTCCAGTTCTTATAATGGTCTGTATGTACAATGGAGGAAATGCCAAACTGCACCACAACGGCATTGAGGACGAAGATAAGAGACATCCCCTCATCCATGGCGTCTCCGCTGCAATAGGGACATATCAGCGGGTTAGATTACTTCCACCTCCAGGTAGTTCCCCTTTAAGGCCAGTTCACACAGAGTAAAATCGGTGGAATTTGGCAACGGAACTCTCCGCCTGCCTCTGTGACATACAGCCTGTCTATGGGAGGGATCGCACGCCTCCGTTCTCCTCGAAAACGGAGGCGCGCAATCCCTCCCATAGACAGACTGTATGTCACAGAGGCAGGCGGACAGTTCCGTTGCCAAATTCCACCGATTTTACTCCCATGTGAACTGGCCTTAAAGGGGAACTACCTGGAGGTGGGAGTAATCTAACCCGCTGATACGTTCCTATTGCAGCGGAGACGCCATGGATGAGGGGATGTCTCTTATCTTCATCCTCGATGCTGTTGTGGTGCAGTTTGGCATTTGCTCCATTGTACATACAGACCATTATAAAAACTGGAGCCACTCTCTGTGTATTATCAGTGTGATGTGGGGCATCCCTCTCTGTGTGTACGTAGTGTGAGATCAGTGGCCCAAACTCATTTAACCCTTTGAAAATACTTGTTACTTATTTAAATTAGGAAAAATGACGGTCTGCCCACTTTGATGCCAGTTTTTATACCCAGACCCACTTTGGGCCAGGCTGGACTCTCTTGGATGTGATGCGGGGCATCCCTCTCTGTGTATTATCAGTGTGATGTGGGGCATCCCTCTCTGTGTGTTATCAGTGTGAGATCAGTGGCCCGAACTCATTTAACCCTTTGAAAACACCTGTTACTTATTCAAATCATGAAAAATGCCTATGTGCCCACTTTGATGCCAGTTTTTACACCCAGAACCACTTTGGGCCAGGCTGGACTCTCTTGGATGTGATGCGGGGCATCCCTCTCTGTGTATTATCAGTGTGAGATCAGTGGCCGAAAATCAATTTTATTTTTAAATCAGAATTTAGTGTTTTAACTTTGATGCCCATTTTTATGCCAACCGTGGCGTCCTTTTGGCCATTTTTATCACCGGTCCCCTCAGGGCCCCTCACTTAGGGTAGGGTATGAATATTATACATTTTCTGTAAGAATAATAGCTAAAACAGGAAAAAGAAAAATCCTCTTAATAGGAAACTGCCGAATAAGAAACCAACTTCAGCCTCGTCAGATCCGCTGTATATAGGGTGGCATGGCAGTCCTGGGATATACAGAGACGTGAAGGAGGTATACAGCACCCCTGTGACAGAGGTGGGCTTCCTAAAGTATATATGTGATAATAATGAGAGGGATCTCACCTGTGATGACCACCAGGCCAGGATATGACACAGTGTACTGGGGACAGGACAGGGATGACATGAAGATCCCGATGACTCCTCTGCTCCAACAATGACAGAAAACACATTCAGCCCTGCGATTCCCTCACTTCCGGTGTGTGGAGTCAGCTGACCAGACACTTCCGGTGATGCGTTCCAACTAACTTCCGGGTTATGTGAGGAGCTAAGCGTGACCATGTGTGGAAACCTGTATACCGCATTCATTTACCGGTTATCTAAAAGTTTCCGGGAGTCACCGCGGAATACAGGAGATTATCCGGATCACCAGCAGGGACACCTCTCCCGGCAGTAGCCACTAGGGGAGCTGCGCTGCTAAATGTAGTATAATTCCATAAGCATCAAGCTACCCCTATAGGCGGCCAGTATATGAAGGGAACGGCGCCAGGGAGGTGTGCATGCTGCGGCTTCCTGATCCTACAACCTGCTTTATTTTTAAGGCGAAAATACACCGTGTATACGGGGCACCTGAGGGGCTGTACACTGTATATGGGGGGCACCTGAGGGGCTGTACACTGTGTATATGGAGGGCACCTGAGGGGCTGTACACTGTATATGGGGGGTACCTGAGGGGCTGTACACTGTGTATATGGGGGGCACCTGAGGGGCTGTACACCGTGTATATGGGGGGCACCTGAGGGGCTGTACACTGTGTATATGGAGGGCACCTGAGGGGCTGTACACCGTGTATATGGGGGGCACCTGAGGGGCTGTACACCGTGTATATGGGGGGCACCTGAGGGGCTGTACACCGTGTATATGGGGGGCACCTGAGGGGCTGTACACCGTGTATATGGGGGGCACCTGAGGGGCTGTACACCGTGTATATGGGGGGCACCTGAGGGGCTGTACACCGTGTATATGGGGGGCACCTGAGGGGCTGTACACCGTGTATATGGGGGGCACCTGAGGGGCTGTACACCGTGTATATGGGGGGCACCTGAGGGGCTGTACACCGTGTATATGGGGGGCACCTGAGGGGCTGTACACCGTGTATATGGGGGGCACCTGAGGGGCTGTACACCGTGTATATGGGGGGCACCTGAGGGGCTGTACACCGTGTATATGGGGGGCACCTGAGGGGCTGTACACCGTGTATATGGGGGGCACCTGAGGGGCTGTACACCGTGTATATGGGGGGCACCTGAGGGGCTGTACACCGTGTATATGGGGGGCACCTGAGGGGCTGTACACCGTGTATATGGGGGGCACCTGAGGGGCTGTACACCGTGTATATGGGGGGCACCTGAGGGGCTGTACACTGTGTATATGGGGGGCACCTGAGGGGCTGTACACCGTTTATATGGGGGGCACCTGAGGGGCTGTACACCGTGTATATGGGGGGGCACCTGAGGGGCTGTACCTGAGGGGCTGTACACCGTGTATATGGAGGGCACCTGAGGGGCTGTACACCGTGTATATGGAGGGCACCTGAGGGGCTGTACACCGTGTATATGGAGGGCACCTGAGGGGCTGTACACCGTGTATATGGAGGGCACCTGAGGGGCTGTATACCGTGTATATGGAGGGCACCTGAGGGGCTGTACACTGTGTATATGGAGGGCACCTGAGGGGCTGTACACTGTGTATATGGAGGGCACCTGAGGGGCTGTACACTGTGTATATGGAGGGCACCTGAGGGGCTGTACACTGTGTATATGGAGGGCACCTGAGGGGCTGTACACTGTGTATATGGGGGGCACCTGAGGGGCTGTACACTGTGTATACGGAGTACCTGAAGGGTTCTACACCCTGGAACCATGGCATACATTGGGGAAATTCATTGAGACAATACGAAGAGGCAGAGAGTAAGCTAAGCATAGGCACACACAGCCCATTTTGGCCCTGCCAGTTAAGTAAAGTATAATAGGGCATTTAGTGGTAGGCATATTATTGCCTATTTATCCCTATTGGCATCATTAGCATGTTAGTTATATAATGTGAGACGGTACCACGGGTGAATTGGACTTCTAGAAACCACCGTGGCAACTACCAACAGTATGCCTCCTGAGCACTGCTGAGCGAACCTGTCAAAATGTTCAGGTTCAACATCCAAACACTAGACGTTTGATTCCCTGTGGTTGCAGAAGCCGGATGCTGCCCGGAAAACATGGATACAGCCTGTGGCTTTTTTTTTTCCAAGTCTTACACATATCTGATTATATGTAGAGATATAAATGACCCACGGCGCACAATAGTGTGAAACTGCAAAATGTCACATATAAGAATGAGGCTATTGCTGCCTTCTTACCAGTCACACTATCACCACAGTGATGAAATAGAGCCATCTGCTGCCAATCCTCGGCTGCGGGGGGATCCCGATCAGAGAAACCCGAGCCCAGGACATTAAGGCACTAAACAGCTAGAGGAAAGCTACTGCATCGAGGATGATGGGAAGGGTAGTTCATATAAAATTTTTTATTTTATTTATTATCCTTCAATAAAAAGTTTATTTTGTGTGAATTACTCTGCCCATTATTCTTGATGCAGTAGCTTTTCTTCAGCCATTCAGCGCCTTGATGTCTACGGCTTCTGCTTCACTGGACCTCCAAATCTCCAGTTTCACAGATTTGATGACAATAAGAGGATGGTCCTAACAGAACATAATTATAATATGGGAAGGCGAGGAGGGTGGCGTGCACTCAGACACACAATGAGGAGGGATGATGATATTTGTCAGAGGTATTTTTTTTTTTTTTTTAGAATCAAAGGCTATAATGTACATTTTGACATTTAACATGCAGAGACAGTAAGCCAGTGACTTTAATGTATAATCACACCCTTATCTGTACAGTCTGTACAAAACCATGCAAAAACATCCTACATTCAGTACATGCAGGACAATCAAATGACCGTAAATAAATAATCAAATAGATAAATATTCTAAACACAATCAATCAACTATTTTAATGTATCAAGATAGTTGGACCACCAGTATGACCACTTATCAGACAGAATGGACCGAGCTACAGTCATACGCCCAGAAAAGGACAAGACAGGGTTTGACCATGGTGGCTACTGACTAGTTAAAAGTCTACCTCCAGTGTTGTAAGCATGAAAATGACTATAGCGCAGCACCATCCAAAATAACTTTCATTTTGAATGTGGTGCTAGGAAACCTGTCTCTGGTGGGAGTAGAAGTATTGTGTTATTAGTCCTTAAAGGGGAACTCCAGGTAGTGGTAAAAAAAAAACTGCTGCAGAAGCATATAGGGGAAGATTTATCAAAGGGTGTAAATTTTAGACTGGTGCAAACTGCCCACTGCAACCAATCACAGCTCAGCTTCCAGCTCTGGTGAAAGAAAAGAGGAGCTGTGATTGGCTGCTGTGGGCAGTTTGCACCAGTCTAAATTTTACACCCTTTGATAAATCTCCCCCATAGTGTTGCTTATTTGTCTATTCTAGTTTTGAAACTACCAAAAATCCATTTGTTTGGGGGGTCTTCGTTCTGTATTTTGTGGCTGTTATTTCTGGTTGAGCAAATGCACAGTACTACAGGTTCCAGAGTGCAATGCTTTCCCTCAGCTGTTCATCACAGTCCTCCACCCTAAAGGGTTTCAGAACTTCTAGGCTGTGTTTATACAATGCAGTTTCATTGTGTTACTGAATTGCAGTCCTGCATCATGTCATTGTGTTCCCACCCACAGAGCACACCGTACTTTCTACCTGTAACGCTGATATTGGAATAAAATAAAGAACTTTTTGAATTTTTTTTTGTCTTCTCATCTCCACACACGTATTATGATCAAGCATCTTTTATCTTTGAAGTTGATCCCTACAATAAGGAAATTTTCCCATATTATCTTACATGGGATATACTGTTTATGCCTCGTTGTTTGTCCGGGTGAGATTGGCAGTGCTGGCTCTGATCCTCTGTGCTGTTTAGCATCATTTAATTGTTACTGCATCATTTTTGTGAAGACGCTGCAGTGCAAAGAAACTCCAACATGTGTGGAACTCCTTGCCAACATGAAACTCCTTGCCGACTCCTTGGGCTGGTCAGAGATGGCGAATCACTCGGGGGTAGGAGACAAGATCCAGCCAAGCCTCCTGTGACATCACACCCTGCCCCTGTCTGCATCTTCAGCCTGTGCTCAGCGAACAACCTCAATGTGAGACAGAGGCATGGAATCTCTGTCTTCTGAGGCGGGAGAGCAGGAGACAGAGTGGATTGGCACGGGACAGTTTTCTTCACTTCCTAAATATCAATCAGCTACCAGTGTGGCAGAACCGCACAGATATGGTAATACAATATATAGATACATCTATATAACTTTTAATGTATTTTTAATATAAAAAAAAGTTTTACCTATCTGGAGTTCCCCTTTAAATGGATACTTTAAACCATGGATATGTATGTGGTAACCACAGGATATAATGCCCATCATAATCTATAGCAGATTTCCATATGTAAATCTGGATTACATTATTGTGAATTTGTCAGAACAATAGATGAATGGGCTTCAAGAGCAACAACAACATTAGAGAGGTAAAAATGTGCTTGGTGCAGTTGTCTCTTTCCATTGCCTTTTCACAACAAGGTCACTATAAATCATTATAAACTTTTGACTTTATAACTTTTGACCTGTCATCAGGCACATCACGACATATTGATCCCAGACGGTCTCTCTGCTGAGACCTGCTGCAATGTGGAAATACTACAGGAGAGGGTGCACCACACACTCTCCCTGGCTCTATCTTTGTATCACAGCAAGTTTCAGCAGTGAGACCACCAGCCATCAATAAGTTTTGACATGCCTGATGACATGTCAAAAGTTATTTATAATAAGAGTCCAGTTTTTAAGAAGTACATATATGCAGCTTTCGGTTATCAAAATCTGGGTTACTCTTAAAACATGTCCCACATTTACTGCAGTAATAGGGTTTTTTGTTATGGATCTTCTGGTGTTTAGCAAGGTCAGATGTGTTGGAAAAACATTTAATACATAAGGGACAAGTATATGGCTTCTCCCCCGTGTGGGTTCTCTGATGTACCACAAGATGTGATCTACTGATAAAACTCTTCCCGCAGTCGGGGCAGGAATAGGGCTTGTCACCAGTGTGCCTTTTCCTATGGGCATTAAGGTTCGAGTTACTGGAAAAACACTTTCCGCAATCAGAGCATAAATAGGGTTTCTCTCCTGTGTGTTTCCGCTTATGGGCTTTGAGGTTCGAGCTTCTGGTGAAGGATGTCCCACAATCAGGACAAGAATAACGCTTCTCTCCTGCGTGGATTTTCCCATGTGTAATAAGATAGGAAAGATTGGTAAAACATTTGCCGCATATAGAACAATTATATGGCTTGTGTCCAGAGTGGACTGGCAGATGCATGAGAAGTTCAGATTGACAATGAAAACTTTTATCACATTCCGAACAAGAGAAAACGTCTAGTTTAGACCAAAGTTCCAGTCCGTTCTTTCTCTGATGACCAGACATTGGGGTATATACATCGGTGCTGATGCTATTTACTTCATCACATGAGGCATCTTCCTCTATAATAGAAAGAGGCTGATCTTGTATACGACCAGAATGCCTATAGATGTCTGCATCTGTGAGCTCTTCTTCATCACATGAGATTGCTTCCTCTTTCATATATGTGGATGAAGTCTGGGTATGAGTCTGTGTTACATAAATACAGCTTTGCTGCCCTCGTTGACTGGAGTGTGATCCCTCTTTAACAGAAGTTGAATATTGCTGTGGATGAACTGAGGGTGTACAAACATTTGTTAGATTTTCTCCCTTGTAAGGAAGTGGTCCGTCCTCCATATGAGTAGTAATATGGTCAGTGATTGAACATATGTCAGAGTCTATGGGGGTTCCTCCATAAGAAATGGGCTTGGCCTTTAATTGATGACCTGGATATGTTTCTTTGTAACTGCTGGATGTAGCAATGTCACTGGGATTTTCCGCAGTTGCTGATTTACCTTCTTCCTTTATAAAGAAAGAGACGTAATCCATATGATCTGTGGCTGTGCACACTTCTGTGTCCTGGTGTCCTTCACCACACAAGATTTCATGGTTAACGTGAGATGGATCCTGTGACTGATTTGTTGGTGCAAATATGTCATTGTCAGTGGTATGTTCTCCATCCTTGGCGATGGCCATAGAGCGTCCAGATAAAACAACTTCCACTGCGGAGAACCAATAGATTATAATGACAGTCATTACAGAAATAAAAAAGCAGTAGAAAGGCAATCATGCGAATAAAGGATAAGTAAGTTTAAACCTAAATATCCCTTTAATTGTTTACAGCTAACCAATCCAGTTAAAGGAAACCAATCACGCTAAAAACGGCCCTAACACTAAGGAAACGTGCTGGTTCATTACACAGCATGCTTCCCAAACATACCCATGTAGCCTGCGTCCCATCTGAAAATAATCCGCAATCTTACTTTTATAATCTCCCAAGCTGTATGTAAATTCTGGGCATGTAGTCATCTGGCCGTGTGGCTCCTGAAAGCGCTGTTGTCCTGTAATGTCACCCGAGGCCTGACATTGCGCCGTCTTTTCTTCACCACGCATGAGCAGTACTATGGGAAGGAAGGTGCTGTTTTAGTGCGCATAGTACAGCAGCGTCTTCTCCCACTGTACTGCGCATGTGCAACGTTGTAAAGACGTCGCAATGCTGGGCTCCGGGTGACATCACAGGACAACAGCGCTTGGGAAGGGTGCTGGGCGATGTACCTGCGGTTTTGGGCGTGATTGTTTCCCTTCAACTTCAGGCTTGTAGCTGGACTAAGTGCACAGCACCTACACCTGCTATATGAAGCCAAAGACTTCACTGAGAAACAAGACACCAAACCATGCGGGACTCTCCTCACATGGTACAGAAGACCGGAGTTGGCTGATTGGCATGCCTATCAGACAGGCATGCACCAATCAATGCCAGGATGTGAACATAAACAGCAGGACTATAAATAGCTGTATCTCTGCAGAAAAAAATAAAAAATTTCTTAAAACATTTCTTTATCCATCTGCTATAAAGCAAGATGTTTTTTGTAAATGGTCAATTATCTTGGACAACCTCTTTAAGTGAAACCTGTCAATAATAATAGCAATAATAATAATAGTGTTATGCTAACAATGGGCAGCAGGAAACGGGGACAGTCCCTTATTAACCCCTTAAGGACAAAGCCAATTTTCGTTTTTGCACTTTTGCTTTTTCCTCTTTAAAAAGAGGAAAACTGGCATTTTTTCACTTACAGACCCACATGAGCCCTTATTTACGGCTACATTAGTTGTACTTTGCAACAATAGACTTAATTTTCCCATAAAATATGCTACGAAACGGGAAAAAAATAATTTGCGCTGTCAAATTGAGAAAAAAAAAGGAATTTGTTTTCCCTATGGTAAAACTGACATATCTATGATCTCTATGTTCCTCACGGCAGTATGATTACAACAATAGGCAACTTGTAGAACTTTTATTTTATTTGACAGCTTTTAAAAAATTAAAACCTTTGTAAAAAAAAAAAAAAAAAGGGTTTAAAATTGCTCTATTACGATCCTTATAACGCTTTTATTTTTTGGTCTATGGGGCTGTGTGAGGTGTCATTTTTTGCACCATGACTTTCTATTGGTAGCTGGCTTGCTTATATGCAACTTTTTGATCACTTTTTATTACAATTTTTCTGGATTTTATGCGTTTGATGTGGCCAATTTTGCACTTTTGTATTTTTTTTGCACTTACACCGTTTACCATGTGCAATCAGAAATGTGATAATTTAACCCTTTAAGGTCAAAGCCAATTTTCGTTTTTGCGCTTTAGCTTTTTCGATTCACATGAGCCCTTATTTATTTTCCCATAAAATATGCTGCGAAACCGGAAAAAAATCATTTGCGCTGTACAATTGAAAAAAAAAAGGAATTTGTTTTAATTTCAGGGAGTTTCATGTTTATGCCATTCACCCAGGGGTAAAACTGACTTGTTAAGCATATTCCTCAAGTCATTACGATTACAACGATATAAAACGTATAACTTTTATTTTATTTGATGGCTTTTAAAAAATTCAAACCATTGTTAACAAATATATGTTCCTTAAAATCGCTCCATTCCCAAGCTTATAGCGCTTTTATCCTTTGGTCTATGGGGCTGTGTGAGGTGTCATTTTTTGCATCATGACATGTACTTTCTATCGATACCTTGATTGCGCATATGTAACTTTTTGAACGCTTTTTATTACATTTTTTCTGGATTTGATGCCTCCAAAAATGTCCAATTTTGCACTTCGGAATCTTTTTGCTGACGCCGTTTACCGTGCGAGATCAGGAATGTGATAAATAAGGGGTGATTTGGACTTTTATTTTGGGAGAGGATTTTTTATTAATAAAAAAACATTTTTACTTTTTTTTTTACTGTAACTGGAAGTCCCCCTGGGGGACTTGTATATACACAGCACTGATCTCTCATAGAGATCAATGCTGTGTATATACACAGCAAAGATCCATTAGATCTGTGATACATTGCTTTTGCTGCAGGCCAGTGCTATTTATTGCCGAGCCGGGATCAGCGTAATTGCGACACTGAGTCCCGGCCAAAAGCACGGCTCTCCCCCCCCCCACTAGACACCAGGGACACTGGGAGCAAAGAATCTAAATGCAGCTGTCAGGTTTGACAGCTGCATTTAGATGCTTAATTAGCAACGGCGCTCCCCAGCTATACATAACAGCCGGGAGCAGCACTGTTCAGAGCAGGGTCCCAGCGGGACCCCTCTCTGAACTCCCCCCGCGTCACCATGACGTATCAGATACGTCATGGGACGCTAAGGGGTTAATAGTTTGGGTGATTACACACGTGGCCGATACCAAATATGTTTATTTATTTATTTTTGTTATTAAAATGGGAAAAGGGGGTGATTTGGACTTTTTTTTAGGGGAGGGGATTTTTTATTAATATATATATATTTTTTTTACTAACTAGAAGTCCCCCTGGGGGACTTTTATATACACAGCATTGATCTCTCATATAGATCAATGCTGAATATATATACACAGCACTGATCAATGAGATCAGTGATACATTGCTTTGGGCTGCTGCAGCCCAGAGCAATGTATTGCTGAGTCAGTATCAGTGCGTCAGTGCGACGCTGAAGCCCAGCCAGGGCAGAAGAGCGTTTTTTCCCCCGGAGATTTGATCCGCTAGACACCAGGAACGTGCTGTTCACAGCATTTAAATGCAGCTGTCAGGTTTGACAGCAACCCCTCTCTGAACCTGTGTGGCCATGGCGTATAAGGTACATTATGGGATATGAAGGGGTAATATACCATTCACTATGAAACACTGCAGTGTTTCTGAGGAGTCATAGTTATAAAGACAGCCAGGAATGGGGCTCCAAGTCTTTAGTGTGGTGCCAGACAGCTACCCCCACCCCCAAACCTTTTTGTGTATAGGGAGAGGCCTATCAATCAAGGTCAGTGCAATGTGGGGAAGCAACCAGGGACCACTCCAATGAACCCCATTCTGAGCCAGCTTTATTAATATGATTCCAGTGAATGATACATCATTGCATTTAGGGGGCCTGCCCGTCTTATGCTGCACAACACAGCACTATGAGTATGACAGAATTAAACAAACGACAGGTTCCCTTTATAATTCCTTCAATAATTCTCTGTGTGGCCGTACCTTTATTATCTTATTCTTAGGGGTTGTTACAATTGTGGCAATACCAAACTTTTGTACATTTTACTACTTTCGCACAATACTACAGTCCAATGGAGTCTTATAGCTTTAATGGACAAATGAAATTAGTCCGGTATACAGACAGCAATAAGGGCAAATTTTTGTTAACGTTGAGCAGTGACATTTCCTTGTATACCTACTGTTATCTGGTGCTGTAACACTCAGGCGCTCCTCCATCATGATGTCCTTGTACAGATCCTTGTGTCCTTCTATATACTCCCACTCCTCCATGGAGAAATACACAGTGACATCCTGATACCTTATAGGAACCTGGAACACATAATGATACAGTCATCATCATCAATAAAAAATATCCTTTGATATTAAATTGCCCATTCATGTTAAATAAAAAATGGCAAAACCTCTTAGGATGAATTTACCATCTAATATGTAGCATGGCCTCCTGACGGGAAAGGTCAAGTGATAAAAAGAGTCAGGCATGATGGATTTTAGCAAGCTTGATCCTTTTCTCCACCGTCAATAAAGCAGAATAAATGCATGCTTGGCTGAGACTTGTGGGTATCAGGATGGATAAGTGTTTGCCAAACATTTATGTAAAACTTAATACACCTACTACAACATCACTTTACTTAATGTTTTCAAATCAAACAGTTTCAGAAAGTTATTAAAATTTCTAAATTACTTCTACATCAAAAAAAAATAAATAAATAAAAAAACCTCAATTCCAGTACTTATCAGCTGCTGTATGTCCTGCATGAAGTGATGTTTTCTTTCCATTCTGACACAGTACTCCCTGCTTCCACCTCTATCCATGATAGGAACTGTCCAGAGCATTACCAAATCCTCACAAAAAAAACCACTCCTGCTGTGGACAGTTCTTGACACAGAGAGTACTGTGCCAGACTGGGAAGAATACACCACTTCCTGCAGGGCATACATATGCTGATAAGTACTGGAAGACTCAAGATTTTTAAATAGAAGTAATTTACAAATCTGTATAATTTTCAGACACCGGTTGATTTGAAAACATTTTTTTTTCCACCGGGGTACCCCTTTAAAGTATCAGTGAGTAACTTAACACCAAGTTACAGCACATATAGTATCTTTATTAATTGTTGATAACACCACCACACTGAAAAACATTTAAAACCGTCAAACACATGGAAGGAGGCCCCCAGGAAACTCACATAGAGCACACAAAAAAGGACATCATAATAAATATAAAAGTGATGAAAATTTTGGCCTGCTTTACCATATTCCCAGCAGCACTCACCTCTCCAGTCAGCAGCTCAATGATCTTGTTGGCGAGATCCAGGATCTTCTGCTCATTGTTCTTCTCATGTATCGGGGGTGAAGGCTCCAACATGGAGCTTTGGTTCTTGTCTAGTCCTCTCAACAGATGCGAATTGATATCATATGTTACAGCCTCTGCAGAATTCTTTAAAGAACCATAATCCTACATTAGGAAACATATATATAAGTCCTAACATAGCAATCCATGATACACTTTAAAAAAAAAAAAATCCCAAAAATGTATAACCTCTCCAGTCAGCAAGTAGATGATCTCCAATGTGAGGTGTAATACCCTTTCAGTCGCATCGTTGTGGGGCACCATATTTAGGTCCGGTAGGGGAAGATGTCCTCTACTTGAGGAAGAGAAAACCTCCAGGCATCCTCTGCTCTAGTACCTGGCCTCTAGGCTTATTAACAAGCTGAGACTTCCTGTTCTGTCTGTGATGATAAGGAAGAGACTATTGGAAAGAAATCTGAATTACGAAAGGTTAAATCAATTCATAGCAAAGACAATAGCAAGTCAATCTCCTCACTCCTGTGGAATGACATTGCAGAGGTCAGAGTGTTCACAGAGCATGCTTAGAAATGTATCCAATACGAAGAATAAGGTCTGGAGATGTTCACTGTGTCTATGTCAATGATGCTTGCTGCAAAGCATATCGCTAAATGCTGTTAAAAACAACTCAGGCCCTGATAATAATGTGCTAAAAATCAAATTGTAAAAAATATCAGAAAATAGTAACAGATCTGAAAAAGAAAGAACATGTTTAGTATCTGGCACTAATCAGTAAAAATAACACCAGACAACACAAGAAAGAACAAGAAAAGAGTCGCCCCAAAGTAGGAGTAAGGATACATTCACGTTTGTTAAGTGCCCTAGGGTTGCTGTATAGAGTGGCCCCCTTTACTTGGCCATGCACTCGACCCATCCCACCCTGGGGGGTTATTTTGGCCAGCCTTAGCTGGATCCTGTATGCCCAGAGTACAGGCTTATTATTAGCCCAGGAGAGTCCAGAGTATAGTGTAGGTTCTATCCCATGTATGAGGTCACCTTAACATGGTGGGATGCTACACACTATTTGCAAATGGTATACCAAGAGCATTGTTATTTTTAAGACAATTTTCTTTTGCATTTGGGGGGGGGGGGGGGGGCTGTTTACAGTGATTTTCATATCTGTATTGGTTTTATGTCATTCCATTAGCAGTGAGCTGTTGCATTCTTTGTGTTTTTGTATAGCTTAGCATACCAACAGAATGGTATATTGACACATACTACCACATACATTTCTGGATGTATACTGTAATTTTGCAGAACTAGAAAACATGGCCGCCAATTCTTTAGAGTCTCACAGAATACATCATACACTCACAAATTGACTGACCCAAGCCAATAGTAGGTTACATTCGGTCCAAAAAACTGAATGGCCACAAGACAAGTACAGTGGTACCTCGGTTGTCGAACTTAATTGGTTCCGGAAGGCAGTTTGAAAACCGAGCAGTGTCTTCCCATAGGAAATAATGTAAATGTTATTAATTGATTCCAGCAGCCACCAATAATTACCTACAATACTTTATTACACTGATAAGTGCTCAGTATAATCACTACAGTACAGTACAGAGCAGCACTATATACTGTACAGTACATTAAACATAAGAAATGTTCATCAGAACCAGCAATTATAGTACAGTAGTCACCAACTCCTCACCCATCCTTTACTGCATAGCGTCCCCCCCATCCAAGCACTGTAATGTATGGGAGATGGTGGTGCACTGCCTGTACTACTACTGCACTGTATATGCACTCCAGCAGTCTTATACAGCACTGTACTGTATGTGAAGCCTCACAACTGCTTAACTTGCCAGGTACAACCCACCATCCATGCTCGTAAAAAGGTTCGAAAACCGGGCAAAGTTCGAATTCCAAACAATACTTCTGGGTAAATTTTCGTTCGAATACCAAGCAGTTCGTGTTCCAAAGCGTTCGAAAACCTGTGTGGTTATCATTCCCGCAGATAATATTACTCCACAGCTCTGATATGATCCCAATCTAAATTTTTCTCAGGCCCCTTAAAAATTTTTTATACATTGCCGCCCTTATATAGAACATAATAAACAGCCTATCCTCACCTCACCTGGCTCCCCCCAGGATCCTTCTGTGGTGCCTCTGGGTCCCCTTGTTGAACACTGCAGCAGCTACTTCTGAGATTGACTTATCTCAGCAGTGACAGTCTACTCAGCCAATCACTGAATCAAGCCGGACAGCACTGTGGCCACTGATTGGCTGAGCAAGCTGTCACTGCTGAGACAAGTCAGTCTTGAAAGTAGCTGCTGCAGTGTTCAACGAGGACCCGAAGACAAGACAGGACATGGGAAAGGGCATGGAAAGATTAGAATAGGATGTTTACTATGTTCCATATATCTCAAATTATGGACGCCCTGGCTGTACTCCCCATGCTCTTCTGCAGCCCACTCCCCCCAACAGGCCTGTCCAGTCTTCTCCCTTGCTCACCTCTGGTTAGATGACTGTGGCTCTTTCCCCTGTTTTGGGCTATCTGGGTGTGACACTTACCCTTCTTGCCGCTCCCCTCTCCCCCCTATTGTCCCTACTTTCTTCTCTGTTCCTTCTCTGCTTCTCTGTTCCTTCTTCTTTGTCTACTCCTTTCTTTACTGCCAGATTTTTGGCCCAGCTAGGGCTTCTCCTCTGTGAACTTCCACTTATACTCTTATTCTGCGATGATGCTCTTATTCAAGGATGATGCTGATTTTTGACCCTGTCTTCTTATCTGTTATTGTGTTGTTTAGACCAGTGCTTCTCAAACTTTTTGTTCTCGGGCCTCACCCAGCAATCCATGTTGATGCTCGGGTCTCACCAACAAACATATACAACTATGAAGCGCCAGATACCGCCACGTAGTGCACATAATATCCCAGAGCAGCGTCAAAACAACACCAAAGTGCAGAAATAAATGTTGCTTCACCTTTAGTAAACCACCAGCACAGTGCAGAAAATACATACTGCTCCACCTGCAGTGACCCATTACCACATAGTGCTCCACCTGTATACCAGCCGCACAGTGCAGCATTTCTTTCTCCATAACCCACCTGGCAGCTTACACACACACAAACATGCTAGCATGATTCTATTCTTAACCTCCTCTTCCTGTGGTAGCTCCCTTTCCCCTCATTACTCCATTTCTGTACATTTAGCATTCCTGTCACTGTCAGGGTGATGTATAGTGTTCCTGGCACTGTCAAAGTAGTAGGTATTCCCATAATAGCTCCCATATAGATAAATAGTAAATTCCCCCACTAGTGCCCCACAAACAGTTAAAAACCCCACTAGTGACCTACAAATAGTTAATGGGGTGCTCCAGCGTGGGGGCACTTTTTTGGGAGACCGGGGAGGAGGTGGCTGAAATAAAAGAAGTCCACTTAACTCACCGGTTCCAGCGGCGGGTCCCGCATAACGGTGCTCCGGTCCCCGGTTCCCAGCCGCTTCCGGGTGTCTGACGCCGCCCGAGACGCTACGTCTCAGGGCCGCTCAGTCACTCAGTGAAGGAGGCGGGATCCGAGTGGACTTCAAACGGATCCCGCCTCCTTCACTGTGTGGCTGAGCGGACCTGAGACGTCACGTCTCGGGCCCGCGTCAGACACCTGGAAGCGGCCGGGAACCGGGCACCGAAGCGCAGTGATGCGGGACCCGCCGCTGGAACCGGGGAGGTAAGTGGACGTCTTTTATTTCAGCCACCTCCTCCCCGATCCCCCCCAAAAAGTGCCCTCCGCTGGAGCACCCCTTTAATTCCCCTGTAGTGCCCCGCAAACAGTTAAATCCCCCAGATTAGGTATGTGGGTTGCCCCCTGTGCGTAAGACCCCCTGCTTTTCCCCATATACTAATGCCACAGCTGTGACACTCATACAATAATAATGACCGCTGCTATACCGTTATATAGTAATAATGTCCCCTGCTGTGCCCTCCATATAGTAATAATGTGCCCTCCATATAATAATAATGTCTCCTGCTGTGCCTCCATATAGTAATAATGTCCCCTGCTGTGCCTCCATATAGTAATAATGTCCCCCTGCTGTGTCTCCATATAGTAATAATGTCCCCCTGCTGTGTCCTCCATATAGTAATAATGTCTCCTGCTGTGTCCCCATATAGTAATAACACCTCCTGCTATGTCCCTATAGTAAATGCCCCCTGCCCTAGTGTGCCCCCATAGCAATATCCACCATTCCACTCCCCCACCACCACCACCATAACACAAGAAAGTCATACTCGCCTAATCTGGGCAGGGGGCGGGTCTTCCTCTCTTCTCCAGCTTCTGAGCCACTGGAAAAATCACGTCCAGGCCTGGTGTGCAGAGTGAGGTCCGAGGGGGACAGAGGGAGGAGAGAAGGAAAGAGGGGGAGAGAGGAAGAGAGAGTAGGTAAAGGGCGTAGATGAGGTCAAGGGGGTAGGAAAGAGGAGGGTATGGGGGAGAGAAGGATAGAAGGGGGAAGGGGAGAGGAAGAGAGAGGAGGTAAAAGGGGTAAGGGGGAGAGAGGATGGAAAGAGGAGGTGATGGGGAGAGAGGAAGTAAAGGGGCAGATGAAGGGAGAGCCAAGGTAAAGAGGGTGAGGGAGAGAGAGAAGGGAAAGAGGTGGTGATGGGAAGAGGACAAGAGAGGGGGTGAGGGGGATAGAGGAGGAGGGAAAGAGGAGGTGATGGGGGAAAAGTAATGGAGGTGAGGGGGAGAGAGGAGGTAAAGGGGGAGATGAAGAGAGAGGAGGTAAAAGGGGTGAGCGGGAGCAAGGAGGGAAAGAAGAGATGATGGGGAGAGGAGGTGGAGGGGAGAGAGGAAGTAAAGGGGGTAGAGGGGAGGTAGAGGGGGAAAGAGGAGAGGGAGAGAGAGGATGATGGGGGTACAGAGGAGATGAGGGGGAGAGGGGAGATGATGGGGGTAGAGATCAGAGAGAGAGAGGAGATGATGGGAGTACAGAGGAGATGATGGGGTACACAGGACATGATGGGGTTAGAGAGGAGATGATGGGGTACAGAGGAGGGGGAGATGATGGGGTAGAGATCAGAGGCAGAGATGAGATGATGGGGGGAGAGAGGAGATGATGGGGGTGAGAGGAGATGGAGAGAGATGATGATGATGGGGGTACAGAGGAGATGAGGGGGAGAGAGGAGATGATGGGGGTACAGAGGAGATGATGGGGGTAGAGATCAGAGAGAGAGAGAGAGAGGATATGATGGGAGTAGAGAGGAGATGGAGAGAGATGATGATGATGGGGGTACAGAGGAGATGATGGGGGTAGAGATCAGAGAGAGAGAGAGAGAGGATATGATGGGAGTAGAGAGGAGATGGAGAGGGATGATGATGATGGGGGTACAGAGGAGATGATGGGGTACAGAGGAGGGGGAGAGAGGAGATGATGGGAGTACAGAGGAGATGATGGGGTACAGAGGAGGGGGAGAGAGATGATGCCAGTACAGAGGAGATGAGGGGGTAGAGAAGAGGTGGAGGGGGTGGATTTGGAGTGGGGGGAGGGGGATGTGCTATTACTGAGAGGGGTCTGGAAAGCTTCCGGTAAGGGAACCAGGTCAGCGAGGGGGTAGGAGGCTCCTGCAGCAGTGGATTGTGGACCGGCAGATGTGGCACCACACTTCCACCAGCAGCAGCGTCAGCCGGTCCACAATCCACTGCCTGAACGGGGAGAAGCGGCGGCAGCAGGTGGGCATGGCGGGCGCCCCATTCCCCGATGCACAATCCACTGCAGGAGCCGCGGGCGGGGTAGCCTCACACACCACAACCCCCTTAGCCACTGACTTTCCTTGTGGCCGTGCTGTTTCGGCGGCCGCCTGCAGGGACATCAGCCTGCCGACTCAGACAGCCTGCCCAGGACTGCCCAGGCTGCCGCATATCCTCCTTGAGCCCCCGATCCTCCGACTTCATCCTTCCCCTAGCAGCCTCACCAAGTCCCGTACCCCACAGAACGCTACTGAGCTGCTGCTGGGGGAAGGATGTGAGGGCAGCTCAGTGCTCAGTGTCCCTCAGTGTCCCCCTGCCATCATCCTCTCCAGCAGCCACATCCCACACAGCTCTGGGAGTCGGGTCGTGACATCACCATGTTATCCAGGAAGTGAAGCCTTGATGCAGTAGTAAGTGCAGGGAAAAAATCACTTTATAAGCATTTCCCGTAATAAGTGTATATTGGTGATTTGTATAACTTTTGGAGGCAATACAATACTTTAATAAGAATTTTTGCTGCACTTCTCCTTTAACGCTGTTTGTTTGTACTCCATGTCAAAAATGAAATGAATAAAAAGATAATTGATAAAAACAAAGGGGAAGTACCCCTTTAACATATAGGGAGACTTACAAAATTCACATGCATTAAATACAAGAGGCACTTAAATTCTGATAAAATCTGTGCTGTGTGAACATGCCTTTACAGATGTAAGTGGATACAGGTGCTTGCGCAGGAATGACAGCCCAGAAGTGTAGCCAGTCCCCCACAACCCCCTAGTGACTGTGAGCATGCAGCAGGGCTCATGAATATTAATGAGCTCAGCACAGCAGCACTCACCTGCACCACTCTCTCACCCTTTTAATGGCTATAGGTCACTGGCTGCTCTCTTTTACTTCCGGGGTCAGAGCCCAGCTATCATTGGGAATCAGGATAGACACTAGAGCGTAGGGTAGAGGTAGAAACTAGAATGGTAGAGGCTAAGATGTAGTTGCCAGAAGTAGGTCTAAAGGACCTTTGATGACGTCATGCCCATGTGACCAGTCTCATGTGTGGGCGGAGCTATCTTCCCTCTGCTGGTTTCCCGGGCATTCTGTGAGGCAGCAGTATAGAGAGTGCAGTGCGTACGATCAAGGTTGTGTCTAAATCCAAGTGAATCTACCTACCTTATCCATCCACTTACTTGGGGATAGCTTATTCAGTGTGAGAATGATAAATCTGAGTGGACCTATCCTCCTTTTCTATCTCCTCACTTGGAAAGTGGATCTATGTATCTGGCAATTCTCCTCACTTGTAAAGTGGATCTATGTACCTGGTACAGCTACTCACTTGGAAGCAGCTTAGTCAGTGTGAGAGGGTTAAATCCAAGTGGATCTATGCACCTTTTCTATCTAGTCATGGGCAGCCGCCGCAGCTATGACATAATGTACCACAAAGTGCTGATGTATCTGGGGTAGATGCCTGATAGGACTTAAAAAACAAAGGTCCAAATGGGTGTAATGAGAGTTCTTTAGCCATTAATCTATTGACAAGTTCATAGGTCATGCATAGGTTAGGTTAGTGCTGGTAAGAAGGGGGGTATTTATGTTTAAAGTGTAAAGTCCTGAACCCTGCTAATGTTAACCCCTTAATGACAAAGGGCGTATATTTACGCCCTGTTGTCGGTAAGGGGGTTCAGAACGGTTCCGCGCGGTGACCCAGCTGTGAACCGGCGCGATCCCGGGTGCCGCATGTAGCCCGGGACTGCGGCTATTAGCGGGCACTGTCCAATCGCCGTGCCCGCTAATCAGGTAATCAGATGCAGCTGTCAAAGTTGACAGCTGCATCCGATTACCGTATGCAGCCGTTCCCTGGTGTCTAGTGGCGGAGATCAAACTAATAATTAATCACATTCCTGATCTCGCACGGTAAACGGCGTAAGGGCAAAAAAATCCCAAAGTGCAAAATTGCGCATTTTTGGTTGCATCAAATCTAGAAAAATTGTAATAAGAAGCGATCAAAAAGTCGCTTATGCGCAATCAAGGTACCGATAGAAAGTAAACATCATGGCGCAAAATCACAGCCCCATAGTCCAAAGGATAAAAGCGCTATAAGCCTGGGAATGGAGCGATTTTAAGGAACGTATATTTGTTAACAATGGTTTGAATTTTTTACAGGCCATCAGATACAATAAAAGTTATACATGTTATATATCGTTTTAATCGTAACGACTTGAGGAACATATATAACAAGTCAGTTTTACCTAGGGCTGGGCGGTATACCGCAAAAATACCGATACCGTCACTGGCGTCGGTTAACCGACCTCAACTTAGCCAGGACGGTATCTGCGGTATTTTTGTACTTCTATCTTCCTTTCAGAGCGCCCTCTCCCCTCTCCTGTCCCGTCAGAGTGCTCCCGCACACACGCGCGCTGCCCTGCATTAGCGCTGCACGTTATGTGCAGGGACGCCTGCATCAGAGCGGGAGGTGGGGGAGGAGGAGAAGGAGGAGGAGCAGGAGCAGCAGAAGCAGGGTCCAGGTGAGAATGCCCGCCCCCGCCACAAGTCCCGTCCGAGCGCCCGATCTCCCCACCCGTCTGGTCCCACCTCACCCGTCCGAGGCCCTCACCCCACTGGACCGGTCCCATCCGAGGCCTCCCCACCTTACCTCACCCGTCCGAGGCCCCCCACATCCGAGGCCCCCCACATCCGAGGCCCCCCGTCCGGTCTCATCTGAGCGCCCCCCACATCCGGCCGGCAAGTGCTGCACATGTGTGTGTGCAGGGACGCCGGCATTTCAGAGCTGGAGCAGCAGCTGACCTGTAGTCCTCTCAGTAAACAGTACAAGACTGTAAGTTAGGAGGAATGGATGGGCTGCAGCAGGCAGGATGTCACACACAGCAATGTCTCCTATAGCTTATCCTGCCTGCTGCAGCCCATCCATTCCTCCTAAGTTACAGCCTTGTACTGTTACTGAGGGGAACTACAGTCATACATACACGCCTATCCACCCCCTGTATAGTAGCACATCCCTGTCCCCCCGTACAGTCATAGACCCCTGTCCACCCTCCCCCTGTATAGTCATACACCCCTGTCCACCCTCCCCCTGTATAGTCATACACTCCTGTCCGCCCCCCCTGTATAGTCATACACCCCTGTCCGCCCCCCCTGTATAGTCATACACCCCTGTCCGCCCCCCCCCTGTATAGTCATACACCCCTGTCCGCCCCCCCCCTGTATAGTCATACACCCCTGTCGGCCCCCCCCTGTACAGTCATACACCCCTGTCCGCCCCCCTTGTACAGTCATACACCCCTGTCGGCCCCACCCCTGTACAGTCATACACCCCTGTCCGCCCCCCCTGTACAGTCATACACCCCTGTCGCCCCCCCCCCCCCCCCTGTATAGTCATACACCCCTGTCCGCCCCCCCTGTATAGTCATACACCCCTGTCGGCCCCCCTGTATAGTCATACACCCCTGTCGGCCCCCCTGTATAGTCATACACCCCTGTCGGCCCCCCTGTATAGTCATACACCCCTGTCGGCCCCCTTGTATAGTCATACACCCCTTTCCGCCCCCCCCCCCCCTGTAAGTCATACACCCCTGTCCGCCCCCCCTGTATAGTCATACACCCTGTCAGCCCTCCCTGTACAGTCATACACCCCTGCCGCCCCCCCCCCCTGTATAGTCATACACCCCTGTCGGCCCCCCTGTATAGTCATACACCCCTGTCGGCCCCCCTGTATAGTCATACACCCCTGTCGGCCCCCCTGTATAGTCATACACCCCTGTCGGCCCCCTTGTATAGTCATACACCCCTTTCCGCCCCCCCCCCCCTGTAAGTCATACACCCCTGTCCGCCCCCCCTGTATAGTCATACACCCTGTCAGCCCTCCCCGTACAGTCATACACCCCTGTCGGCCCTTCCTGTGTAGTCATACACCCCCTAATAATGACAAATGATAATAATAATGATGATAATGATAGACTAACCACGGCTTGCTGCTCAGTGAGCTTTTTTACTTTTTTGATATCAAGTATGGCAAGTGGGTGTGGTTTGCATAGCAAGTGGGTGTGGTTTGCAAAAGGGGAGTGTCATAATTATCGTTCAGTTATCGTTACCGCCGCTACATGTGCGATAAACCGCGATATTGATTTAGGCCCATATCGCCCAGCCCTAGTTTTACCCCAGGGTGAATGGTGTAAAAACAAATACCCCCCAAATAAACAAAATGCGTTTTTTTTTTCCAATTTTTACCACAAATTATTATTTAATTTTTTTTTTCCAGTGTACTTTATGAAAAAAATTCTGCCTGTCATTGCAAAGTACAATTAGTGGCGCCAAAAATAAGGGTTTATGTGGGTTTCTAGGTGGAAAAATGTAAGTGCTATGGCCTTTTAAGCACAAGAAAAAACGAAAACGCAAAAATCGAAATTGGCTCTGTCCTTAAGGGGTTAAAGGAGAAGTCCATCAAAAATTTTTTTATTGAAATATTCTATTGCCCCCTAAAAGTCATACAAATCACCAATATAGTTATTATAGGAAGTGCACATAAAGGGCCTTTTACCCTGCACTTACTACTGCATCAAGGCTTCACTTCCTGGATAAAATGGTGATGTCATGGCCCGACTCCCAGAGCTGTGCGGGCTGGAGAGGATGATGGCTGAGGGATGCTCAGTGTCCCTACAGTGCCCTGTGTCCCCCTATACTGCCATAACCTTATCCAGCATAGTTTGGTCTCGTAAAAATTCCGGGTGCTTGATGCTATAATTGTGTCTTTCAAAAGAACAGATTGTTTTACAGCGAGTGGTAACTTGGCATAGGACGTGTGTAAAAGACTATGTAAATCCCATAAAGCAGCTAACGCCTTTTCCAAGACCAGATTTAAAAAGTGAGAGGAATCATGTATCCAATCTAATATGTGATGGAACATGCAGACCAGATTATAGCCTCTGACATTAGGGAAATTAACTCCTCCCTCTACTTTGCACAACATTAATTTAGTTTGGGCAATTCTGGGTCTCCTGCCATTCCAAATAAATTTGGAAAATGCGGAATGCAGCGCTTTAACATCTAGATGTCTAAGTAATAAAGGTAGGGTTTGTAAGGGGTACAGCAGACGTGCAAAGCTAATCATTTTTATCAGGTGGCATGTCCTCATGAGGGACAATGGTAACGAACGCCAGTGCTGTAGTTTTGATGTTATTTTATGGATTATTGGAGTGTAGTTTAAAGAATATATGGAGGCTGTTGATTTCCCTATTTTAATGCCCAGGTAAGTTATGACGGAGGAAGCCATTAGCACACCCAAAGATCCTGCCACCCTTTGAAATTGTGGAGTAGCTTTCCCAAAAGGCAATAATTCACTTTTCGTGACATTAATATTATAACCTGAGAAGTCACCATACCAGGATAAACACTCAAAAATACGTGGGAGATCTGAACTGGGGTTACTCAGAAACATAAGTATGTCATCCGCGAACATTGCCAGCTGCAATGGTTGCTGATGAATTGTCACCCCCTCATAAACAGTGGCCTGTAAGAGATGGCGGGCTAATGGCTCTATGGCCACATCAAATAGCAACGGGGACAATGGGCAACCTTAGCGCATCCCTTTTTCCATCCTAATGGGTGCCAACAATATTCCCGGTGTGTATATCCTGGCCATGAGATTCTGGTATAGCCCAGACAAAAAGGATCTGAAGTTACCCTGTATGCTGAATCCATCGAGCACCAACCCCAGCCAGTCCCAACGAACGTTGTCAAACTATTTTTCCGCGTCTAACGTGAGTAAGGCAGGTTGAATACCTCACCAGGGTTGGTGACGAGTGTGATCCAACACCGCCAAGACCTTATGAAGATTAGTAACAGATGACCTCCCCTTGACGAAACCCACTTGGTGGTGGCCTATGAGGTCGGGCAAAAGAGAGGCAAGTCTGTCCGCCAGTATTTTAGAAAGCAACTTCATGTCCTGGTTTATTAATGAGATAGGCCGATAGGAGCTAGGTTGTAACACATCCTTACCGGGTTTGGGGAGTACCTTAATATAAGCCTGCTTCGCTGGAATAGCCATCGGGGCCTGGGGCTTTACCATTATGCAAAGACTTTACGGTGGCATGACTTCCTCGGTCTTAACATCTGCACACAAAAAATCTGAGTCATCAGCAGATAGTGATGGCAGGTTTAATGAGTCTAAGAATACTTTACCAGCCTCAGGCATGGTTGATGTTGATGATATACTAGCCTCATGGTAGCGAGTCAGTTTTCTTTTTCATCGTGGTATGATACGCCATTATTTTACCTCGGCTCACCACTTTTGGCGTATCCCAGTATAGAGCTTGAATATAATTTGTCGCAGCTTCTTATTTGCAGAATCCTTCTCATTTGTGGTCAATTGTGGGGGAGGCCCACATGATGCACCCTCTCAACCCTGCAGACATGCGAAAGACCCAAACTTTCTGGAGGTCTCGCTCACAAAATTTTTGTAGGTCAGCTGGTACAAGAGATTCATTGACTACGACTATGCGGAAATTGTTTCTACGCAACCTATTTTCCTGGTTGTCAAGTCTATCTATCATTTGATCATGTAATCATGTAATCCTCTTTACCAAAGTGTCTATGCGGGAGGACTGGGCCGACACTTCAGCCTTAAGTTGGAGCAAATTGGATCTTATTGTGTCCTCAACAGTCCTCAGTTGAATGTGATTTATCCCCACCGATAATGCATTCGGGTCGGAATCTCGCAGCTGTGTATTTTCTGACTGCGCAGTGCTGTTATCTCCCTGCGTGGGAGGAATCAATTCGGTTTGGCTAGATTGTGCATCAGGATTTGCCTGCTGTGCGTCCCCTTCCATCTGTGTCAAGTGCGATTTATTTGTGGCCCACTGTACAAAACAATTCATAGTGGTTCATTAATAAATGAAAAAAGTGTATGATACCAAGAATTGTCGTCAATAATTAGGGCTATATAAGTAGTGACTGAAGAGTTTGGTGCTGTAGCGTTAGCGCCCGTGTAAGCTATTCCAAGCAATATTAAAAACATACACAATAGAACTATAGCAGCAGAGCGTCTCTTAAAGGAGAAGTCTGGCAAAAATTTTTCTCTTTAAATTGTTTTTTATTCAAGACTTCAGCATAACCAGAACTTACATGTAGACAGGTATGTAAGAAGCATAAGAAGGCACATAGGTGATACACGAACAGAATACTATGAATATGAGCAATTGCATCGGTTAAGTTCAACATGGAAAAGTCTTTTGCGATTGCTGAAGCTTGGTAATACAATAACATTAAGGTATTAGGAAAGACAAGGGAAGAAGGGGGGGGGAGGGGAATGCCCGTGGATCTCCGCATGCTCCTGAAGATGCCCTTGAAAGTGGCTAGATTTCCAGTGCGGTCCCACGAAATTGTATTAGATCGGTGGGTCGTCTGCTAGTTGTCTGGTAAGATACCACGTTGTGTTTTGGAAGGTATGTCTAATTTTGTCCTGAATTCGGAGAGGCAATGTAGGAATGAGAGTTTCCCAAACTTTAAAGAATTTTTCCACCCTACGTTCTTTGAGGATGGATGCCTCCATCCAATCCATTCTAAACAGAAATAGTAGTTTATCCAAGAATAATCTACGAGAGGGAGGGTGTGGGGACTTCCAAACTTGTAAAATGGCTTTGCATGCCGCTGCAGCCAAGAGATGTAGGAGCTTACTCGCTCCCCAGTCACAGTTATATTTAACTGGATCTATCCAGCCAAAAATCCCCCATAGGGCCTCATAGGGTACAAAAGATACAAGGTGTGACCCCGCGAATCTCCCCACTGTTTTCCAAAAGGTTTGTATAACTGGGCAGTGCCAGAGACAATGAGCTATGTCAGCCCCCGGTGCTCCACATTTGAAACAAGCATCAGACTGCAAAATGCCCATTCTAAAGCCTCTTGTGGGGGTAATATAAGTTCTGTGAAAGATCCGCAGGGCCATCTCCATGTAACGGGCAGAAGGTAACATTTTGACTGAATAGTCCAGCATGGACAACAGGTCTGGGATATCTAAGTTCAGACCCGCTTGTGTCCAACGAGACAAACCAGTCGTCTCATTTCTGTAATCTATGGAAGAGTTAAAATAGCGATATGACAGGGAAATTTGGTGTCTAGTGGAGGTAGGAAGATTTAAAGCCTTATGAAATGTAGCGTCCCATTCCTCAGGCGGCAAGGTGCGGAGTAGCTTGGTGATGTAACTATGGGCTTGCAAATAGGCAAAGAGAGGGAACTGAAGTGTAGGATAAGCTTCCTTCAGGGATTGTAAGGTAAGTGGTTGCTTAGTGGTCATGTCGACAAAATGCTTGATGAGTCTGAGACCCCCCGCGTGCCAGACAGTGAATATGCGATCTGGGCGACCCTGCTGAAAGTTTTGATTCCCTATCAGGGTGGTAAAGAGTGATGAACAGGGGTTAAGGTGCAGAGTTTTACGGATTTTGGTCCATGCCTTCCATGTGGAGATGAGGAGAGGGTTTTCCTTTACCCAGGGGGGTAGTTCAGGGTAAGGGGTGTGTAAGAGGTTAGGAAGAGACAAGGTGGATGCCATGTGACACTCTAAGGAAGTATCTAAGTGTATATCAGTATGTTGGGTCCAGTCTCTTATGATACGGAACTGTGTGGCCAAGTTTAGGGAGCGAATGTCTGGGAAGTTAACACCTCCATGTTGTTTCGTCTGTTGTAAAATTCTATAAGAGATCTTAGATTTCTTATTTCCCCAAATGAAAGATCTATAGAGGAAATTAATTTTTCGTTCATCTTTTGGACGTAGGTAAATGGGGAGTGTCTGCAGTAGATACAAAAGTTTTGGCACCTCAACCATTTTCAAAAGGCTCGCTCTTCCCATGAAAGTCAAAGGGAAATTTTTCCAAAGTGTGAGGGTATGTTCAAGTGTCCTAATATAATGGTCTATGTTCAGAGAGTACAGTTGTGCTGGTGACTTGGTGACTGCGACCCCAAGATATTTGAGTTGGGACGTGTTCCAATGAAGTGGGATCGATGATGACCACAGAGGACGGCTCGGTCCCTTGAGAAGTAATGCTTCGCATTTGGTGAGATTCAGAGTATAGCCCGAAAGAGCGCCCTTGGCCTGAAGGTCATTGAGTGCCGAGGGAAGAGAAGTTCTCGGAGTCTCCAATGCCAGCAAGAGGTCGTCCGCAAAGGCCATGATCTTGAGCTCGGAGCCACCAATTTTTACACCAGGGTATAACGGGGAGGTTTCTATATGTCTTAATAGGGGGTCTATAGATATGTTGAAAAGGAGGGGGGATAAGGGGCAGCCCTGTCGTGTGCCACGAAACATGTCAATGAGTGGAGAATTTTTGCCGTTGATAGTGAGGACAGTGGCTGCTTGGCTATTGATGTGTTGCAAGAAGGACAGAAATGTATGTCCGAAATTCAGTTCGGAAAGGGTGGCGTACAAGAACGGCCAGGAGACTTTGTCAAAAGCCTTCTCTGCGTCTAGGCTTAAAAGCATGGCAGGAGGGTTGTTCTTGTTTAATGCATGTACCGTGACCGCCACCGCCCTCCGAACATTTCCGACAGAGTGTCTATTTAGTAAAAAACCCTGTTGGCTGCGGGAAAGGAGTGTGGGCAAGAAGGATTGAAGACGCGTGGCCAAAATTTTGGTTAATATTTTATAGTCCTGATTGAGTAGGGCTATTGGTCGGTAAGACTGGGGGGAGGTAGGGTCTTTATTAGGTTTCAATAATAGGATTGTGCGTGAATGTGCATAGTCATGCAAGGGGACATTTTCCTTGTAAATGAGATTGAGAAGACGGGTGAGATAGGGGGTCATCTCTTCAGCAAGAAGCTTGTAATATTCCCCCGAAAATCCATCGGGTCCCGGAGTTTTATTGTTGGAAAGAGAGAGGATGGTTTGGGTTACCTCCTGCTCAGAGATGTCCGCCTCTAAGGTTTCTTTATGGGAAGTTGATAGGCTAGGAAGAGATAGGGAGTCAAGAAAGGCGTGTATAGAGGACTGGTCCGAGGGCTCAGCTCTGTATAAGTTTTCATAGTAATCAGTTAAGATAGTTTCTATCCGTGTGCTGTTATGTGTTATCTCCTGCGAGAGTGGGTCGCGTAATGAAAGAGGTGCGCGACGCGTGTTCAATGGACGAGTCAGTTTAGCTGAAAGAGGGCCAACTCTATTTCCCCATCTGTAGTATCTGTTTTGGAGAGCAGTGACGTGCCAACTTGCATGAGCTTGGATGAATGTGTCAAGGAGGGATTTTGCTTCCTCCAACGCATGTTTTGTCGTGTCAGAGGGTTGGGTGAAATAGTCTAGTTGTGCAGTTCTAAGGTCAGAGTGGAGTCGTTGGAATTGAGAGGATTGTTTACTCTTTTGGTGACGAACATAGCTAATGATATGACCTCGCATCACCGCCTTGGAAGTGGCCCATAAGAGTGGTATATCATCTGCATGTTCGATATTATCGTCAATGTAGTTAGCCCAATTGGTTTTCAGGTAAGTCAGAAAATCCGGAGAAGACACCAAATAATTAGGGAATTTCCAGATTCTAGTTTTTTGTATGGCGGGGGCCAGTTCCAAGGTCAGCGATACCGGGGCGTGATCAGAAATGAGTATGGGATGGATACATGGGTCTGATGCTAAGGTGAATAAGGATGTGTGAAGAAGAATATGATCAATACGGGAAAATGTATTGTGTACGTGAGAATGATAAGTGTATTCTCTGGCAGAGGGATAGTGTAGTCTCCAGGGGTCACAGAGATCAAGTTGCGAGAGAAGGGTTAAAAGAGTAGGTGTGGGCGGGTTGACGTGTTCTCGTTGTCCAGATTTGTCCAGGGAGGATTGCAAGGGGGAATTGAGATTACCTGCTAGGATAAGTGGCCGGGGAGTTCTGGAGAGCAGGAAACCATGTAGTGAGGAATAAAAGTTACTATTTGGGGTTGTGGGGGCATAAACATTTAAGAGTGTGTAGGGTTTATGAGCAATATGGACATCTACATAAAGGAAATGCCCTTCAGGGTCTGCATGATAGCTATCGATTGAGTAGGGAAGGCGTTTGTTAAATAAGATAGCGACACCTCTACGTTTAGAGGTAAAAGAGGCCTCAACATACTCCGCTAGCCATGGGGCTTTCAGGGTGGGGTGATCATCTAATTTCCAGTGTGTCTCCTGTAGGAACACTATGTCTGATTTCAGACGTTTGAGATGGGCTAAAACTTTGGTCCGCTTAATGGGAGTGTTAAGTCCCGCTACGTTCCATGAAACTACATTGAAGTGAGTGGGAGTGTGGTATGTATGGGCATCAGGTGTATATTGTGTACTCATCCTATTCCGCTGGGTTCCTGACACGGATCTCGGATGAGAGCTGCATAGCGTGGGCCATTCCCATCCCAGCGAGTAGGGGGCACCACTAGATGGATGGAGCATTGGGTGCGGAGACGTCCACGGGCAAGGACAGGAGGCAAACTAGGGAAAGAGAACAGAAATACAATAAGCATGAAATGTCTGATCATCAAAAGAGGATAGAAAAAAGAACAATAACAAGAAACCATTATGGCAAATGGTAAAAACAGTGCAAACATAACGAAACATAAAAGTCCCGGAAGTCCTTGTAGAACAGCAGCAAGGTACGGGAGGTTTCCATGTCTTCCACTACAGAGACTCAATCGTGTGGGACTGGCAAAATTTTTAATTAAAGTATTGTATTGCCCCCCAAAAGTTATACAAATCACCAATATACACTTATTACGGGAAATGCTTATAGGGTACAAACCCACTTGACGTATTTGCTGCGTGAATCAGTCTTAAAAATAAGCAGGCAAAACGGAGGTTGGCTTTATACGATTGTTCTGCGTTAAAATACGCAATTGCGTATTTTTGAAGCGTGAAGCTTGTTGTTAGCAAAGCATCAGTTGTTAACAACCTGTGCGAAAAACGCATGTAGCTTCAAAAATACGCAATTGCGTATTTTAACGCAGAACAATTGTATAAAGCCAACCTGCATTTTGCCTGCTTATTTTTAAGACTGATTCACGCAGCAAATACGTCAAGCGGGTTTGTACCCATAAAGTGCTTTTTTCCCTGCACTTACTCCTGCATCCCACGCTCACGAGAATGACGGAGTGCTGGACTCGCCTGTCATTCTCTATGAGCGTTGGACTCATCTCTCAGCGCGCGCGCCGGACTGCAGCGGCTGAGATCTCCGTGACCCGACCGGATCCAGAAGCGGGACCCGTCGGCATCAGGTGAGTATAGGGGGCTGTAGCGGGGTGTCGGGAGCCTGTCACCCCGGCACGGGGGGGGGGGGGGGGGGGGGGGGGCGACAGGTTCCCTTTAAGCGTTGTTTCCTGCCAGAACATTTATGTCAGTATGAGAAAGAAGGATGGTATCCACCAATCTATCTATTGATGGATGTTCTTCACAAATGAGGTTTTGGCTTACATTAATTATGTTGTTGTCCAGCCACATTCCCTCCAAAATCTCCTTACGATCTTTGTGCAATAAATGAATCTCTCGGAGATTCGTCCATTGATGGCTAAGGCTGTCTATGGCCAAATCTAAATCACTAGGCTCATTTGACGAGCTTGGGCTGTCTATGGCCAAATCTAAATCTCTAGGCTTATTTGATGATCTTGGGCTGTGTATGGCCAAATCTAAATCGCTCATTTGACGAGCTTGGGCTTTCTATGGCCAAATCAAAATCTCTAGGCTTATTTGATGATCTTGGGCTGTCTATTGCCAAATCTAAATCACTAGGCTCATTCGACGATCTGCTTTCACAAACACCCACCTGCAGAGCTTCTGCTTTTAAGCTGTATCTATTTGTACCTGGCATATTTTTGGTGTGGGAGTGGCATAATTTCTGTACCCATCATATGTTTGTGTTTTTCTATTATTGGAAGGTCCTGGTCCTTTTGCACATATGAATTTTTTTAAATTAGATCTTCTGCTTCTAAACGAAACCACATAACGTGGTCAGGAAGTGGAATTGGAATTAAATCAATAGATCAATTAATCTCAACAGGATTATCAGTCTAGTCTTTATTAATTATTTCCTATTGATACATTGAGAATCTTGAGAATGTGTTTGCATGTTCCTGCAGCCGTCAGAGCTCTGACAGCCGCAGGAACATTTATTTCCATACAACCTATTTTGGGTGTGTATGGAAATCAATTAAGCATTAATTTCTGTACACACCATGGATGAACTAACTGCATTCGTGTGGAAGATTAATAACAGCCGCTATTTGTGGAACAGCAGCCGTCATTAAGATCATTCTTTTGTATGGCCGCATCAATTGGCCGTTATCGGTGTGGCATGTGCATAGAACAGGCAGCATTGCATTGATTTCAATGCTGTTATTTTCAAATATACTATGTTGTGGGAACATATCCTTTAAGTGTCACTGTGGGTATTACTTTCTAAATCAACAGTACCTGTGAAATAAGTTTGCAATTTATATTATTATTATTATTTTTTTAGTTATGCTGTAAAACAAAGCTATACTTACCAGAAATCCAGGTCTCGTCTCCTGAAGGCAGCTTTTTAGTTTTGTGCTGGTTGGAAGAAAGAGACTGATGGTCCGTTTACATGGGACGATAATCGTTCGAAAAATCGTTGTAAGGGTATATTCACACGGGCGTCTCACATAAGAAATCCGCAGCTAATCCGCAATAGATATATTAATAATAATAAGAATATGTGTATTGCGGATTAGCTGCGGATTTCTTATGCGAGACGCCCGTGTGAATATACCCTAAGGATCGAATTGGTACGATAATCTTCCAGTGTAAACGTTACAAACGATTAATGATTTATCGCGGATCGTGGTCGTTCGCAAAGTTCTCAAATCATCGTTGGTCGTTTAAATATTGTGTTGTAATCTTCTCGTGTAAACATGAATGTACCGACTTATAGTAAACGATTAACAATTTCTTGTGTGCGTTCGCAGAAGGAGTGTACTATTCCGCGGCTAATGAATTATCCATTGTTGTTACGAGAGAGGATTGTCTATTTTGATGCGGGCGAACACGTCACCGAGTGTTGGCCTGTTATTCATTCGTAACTTCCTGTAGTTTGACTCGCTTGTGCCGATCATTCCGTTGTGTCCGATCGTATGAGGTATGTGTATGCGAGCGTTTTAATTGTGATTTGTGACATGTGTCCTGTATATGTAATTTTAAAGCCATATGATTTTTAAAGTTTGTGTGTTTCTAAGCAGCATTTTTTCTAACATTTGCTTGTCATAACCAAAGTATTTCTATATTTGTCTTTATTTAGATGGAAAATCATAATGAGTTCACTAGGGAATTTATTGAATCTTATCAGGCTCTACCCTGCTTATGGAGGGTAAAAAGCAAAGAATATTCCAATCGGCAACTAAAAGGCGAAGCTTTTGGGAAATTAATAGAGCTCTGTCGGAAATATGTACCAACAGCTGACCTGAAATACGTAAAGCAGAAGATACAAAACTTACGTACAGTATACAAAAAAGAATTAAACAAAGTTGAGGCCTCCAAGCGTTCTGGAGCTGCTGCAGACGAGATATACCAGCCTCGTTTGTGGTATTATGACATGTTGTCATTCACAAATGATCATGAGCATTCTAGAGACTCATCATCAACCTTGGAGACTGAAGACAATGTGTACTTGGACAAAAATACAAGCAATGATGAAGCTACAACCTCCAATACTGAAACAACACCATTCGTGATTAGCCAGGTATCCTTTTTTGTATTAATGTTTTCCACTTTACTTCCGTTCCTTAGTTTATTCATGTATAAAGTGATCCATGTTGAAATAGTGTAGTTGTGTTGTGTTGTCTTCAAGCAAGTGTGAGCTAATTTGTGCTCTTATCTGATGTCCAGCTTTAAATTCAGAATGAATTCCGCATTGGATTAAAATGTGTCCTTTATAATTAATTTTATTTAAAATGTTATGCATTCTCAAAGGGTGTTGTGATGGGTGGGTCAACAGGCTATCTGTAGTTGGCCAAAAGAATAATAGTCATATAGTTTTTTCATGCTGCTTATTCGAACTTTCATCCCTAAGGTCCCTTTGTACAGGATTTATCTGTGTTTTATTTTTTGATTGTTAATTATAGAAAGTGCATCAGCTGTGTATATGTGTCCTGAGCAGTCTATTTGCTCCGATTGTTGGAATGCTGTTTCCAGGGCTGGGACAATGGGTAGGGCAGGGTAGGTGATGGGCTAGGGCGCCATCTAGTGGCAAATTCTATGTTCCGCAATGTCTAAAAATCACCACACCCGACCTCACACGCAGCTGCATCCCTTCACCCACTCACACAGGTACTGAAGTCTCCAGGGCCGCAGTGGCAGGCATCTGGTTTCCTCCTCTCTTCTGCTTGGCTCGGGAGCAGAAGAAAAGTTTCTGCCCTATGTCACATGACCGCCGTAGCCGATCAGGAGAGGGGCAAAGTGCAACTGTAGTGACAGATGCCCCAACCCCCGCCCCCTCCCGCCAGATCAGGATCCCCTGCGCCCAGACAGAGTCCTCTTCCACTGCTACTGGTTTGCTTTGCTGTGTGCTTGCTAATGTAATGTGTGTGTTATTGGAATGTGTGTGCTTATGTATTGTGTGTGCTCATGTGTGGCTGAGCTACTCCCAGCATGACTTGTGTGGCAGAGGTAGAACTACAACTCCCAGCATGATCTGTGCGTCTGTGATAGAACTACAATTCCACCATCCTAACCCACCGCCAATGCTCCTCCCCCGGACCAGACACAGATGAGCAGTATGATCCTCCACTACAACTACTCCGCATGGGCAGGGACAGTGTTCTCCTACAGTTGCAATCACTCCCCACTGACCACATATAGCAGCAGCATATAGTAGTCCAGCCCTCCACCGCTGTCAACTGTCCCCCTGTGGCAAAAGTTTTTTGACCCCTGCTCTACACTATGTGGTGGCAGGCAGGAGGCTATACTGTATGTGGGGCTATCCGGGGGTGGGGACCATTTGCTGTCTCTTCCTACGGCACAAAAACTCCTTCTCCCGGCCCTGGCTGTTTCCATGCATCATCAACCATGTTGGCATAGCATATGATTAAGGGCTGCTCAGGTGTAGGTCACACACTAGCTGCTGTATTGTCTAATTATTTGATGTGTTTCCTGTGTTGACATACTGCTCTGGCAAGCATTGTGTATAAAATACGCATTACACTGTTTACTTAAATGTTTGTAACCCATGAACCCTGGAGCCATGGCACATAGTTAAACAGGTATTTTGTTGCCTCTGCCAGGTCTGTGCAGTACCTTCCGTGTGAGCAAATTAATATAAATTTTTGGTTTATACTTCTGACATGTTATTTTCATATACATTTGTGGTTGGAACTGTTTATATTAATTTATTATTAACAACATCACCCAAATGTTGTTGGTGATAGTAAAATTGTGAAATGGACCTTTTTAAACGTGTTATCTGTATAGCCAGAATGTTTTAGAGTGAACACTGGCATAATTTACAAAATTACTTAGATGCCTAAACTTCTGCTGATATGTCATGATGATCTATTTGTACAAATGTAAACTGTGCTAATATATTCTTAACCTTTTCAGGAAACATGTGGCGATCAGGATGCTGGAGCAAGTCAGTCATCATCTCAGCAAATGATGAGCCAACCATCAGCAAACACACTTCCTAAACGTCCCGAGGCTATGGCTTTCAGAAAGCGTAGTCGAGAACAGCAGCTGTGCACGAAACATCTATTGAACATTTCAGAGAAACTAATGAGCAGCCCAATCGATGAGTTTGAGGGTTTAGGTTATAATGTTGCTGGTAAAATGCGGAGGATGGCCCCGGACCAACAAATTGTTTGTGAGAGAATCATTAATGAAGCACTGGCCAAAGGTATTCAGGGACAATTAAGAACAAACACAAATCTAACTGATCAACAGATGCCTGAACCTCAATTTACACAATCGCATCAACATTATGCTCCACCACATTCTTATCCACAGTATCACCAAAATACTTATCCACGGATGCCATCTGCTCGGGTCCAGAATGCAAACAGCATGTATCGCTTCCCTTAGTCTCCAAATAAACTACACAATCCTGATTACACTGACAAGACTTTCACAGCTATGTAATGATTTAGTGTATTGTTGTTACGAAACACATTTTTGTTTGTAAAATTTAATTTCTTCAAAGTCTGAATCACTTAAGACACTTAAGACTATGTGTACATTTAATTTCAAAGGAATGTTCGTATGAACCAGATGATGGCAATGTTATATTGTTCTACTATACCATTAAAATAATGTTCAAATAGTATTTGTATTGACCATGTTATTTTTTAAGGCCATGGATTTGATGCCACTGAATACATTCCAACTAGTTTTATTTTACCACTTATTAAATTTCAAAAGTTGTTACATTATTTAGAAACATACATGATAATGTATGACACGCACATCTTCAGTCCCACATGTTTGCATGAATTTGTGACAAAAATAAGCTGGTGTGCCCCATAAAATAGTAAACTCATTCAATTTATGTACTGTGTAGCCAAATAACACCCTACAGCTTAGTGGCAAAAGTTAAAAACATCATGGCTCTACACAATGACACAGGGCAGAAGTCTTCTATTCTCGATCATCCACTGTCTTCCTTCTCTCTCTGCTCCCTGTGATGGCACACACCCTGGTCTCTGCCGCAGGCCCAGCTGTCCTCCCCTATCAACACCCCTGGACATTGTTGTAGCTCCTGTCACAATGTGTTTTTTGTTCTATTACTTGGCATACAGTCCCCTGTTGTTGTTTGGCTTACCTCTATGTCCGTGGAAAAATATAATTCTTTACAGACCATTACTGCATTCATGTTGTCCTGGGGTCCTGCACATAGAACATGTAACAATGTATTGGGAAAAACATACATGGCAACATACACTTAAATTAAGGCAAAAATTGGCTAGTTCCTGGCCTAGGTTTCATTTTAACTGTATATTAGCAAGACCTTACTATATGTGTAAACATACTTTTAGCCTCAGACATTGTTCTGTTTTCCTGGCCCACCACTATATAAAGTGTGCTGTGTAGTAAAATCTTTACCTGTTTATTGTAATCTTCATCTGCAATTTGTGTATTCTCTCCTAAGTTTATAAATACTTACCTTAGCAATGTAATTGTTAAAGATGTTTCATCATTTATTATTTATACAAATTTTTTTTAGAAATGTTTGTAAATAATTAAATTTTATCTATTTTTATTCACCCTCGCCACAACCCCCCTGGCAAAATAATGTCATTCCTGGTAAAAACAATTTCAGAATATTACAAATTTACCTTTTTAATACACAATATTCAGTTCAGAACACATATTGTAAGATCGTTTCCAACTCTAATTTTAGATTAGAGATCATTAACACAAACATATGCATGAATGATGTAAGTCGTTTTTGCCTCTGTGGTGATTGTGAAGGACATTCTTTCCATAACCAACATCTTAACAAGTGCTTGCTTCATGAAAGTCAAAAATATAATAACTACATTTACATAAGATGAAATCAGTTTGCTAATGGGACTGACTTGGGACATGTTTCTGATGTGTGTACACACAGTATATGGCAATGGCTTTTGTTGCCAGATGTTGGATAATGTACAATCACTACAAAAGATACATTAAACGTATGACTTGAAACAATGTTGCTATACTTAGTATGTATGCCATTATAAACAAATAGTCAGTTATTATACAAAACACACATATTTACAAACATAAGAATAATATAAATTTTTAACATCAAATGGCAAACATCCACTAAAGTCCTACGTTGTATGATCCTACGAATTATCTGTTACCAAGACAATCCAGACTTTGGCTTGAATGTGTTGAAAATAACATTCCCAGACATATCCTCTGTGTGCATCTGGTTATAACTTACTTTCTAGGAATAATGCAAACATTGACAGTTGTGTGTTTAAATATGTCTAGAGCACATATAATAGTGTCAAGCTTTGGAAAAGTAAAAACCATCTTTTCTTTAAATTTGTGTTCAAGATAAAATCGAACATTATGGTTAGCAAGCCTAAATGAAAGGCCACCTTTTCAGGTACATACTAGCATGTTGACTTTTTACATGCGATGATGTAATAAACTTTTCAACATGTATACAAATAAAACATCTACATCCCCTTTTTTATAAATAAAGGTCATGTAAGGCCCCCTTCACACGTCCGTGTCAGTTTTTACTGTCAGGAAATCCTGATCAGGAGGCCTTAAATGTCATCAGGATAGTATCAGGATTTCCTGACAGTAATCCGTTTTTACCTTCAGGAAATCATCAGGAAAAACCTTCAGGATTTCCTGATGGAAGAAGTAAAAATAGGACATGATGGGAGATGTAGTTCTGCAAACTGGATGTCCACAGCTTGCGGAAGTACAACTCCCATCATGCCCGTCTGACAGGTCATGATGGGAGTTGTACTTTTGCAGCCTGTGGCCATCCAGGTTGCAGAAGTACAACTCCCATCATGACCTGTCAGCAGGGCATGATGGGAGTTATACTTCTGCAACCTAGATGGCCACGGGCTGCAGAAGTACAACTCCCATCATGACCTGTCAGCAGGGCATGATGGGGGTTATACTTCTGCAAGCTGTGACCATCCAGTTTGCAGAACTACATCTCCCATCATGACCTGTCAGATGGGCATGATGGGAGTTGTACTTCTGCAGCCTGTGGCCATCTAGGTTGCAGAAGTATAACCCCCAACATGCCCTGCTGACAGGACATGGTGGGAGTTTTACGTCTTTGGGGGGGGAGGAGAGCGAGAGCAGTGATCTCACCTGTCCTGGTCTTCTGCTGGGCTGCTGGGTGAGCGATCGGGGGAGCGAGCCGGCGGGCGGCCGAGATTCGGGGGCCGCCGTTGCTGGCGGTTGGGGGCGGTCCGGGGGGGGGGGTCGTCGGTTGCCGCCAAGCGAGGGGGCCGGGCGGGGGCCGCCAACCTGAGGGCAGGTGCGGCGGCAGCAGCAGGACCCGGTGCACTCCAGGACGCGCGGCACCAGGGAGCAGGAGGACGGAAGAGTCGGGTGCAGGGTGAGTTGTGGGGGAGAGGGGTATAGGCGGTGGGGGGTGAGAAGGCAGTCCGGAATCACGGCCACTTTCCTGATGTACATCAGGAAAGTGCCCGTGATTCCGGCGCTCCCATAGACTTCTATGGGGGCGTCCGGGCCGGAATTCCGGACAAAAATAGGACATGTCCTATTTTTTCCGGATCATTTTTCCGGAACGGACACCCTTCCGGAGAAATCCGGAAGGGTGTCCGTGCCTAATTAAAGTGTATGGGTCCGGAAAACCGTCCGGATTTCCTGATAGGAAATCCGGGTGGTTTTTCCGGACGTGTGAAGGGGGCCTAAGGTAAATCCACTAACAATAACTAACAGACTCTGATGATAAGAAAATGTGACTCTATCTTTACAGTCACAATATGAACACGTAAAAAAATTAAACTATTATAAAAAATTCACATTGTAAGGCAATGATGGTAATGATGGCCTTTAGTAACCGTTCTTTAATCACCTAGGTTATCCACAATATTTCTTTGGGGGTATTTGTACTAGGTGTGACACATTGATACAATTTCATATTTATTGTGGACATTGCATTATTTGGCGTCCACATGGGTATTTGGGTAGTAACATTTTGTCACAAAGTCATATTGCACATTAGCATTGTCTTGTTTTTATTTTTTATATATATATATTTTTTATATATATTAATATTTTTATATATAGCACTGGTATTATTTTATACTGGCACTTTTCACTATGCACTTTGTAGTCATTAGATTATGCACCTTATGAATATATCATATATGGGAGTTTATGAATAGACACACGTATGTATTATGAATGAGTTTTATGCACAGATAGATATGAGAGGTTTTTGTAGTTTTTTGATACACGTATAGATATATGTTCGCTATATTAATGAATTATTTGCACAAAATAGATAACAAGTCTTTTGCACAGTTACATGTATTTATGTTCACACTTTTATACATTTTTATGCAATGATGAATTATTTATTGTTTATATGCACTTTTACCCCATGTACTCATAATTGACAATATTGGCTTTATTTCTCTACATTGACCCATACAATTGTATTATGCCACAATGGTTGGAATGCTCTGTGGTTCACAGATAGGACGCCTTTGAGACACATAGAAAGAGATACGGGAGACGCCACACCCCCGCTGTAAACAGGTTCGCTGCTACGGCAACGCGAACAGTGACGTCAGCGGGCCCCGCTCACGTGGGTGCACGTCTGACGTCGGGACGCCGCGCTATAGCGTGCGATCATGTGACCAACGTGGGAGGCATCTATACCCCGGTAATCCTCAGTATATAAGGGGCAGGACAGTAGGGACTAGAACTCCTCTGTGATCAAGCGGAACGCGAAACGTGCGTTAGAGGTGGTAGCACGCAGCTTACATCAGGTACTGTTTTCAGGTCTTTGGGATTGAGCTTTCTATGTGACTTAGAACTGTCTATTTACTTTTGTTCTTTTGTTCATCCGGGAATGGTGCAATGGCAGGCATTTAGCTTAGTCTGTGCAGGTACATTCCAGCCGAGACTAGTTTGTTAGGACTGAGAGGGATTCACCTACCATTTCCAGTGGTAGACAATATACTTATTCCCTTTTATAGATTCATTATTTTGTCTTATTATTCTTGTGTAAATTTTACAGTACCTCTTGTTCACATAATTTTACTCCATTTGTTTGTGATTTTATATGTGATATAAATAAAGTTATCAATATTTTGCCATAAGAGTGGTGGTCTTGTTTTATAGGATTTCTAGGTTCTCCACAAGTTCACTAAGTTCATTAATCTGATCTTGAATTGTTCTCATTTTGCGGTGAATGACCAGCATATCCATTGAAAAGTTTTGGAGACAATGGAGAATATTGCTGTAGATGCTGGTAATGGGTTGAGTAATATTTGAGAGACCTGCATGATGAGATAAAGGATGAAAATGACACTATGCCAGATAACAATAACATACTTTTAAACACACAACAATCATTTAGATGTTGATGAGTATCGAAGCTTAAGCAAATTATTTTAGGATTTTTTTTTACAATTTTAACTTAAAAATTTTATACAGTAGTCTCCTGTTCACAATTATCTTATTATTGTGGTGAGCAAAAAAAAAAAAATCCTGTTGTGATAATGTTGACAACATTATCATTTTGAGAAGTGAGGATTGCCAGACTTGTAGATGCTTACACCAGCAAGCCTCTTGTCAGGAATCTACAGTAGCCTGTGTGAACTGGACCTGGTGTTTTGCCTTTGTGTGCCACACCCAATTGCTTCTCAGCTTCTGGCTATGCAGGAGTTAAGCTGAGAAGCTCCTGGTCTTGATTTTACACCTGTGTTGTTGCTGTGATTGACAGGTTTCTCTGCCTGTCTGTACCTGGAAGATCAGAGTGCCGGTCCAATAAGGATCCAGACCGGGCTCTTGGTCAGCATAAAAGCTAAGCACAGACTCCCAGCGCTGGCTAATTAGGTGTATTCCTGGTCCCAGCTCTCCCTTGTATATTCCTGCGCTCCCCGTCCTATCCCTCCTACTGCTACTCGTTTCTGACCTCCTGCCTGACTTGTGACTACTCTTTTGGATTACTGATTTTGTACTACGTTGCCCGTGTGGTTTGACCCGGCCTGGTTTACTATTCCTTATTTTGTTCGTCTGTCCGTATTGTTTTGTGTATCACGTGACGGTGACCCCTCCGCCACCTCCTGAGCCACCCGTTCAGCTCCCGAATAAGTTCTCGGGGGACAGGAGGAGGTTCCGTGTGTTCAAGGAGGGGTGCAAGCTGTTCTTTAGATTACGCCCCCGCTCATCGGGAGACGAGTCTCAGAGGGTCGGCATTATCATATCCCTTCTCCAAGGGGCACCTCAAGAGTGGGCATTTTCCTTACCCCCTGCTTCACCAGAATTACTCTCAGTTGACCAGTTTTTTGGGGCTTTGGGTTTACTATATGATGACCCTGACAGTGCCGCCAATGCTGAGCGTCAGCTGACAGGGTTAAGGCAGGGCAGGCGACCCGTAGAAGAATATTGTTCTGAGTTCAGACAGTGGAGCGTCCTCTCCACTTGGAATGACTCAGCCCTCCGATTCCAGTTCCGGGCAGGGTTAAGTGACCGACTAAAGGACATGCTGGTAGCTTACCCCACTCCTGACTCACTCGAAGAGAGTATGACGTTAGCCATCAGGGTTGACCGACGTCTGAGAGACAGGCAGAGAGAGAGAGGTACCCCAGACCTTCCCAGAACCCCAGTGACTCCTAGCTCCTACCCTAAACCTTCCCCTCCTGTTACGCCCACACCAGAAGAACCGATGCAGGTGGACTCTACAGACGCCAAGGCCAGATGAACACATCGGTTACAGAACAACCTATGTCTGTATTGTGGGAAGGCAGGACATCGGGTGCGGCAGTGTCCGTCCAGGCCCGGATCACCGCCGGAAAACTTCAGCGCCTGAGAGACTATCGAGGGGGTCTCTCAGGCGCACAGGTAACCTTCAAGAATAAATTGTTGTTACCTATTTCTTTGGTAATAGGGAATAGGAGTGTTTCAGGTTACGCCCAGATCGATTCTGGGTCGTCAGCGAACTTTGTTAACCCCATGTTTTTTTCCGGTTTAGAGGTATGTCCCCTCCCGCTCAGGTGCCCAGTGAATGTTACTGGGGCTGACTCGGCTCCTTTTGCCCAGGGGGACGTACGATACATAACCCCACGCTTGGAAGTCAAGGTGGGATCTGTTCATGTGGAACATCTTGATTTTCTCCTTATGCATAATTTGTCATCAGATGTGATTCTGGGATTGCCTTGGCTGAAACTGCATAACCCTGTTTTTGATTGGTCTAGTAGGGAACTTATTCGGTGGGGTCCTGAATGTAGTTCCCATTGTATCCCGGTGTCGCTGGCAGAATGTTCCCCTGGGGAGGGAGAGATTCCAGAATTCCTGTTTGACTACGCGGATGTGTTCGATGAAAAGGCAGTAGAAGTATTGCCTCCTCATAGACCGTATGATTGTCCTATCGATTTAATTCCTGGTGTAAAATATCCTAGAGGGCGTATTTTTAATTTATCATGTCCTGAGAGGGAGGCCATGCGAGAGTACATAAGGGATAGTTAACGTAAAGGCCATATTCGTCCTTCCTCCTCTCCTTTGGGGGCAGGCTTCTTTTTTGTCGGCAAATTACGGTTAAAAATCAACACCCGTTACCCCTCATTCCGGATTTGTTTAACCAAATTGTTGGTGCCAAATGGTTTTCTAAGGTGGATCTACGTGGAGCTTATAATCTTATAAGGATCCGGGAGGGGGATGAGTGGAAGACCGCCTTTAATACCCCAGAGGGCCATTTCGAGTATCTTGTTATGCCCTTTGGGTTATGTAATGCTCCGGCGGTCTTCCAACACTTTGTGAACGATGTATTTCGTGAACATTTGGGACGATTCCTTGTTGTCTATTTGGATGATATTCTGATTTTTTCACCTGATTGGGCCTCTCACATATTACATGTACGTACAGTAATGGAGCTTCTGAGGCAGAATAATCTGTATGCCAAGTTATCGAAATGCCAGTTTGGTATCCAGGAAGTCTCGTTTCTTGGTTACTACATTACCCCTAATTCCTTTGGTATGGACCCCCTTAAAGTTACTGCCATTGAAAACTGGGAGCGACCCAATAACCTGAAGGCCCTGCAAAGGTTCTTGGGATTTGCAAATTACTATCGAAAATTTATTAAAAACTTCTCACTGGTAGCCAAACCCCTTACGGATTTGACTAGGAAGGGGGCGGACTTAGTTAACTGGTCCCCAGAAGCAATCATGGCATTCGATAAACTTCGGCGATGTTTTACAGAAGCTCCAGTGCTGGCTCAGCCTGATTTTGAGCCCCCTTCATAGTGGAGGTGGACGCATCTGAGGTGGGTGTGGGAGCAGTGTTATCCCAGGGATCTAGCACTTTTACCAACCTTCGTCCTGTTGCCTACTTCTCCAGGAAGTTCTCCCAGGCTGAATGTAATTATGATATTGGCAATAGAGAATTATTGGCTATCAAGTTGGCGTTTGATGAGTGGAGACACTTCCTGGAGGGTGCCAAAAATAAGGTGGTCGTGCTTACTGACCATAAGAACTTGATGTACTTAGACAGTGCTAAATGTCTCACCCCACGTCAAGCCAGGTGGGCCCTGTTTTTCTCAAGGTTTAACTTTGAGATCACGTACCGGCCTGGTTCCAAAAATGTCAAGGCTGACGCCCTGTCTCGTAGTTTTGACATAGAAAATTCTTCCATGAACCAGTCCGATACGATTTTAAAACCCGGTGTGGTGGTGTCTGTCCTACAACAGGACCTGGTGACCCAGATCGCTGAGTCTCAGTCCTTGGCACCCCGAAATACTCCGGACTTCTGCTTGTTTGTACCTCCGGATCTTCGTCTCCGGGTCTTGGAGGAGATTCATAGCTCTGTGTTGGCTGGACACCCAGGGGTGGCAGGAACCAGGTTCTTGCTCTCGCGCCACTACTGGTGGCCTTCCTGGGCCCGAGATGTGAAAGCTTTTGTTGAGGCATGTGAGACTTGTGCTAGGTCCAAGGTCCCTCGAAGGCCACCTGAAGGATTATTACATCCGCTACCGGTGCCTACGAGACCATGGACACATATATCGATGGATTTCATTACTGACCTGCCCCTGTCCAGGGGAAAAACTGTCATTTGGGTAGTTGTGGATAGATTTTCCAAGATGTGCCATCTTATTCCTCTGTCTAAGCTACCAAATGCTCGTACTTTAGCTACGCTATTTATTAATCATATTCTACGTTTGCATGGCATCCCTTAGAATGTTGTTTCCGATAGGGGTGTTCAGTTTGTGGCAAAGTTTTGGAGAGAATTCTGTGAAAAGTTGGGTATCTCGTTATCTTTCTCGTCTGCCTTCCATCCGCAGACGAATGGTCAGACCGAGAGAATTAACCAGTCCCTAGAGCAATTTCTGAGGTGTTTCGTGACTGATGCCCAGGACAAATGGAGAGACTTTATATCTCTAGCTGAATTTACCTTAAATAATCATGAACAGCGCTCACTTGGTATGTCGCCATTCTTTTGTAATTTTGGTTTTAATCCTAGGTATTCCTCTACTCATGCTGCTGAATCAGTTAATCCTTCCGCTGAAGCCATATTCTCTAAACTGTGCACAGTTTGGGCCCAAGCTCATCAGAGCTTGGTTAAAGCCCAAGAGCAATACAAAAAACATGCTAATAAAAGACGCATACCTGGCCATCAATACATAGTAGGGGAAAAGGTCTGGTTGTCTACGAGAAATCTGAGGTTAAAGGTACAATCCGGTAAACTGGCACCTAAATATGTTGGACCATACACTATTGTGGAAGTGATTAAAACTGCCTGCATCATTTCGCATACATAATGTGTTCCATAAAGCACTTCTGAAAAAGTATGTTCCTCCGGTTGCGCCGTCTTCTCCTCCTGCTCCCCTGGTCATCCAGGGGGAGTTGGAGTATGAGGTAGAAAAAATTCTTAATTCTCGCTGGGTACAAGGGTCTTTGCAGTACTTGGTCCACTGGAAGGGTTTTGGCCCAGAAGAACGGACGTGGGTTTCTGGGAAAGACATGCAGGCCCCACGTCTGGTTCGACAATTTCATGCACGTAATCCGTCTAAGCCAGGTCCGTTCAATAAGGGTCCTGAGGCCCCTCATAAGAGGAGGGGTACTGTCAGGAATCTGGACCTGGTGTTTTGCCTTTGTGTGCCACACCTGATTGCTTTTCAGCTTCTGGCTATGCAGGAGTTAAGCTGAGAAGCTCCTGGTCTTGATTTTACACCTGTGTTGTTGCTGTGATTGACAGGTTTCTCTGCCTGTCTGTACCTGGAAGATCAGAGCGCCGGTCCAATAAGGATCCAGACCGGGCTCTTGGTCAGCATAAAAGCTAAGCACAGACTGATTCCCAGCGCTGGCTAATTAGGTGTATTCCTGGTCCCAGCTCTCCCTTGTATATTCCTGCGCTCCCCGTCCTATCCCTCCTACTGCTACTCGTTTCTGACCTCCTGCCTGACTTGTGACTACTCTTTTGGATTACTGATTTTGTACTACGTTGCCCGTGTGGTTTGACCCGGCCTGGTTTACTATTCCTTATTTTGTTCGTCTGTCCGTATTGTTTTGTGTATCACGTATATAGCGCAGGGAACGTCTCCGTGGTTGTCCGCGACCGCCTAGGGTCGGCTGAGGCAATTAGGCAGGGACAGTGGGTGGTTCAGATAGGGCCCACTGTCTGGTTGTGTCTGTGTTAGTCTGACACCTCTGTTAAAGGATTACTGTGTCCCTAATGTCAATTCCTTCTGTAGGCGTTAAGGCTATAGAAATGTAAGTTCCTGTTGACTTATCTGCTCTGTTTCAGCACCGGATAACGCATGGCCCCGCCACCTAACCCCTCCCCCCCCCCCCCCTCTTGGCCGACTTCCTGGGTTCAACTGGCACTTCAGGCGGAAGCCCAGTACGCACGCTGAATGGCAGAGCTGCCTTGAAAATTATAGTCTAAATCCCCAGCTCTAAGCAATAAGCATCTGTGGGATGGGTGTACGGGGTTGCACAACCCTGGAACTAGGACATTAACCAGGAAGATACGTCACCAGCGGATTATATTTGTAAGCCCTCCCCGGCCATACAAGCTATTTACATGAGCCATTAAGTACACCTTAAAAGTATATTTTTTCTAATGTTTTATATATTTAGATTACACATACAGATTTCCGTATGACACATGCCATGAAGGTGGCAAAATGGCCCACTACAGTACATCACATAAGATTCGATTTGCCTTGTTGGCTTGACAGTCCTAGATACAGCCATGTTTTAGTGGTACTATGTATATCCTAGATAAGCAGCCATCCAATATTAGTCACATTTGATAACTATATGCATTTATTAACCTGGATGTATTGTGACTTAATATTCAACATGACCTGAGAAGATGCTACTCTAATTCATTTACATTTTAGACACTCTGTATGCTCATCATGGTCTGACAATGCATATAATATTTGCATTTCCACTCAAATAAATAACATTATTTAAATGTAAAGTGTGACACAATGTCCATCCCTCTAACACACAATCAGACATTTTGAGAACCACACACATTTATCCCAGCTGCCTAGAAAACATCTGTACATTTACATTAAGACAGGCAACTTGATAGCATTTCTCACTTTGCCTTTAAAGTGTATATTAAGACTTCCGGTTCCGTCGCTGTCATGTAAGGGCGCGCAGCAGAGGAGCTCCCGGTGTGAGGCGGCACTGTACCTTACAATTCCGCCGCCGACGGCGACAGACCAGCCCGGGGGGACACGGCAGCAGGCGGCCATCAGGGAGGCGAACAGATGGAGCGTTATCTGCCAGATAACCCAGAACCCAGAAACAGCCTCAGACGTCGGGCCTCATGGCGGCAGAGGGACCCAACATGGCGCCGGAGGAGGAGCGCACAGCATCAGACGGCTCCCAGCAGGCAAGCGAATACTGGCGGGGCACAGACCCGGGACAGCTGCATCATGCCCACGGATCACCAGTCCGGCACATCCTCCAGACTGCACTAGGGGAGAAAGCACACTGGAAGACAGCCAGGAGGCATTACAATCCGGCATCAGGGAGGTAGCAGCAGATGCCAGCGCTGGTAATCATGTTCCCCTTGTGGGAGAGACTCAGCATGTAACTGCAGCACTGTGGGGTCCCTGTCAGCAACAAGCCCCTGCAGACAGCCTTGCATTCCCACCCCAGACCCCACTGCAGGGAAATAAGACACAAAGCAGAGTCCGGGATCAGTTGCTGGATTATGCTGGGGGAACAGGCAGGGATGCCAGCACTGTTAATTATACCTACTCACAAGGACAGTCGCCTGCAATTGACTATAAGCTATTGGCAGCTGCAGTTACACAACACATAATCCCAAATATGCAAAAACTAATAGAGGAAGCTTTTAAAACCTCTCTATCTCAGATACGCAAGGAGGTTACTGATCACGCCACCAGACTAGAGGCTGTAGAACAACGCGTTTCTGCCCTAGAAGATGAAAACGACTTCCTTCGCTCCCGTGTACGCCAATTATACGACGAAACTGAGGTTATGGAGGATAAAATAGACGATTTGAAGAATCGTTCCAGAAGGAACAATTTGCGCATTATAGGGATATCGGAGAAAGTTGGCACAGCTGACCTACAACCGTTCTGTGAGCGGGACATACCAAGGGCCCTAGACCTGCCCCATGCATGCAGAATTCAAAGGGTGCACAGATTGGGCATGCCCCCCAGTACCCGTGAGAGTGTGCGGGATCAGGTGAACACTAGGCCTCGTCCAGTTATCTTTAGATTGTTAGACTTTAATGATAAAACAGCCATCTTAAGAGCTTACAGGAAGAGGTCACAGCCCCTGGAGATAAAGGGCATGCGTCTTATAATCTTTGAGGATTTCTCTGCAGAAGTCACGAAGCGGCGCAGGGCTTTCAGTAATGTTTGCACAGCATTATTCAAGGCGAAAAAGAAATTCCAGCTGCAATATCCGGCAACCCTGCGCATTTTTTATTCCGATGGCTCAGTGTCGACTTACAAATCACCCAAACTGGCGGAAGACGCCATCAGGAGAAATTAGCCTTCCTATGGGTCACAGCCATCTAGTCAACGATCACAGGGCCGACTCACCCAGGGTTCCGCCTTTCGTCCGGAGCAATCTTCACCCAAGGAGCAGCGCAGACGTACAAGACGCATCAGGCGCGTCAGAAGCCGCTCCAGGTCTCCTTCACCTGACTGAGTTTGCTGCTGTAGGGGTTGGAACCCAGCTGCTCGAAGGACATTAGCAAGTATCTCACATGCACCTAATTAGATGGTTGTCTTTATCATTTAACTCTGTTTTTCTTTACATAGCAATGGACCTGCTGATACCTTGATCCTCGGGGCATAACTTTTTGTTTATTTATGTAATGGTGCCCCCACGGGAGCCTGTTACATGACTGAAAAAAGAGAAGTCTCATATTCAGGGATGGAGGGACAGCCCCTTATCATCAGGCTCCCTCACGAGTTGACAAAACATTTTTGTTTGGTTATGTTCTGTTGTTGTTTTTATGTGTTCCTAGTTTTACTTATGAGAAACACGGTATATGGCATTGGGGTCACATGTATTTTTCATATGCTTTTGGGGGGAGAGGGGAGGGGGGAACTCCGCTATGAGCTAAGACAAATTTGTGGTCACCATGTATTCAGTGATAGACTTATTCTCTCTGCGGCTGTCTTCTTATTACAATTTATTCTTGCATTCTATCTTTGTCCTATCCCATCATGGTTAGACTCGTAACATGGAACGTCAAGGGGTTGAGGTCACCTAATAAGCGAGTGCAGCTACTCCGCTTTCTGAAGAGATACCACCCCGACATTGTAATGATGCAGGAAACCCACCTCTCAGCGGAGGACATGGATAGAATGCAACGATTTTGGGTGGGCAATGTTTACGGGTCTCCATCGGTAGATGGTAAGGCGGGAGTCATTACGCTGATCCACAAATCTTTCCAATTTAAACTAGTATCTCATACCAATGATGCCGAAGGCAGGGTCTCGCACTTGTTTATAGACCACCAGGGGGAGCAATATAGTGTTTTTAACATCTATGCCCCCAATGGGGACAATAAGAGCTTCTTTGCGGGTCTGGCTGATAGGATTAATGCAGATGCCACCCAGAAGAAGATGGTGGGAGGGGACTTTAATACAGTCCTCGACCCAAAGGAAGATAGAAAGGGGGCTTCAGCAGACCCTACACAACTCCGCTCTAGGGACAAAGTGCTGCCGGGTTTCCTGGAACAAACGGGTCTGGAGGATGCGTGGCGCCTCGCACATCCAGCTGACAGGGATTTCACACACTTCTCACACCCCCACCAATCCTGGTCTAGAATAGACTACATCTTAACCAGCCCGATACTCAGTCGCAGGATAGAGTCGATAAAACACGGGGACCTAGTTATTACCGACCATTCACCGGTTGTATTGAACCTGTTCCCTTCCAGTCCCATGGGAAGCGAGTATATCTGGAGGTTTCCCTCCTTCATGACGGAGGATGAAACGTTCACTGAACTCCTGAGAGGGTGGTGGACGGAATTCGACTATTATAATGCAGAACATAAGTCCACTCCTCAATTATTCTGGGAAACAAGTAAAGTAGTCCTTAGAGGCAAATTAATAGCCCATATTACCTCAATGAAAAAAAAAAAAAACGCCACCCAGTACAAAAAGGCAAGTGACAACCTCAGATGTGCCTATACAGCCTTCCTGGGGGACTCATCTGACTCCAACAGGGAGGCCTGGCAAGTAGCTAAGGCTGACTATGAGCTCTGGCTTGACAGACAGGATAGGATGTACCGCTCCCAGGGCGAGGTGGAATTTTTCCGCCATGGTAATAAGGCGGGTAGACTCCTGGCTAGGCTAGCTAAAGGTAGACACCCCCCGGAGCATGTGCTAGCACTGAGAGACCAACAGGGACCCTGCACACCACCCCGACCCAAATAAATAAAATTCTGGGGGATTATTACACGTCACTCTATTCCCCGCCCCCCTTGGAAACGGGTGCCTTGTCTACCTTCCTGGCAGATCTATCACTCCCCTCCCTCTCTGAGTAGCAGCAGGAGGTGCTAAATTCGGAAATCACAGAGGAGAAAGTTCGTAGGGCTATAAAGACCTCCTCCAATGGCAAGGCTCCCGGACCCGACGGGTTTACGGGGGAATTTTTTTAAAAACGTTAATAGATCACATCGCACCTAGCCTTACTAAGCATTTTAATTCTATGTTTGCCACTGGCAGTATCCCGGCAGGAGCAAAAATGGCGTACATAAAAGTCCTTCCTCAAACTCTGGTTTCTCTTCAGATTGAATAAATCTTTCGCCTTTTACTAAAAAAAAAATAAAAAATAAAAGTCCTTCCTAAGTCGGGTAAAGACCCCACAGACCCGGGATCATACCGCCCAATATCGCTAATAAACCATGACATTAAATTGCTGACAAAAATACTGGCGGACCGATCAGCCAACTACATGCCTGACCTAGTGGGGGAGGCACAGGTGGGATTTATTAGAAATAGGTCGGCGGTTTCTAATATTAGAGAAAAGTACTAGTGGTCTTGAATAGAATCCGACACCGCCCTCAGCCAAACGACAACCCTGCTTTATTGTCTCTAGACGTGAAGAAATTGTTTGATAAAGTTCGTTGGGATTGGCTGTGGGCGGTGTTGGAAAAATTCTCAATTGGAGGGCGCTTTCGGACATTCCTGGGGGGCCTATACACTGAGCCGGTGGCGAGGATTTACACCCCGGGGCTCTTATCAGCCCCAATCCCATTAGGAAGGGGCACCCGACAGGGATGCCCACTTTCCCCCCTATTGTTCGACTTGACCATTGAACCTCTAGCCAAATATCTAGAAACCTCGGGCGTGTTCGAGGGCATTCAGGTGGGTGACAGATCAGTTAAAACGACCCTCTTTGCAGACGACCTCCTAATTTTTCTCAACAACCCCCAAGACAGCTTACCCACTCTATTTTCTTTCCTGACTGAATATGGCAAACTTTCAGGATATAATTAAACTTCACAAAGAGTGAGCTTCTCCCTCTGGGCCCATCTCCCCCTCCCTGGACACGTGCAGCCAGACCGTCTTCAATACAGGTGGCCAGGTCGCATATAACATATTTAGGGATCAAGGTGGGGAAAACACCAGATTCTCTGTACTCATTAAACTACCCCCCGTTGTTAAATAAAATCCATGCAGAACTACGTAAGTGGGCGCAGTTGCCAATTACCTTTATGGGAAGATGTCACCTGGTAAAAATGGTCAGTTTCGCCCGGTTGTTATACCCACTTCAAACCCTCCCTCTGCTTATAAAACATACTGATATAAATAGACTTCGCCAGGCTTTCTCCAAATTTATATGGGCGGTTAGACGCCCACGAATTGCCTTCCAAAAATTGGCTCTGGGTAAGTCGGGTGGGGGGCTAAATTTTCCAAATGTTAGGGGATACAATGTAGTCTGTCTTCTTCGTCATGTTATTGACTGGCTCCACAGCTCCTCCTATCACTCCAACTTTCCCCTTGAGTCAGCACTTCTTCAGCCTTGGAACCCGGTAGCACTTCTACACACCTCCCACTCCCGTATGCCGCCACAACTTAAAAGCTTTGTCATATTGAAAGATACAGTAATGGCATGGAGGGAGGCACAAAAGATATTCAAACTTCCTTTCCTGTTGTCCAAAAGGATGCCTCTCTTTGGACATCCAGAACCCCCCTGGGGAAGAGCCCCTGTGTGGGCTACGACATGGATGGCCAGGGGAGTTACCCTGGCGGGACATTTAATTAATTCTGAGAGCAAGCAGTGGTTCACCCCGTCAGAAATGATGTCCAAATTTGATCTTCCTCAGTCTCACTTTCTCTATGTTCAACAGGTGTATGCTTTCTGTTCTACCAGATTACGGAATTTGGGGGAGGAGGCTCAAAGCCATACCTTAGACGGTATCATGGGAACCACTCCTGTAAAGACCTCTATCTCGGTGTTATATAATGCCCTCAGAAACTCTTTCCTAAAGATTGATAGGACAGCCCTGTTCCCGATCTGGGCCAAATGGACCTCAGATCCGCAAGTTCAGGAATACATCTTACAGGGGTGGCACAAGGTCAGAAAGTGCATAATTAATGAGAGATGGAAAGAGACTTATTTTAAATTAGCGCATAATGCACTCTATGGCTTCAATATACTTCCCTCTCCGCAATTCCCTGACAGAATCACAGCCTGTCCAAAATGTGACCAGCCCCTTACTAATTTGTGGCATGGTGTATGGAGCTGCACACATACCCAAGCATATTGGCGGGCCATAGCCAACTATATTCACATTCACTGGAAGATAGAGATATCAACCTCCCCGCAGGCCTTCCTCTTCCATCAACTACGACCCCCAGAGGAAGATACGATAGTAAAGGTACCGGACGTAGTCCACATAGTCATTCATGTGGCATTGCGATGTCTCTTCCAGGAGTGGCTCTCGAGTGGGGCCCCAGATGTTCCTATGGTAGTATCTCAGATGAAAAGATTGTTTGGCATAGATAGGGTATATGCTGGGAGGCACAAACACACAGGGATCAAGAGATTTTTTGACCGTTGGCGCTCCTTCTTGGAAACCCACTATACTACTCAGGAAATACATGACATAATGTACCCTTTTAGATATACTGAGTGGTATTGTCAGCATGATTTGGCGGGTACTCTGGGGTGCTTGCGTGTCCAACAGTCAACACTGGCAGCTCCTGATAGTAATGTATCTCCTTAGAAGGCCTTACGTCCCAGAAGAAGTCTGAGCGGAGGGGCAGGGGAGAGGAGGGGGGGGGGGAGTCTTTCCATTTACCTGCTACTGTACCAAGATAAGAAATAGCATTGTACACAGGCTCAAACATGTATCCTGCCTTACTGTATTGACCCATGACATGTCAGATGTATCTACACCATGTGTTTCCAATTGTGTTTTATGTATAGTTTTCCATTTTATGTTGTTCTTCTCTTTTTTTTTTCTTGGAAGAAGGCTTGTATGCAAAAAAATGAATAAAAATTTATATAAAAAAAAAAAAGTGTATATTTAAAAAAAAAATTACTTACTTTCTACATTTTGTGAAATTGGTTTCTCATCCAAATCCCCTGCTTGCTCACCATTACTAATTTCTGAAATAATTATAAATAATTACTATTCTATATTTTGTAAAAGTTTGTTAATAATCATAAAATAACCCCTACATTTTATTGTAATCTAACATGTATGTTAAAATACATTATTTAAAAAATAATTTTATGTTTGTAGTCTTGGTGCTATATTAGCTTGCATTATAGAAAAAAAAATGCCATTTCACAATGTCATCCTTAGATGTCTATGTTTGGCCATGTCCAAATTCTATGCTGATCACACTCACCAACTGTTTCAATGTTCTCTTCATCTTCAAGGCAGATAGTTAATCCTGTCCTGGAAATTCAAAACATCATATTTTTATGGTAATTAATTTTTACTTAATGAATTGATGTCTCATCTGTGTCAATACAGACTATTTAATAAGATAATTTTGTGTGACAACTGACATTTGTCTTGGTGAACCCTAGGAATGTATTTGTCAAAATTTATGTAAAAAGTTGTCAAAATGTTATTTAACACACACTGTAAAGTACACTACTCATTGGTTGAGACTCATAGGCTGTTATGGGCAACAAATGGCAGTCTGCTTGTGCTAATGTGTATTCACTATTGGCAAAACAAAATAATTACATTTCGACAATGTAACAAATTTGCATTGTGGAAAAAGTGTAATGCTATATGAAGTTAGACAAATGCTAAACCTTCTACATCCCTGTAACTCCAACCCTTTTAAACAATAGTTGTCTTTGCTATTAAACCAAATATATAATAATAACATTTAAAAAAATATATAACACATTGCCTACATTGAATGCTAAGCAATTTTTATTTCATTAGAACATTGTCAAAATCACAACCATGTATACTGTTGATCAGGCAGTACAAAAGTCATTATTCCAAATAAAAATATACATCTCCCTGTCCCATTTGTCCCATTTGATCGGTTTAACCAAGGCACCAAGCACAATGAAGCCTCTCACTTGTTATTGTGTCCCCAGTTGTTTGGTTTTCTAAGGCGGTGTTAATGCCATGTTGTGGAGAATCTGAACAAAAATTATTTTTAATCATTATTCATGAATTTTAAACACCGTCTGACCTGAGTGTACATATTGCACAATAAATGAGCCAGTACCCTTGGCTGTTAGACAATTATGCGTCCTGCTGAGGTAGTCACTGTGTATGGCCAAAGCTGAAGAAGGCGAGCACAAGACACACACACACTCCCCCACCTGGCCCTCATCCTCACCTGACCCTCCCCCTGTTTTGCATATGTCCCATTCTCCCTCTGTTTTCCATATGTCCCCCTCTCCCCCTGGCTTCTATACACATTTCCCTCTCCCCGTTTTCAACACACATGTCCCCTAACATTTGTCCGCTCAGCTGACAGGAAGGCCCTGCGTTCTTCCTCCAGCCGCCCGCTCAGCCCCCCTCGTGGCGCAGCCATTTTTATTTGTTCTGGTGTACTGGGGCTCGGTACGGGCTCAGCGCAACGCGGCTTCTGATTGGCCTGCCCACCTGTCGATCACCGCCGGCGCCGCGCTCTCCCCCTGAGTTCCGAGTGACAAACTGTCACAGTGACAGGAGGATAGGGGCCGGACGGGTGCATGCAGCTGCAAGCAAGCAACTCGTAAGCTCCACGAGCCTGTCCGGCTCCTATCCTCCTGTTACTGTGACTGTTCGTCACTCGGAACTCAGGGGGAGAGAGCGGCGCTGGCGGTGATCGACAGGTGAGCGGGCCAATCACGAGCAGCGATGCGCTGAGGCCGTACAGAGCCCCAGTACACCAGATAAAAAAAACTAGCTACTAGGGGGGCTAAGCGTGCGGCTGGATGAATAATGCGGGGGCTCCCTGTCAGCTGAGCGGCCGCGCATCGGGAACGCTAGCCACAAATAGTGAAGTCCCTGCTATGTGGCGATGTCGGGCACAGGCCTGGACCCTGTGCCTCACCAGACTCAACAGTGAAGCATGCCTCCTGTACATCCCCTCCTGTACTCCACTGTCCAGCATACCTTGTGTGAGTAGGAGAAGACAGACAGCATGTGATAACAGGGGCTGGAGGGATCCAAGAGGGTTAAGGCTGCCAGGGTCAGGTCTGCAAAGAGGAGCAGCAGCAACTCTGGCTGCAGAAATTTGTCAGATACAGTGTAGACAGTGTAAGATGAAGCACTGAGCCACCATCCTCTCTGATGCTGTTAGGTGGAGTCTAATGTAATGGATTTTTAGACTATATATCTGTGTACACCCTCCACCTTCAGCAGTTGTTTGTCTATTTTATGTAACCCCTAAGCAACCACATACAGTACATGTATCCCACCTATCCAGCCACATACTGTTGTTCTGGGGTCACTTACAGACTCTGAACTATATACTCTCATCCACCACACAGCATCCAGTGTATCATGCATCCAAGACCCTCAAAGTACAACAGCTGCAAACACTACAACTCCCAGCATTTACTACAGTATGCAGCACTCAGGAATGGATGTTCGTGGATTTTAAATACAAATGAGTATACAACTCAAGGGTTTGTACTCTAGGAAAATCTAACTACCAGTACTTCATAAGTGTAAGGCATTCTGAGAGTTGTAGTTATTTTTATTACAGGATTTGTGGTCACAGATACATTAGAACAGGATGTGACAAGGTCAGCATGTCGCTTCTGACGGGTTATTTGGTGGACCCCCATGATCAGTTCTATTGGTGGCCACAGGTACCCCAGTCCCACACTGGGGCACACAGAGTACAGTCCATTAGTGGATCATGGCATCTGTGCTGCGCTGTAGGGCCCACCCAATAAACCAGGACACGTAAAGGACACCCAGGACATGTAATGGATACCCGGCCGTACATATGTGTCCGCCTTTAAGGCCAAAAGTTGGAGATAGGAATGTGTTATGGGGGCAAAGAAAAATTGGTGGAACACGGTCCCTTTGCAGTCTGTGTCCGCCCCTGCATTAACCACATAAATAAATACAAGTGAATGCTGTCCGGCTCCAAATCATAAAATCTTTATTGTAACATGTTAAAATCTGTACATGACATTATCATAAACGCCAACGCGTTTCGGAAAGAGCTTCCTCAATCATGGCATGTGATGCAATAAAAAAAACACTTCTATTTATACAGACATTTCAATGGAGATAAAGGGGGGAGGGAACAAGAAAAGAAACAGAAAAAGGCAATGCTCTATGCCAAACACCTGTGAGAGCATAGACGTGGAATTACACACTTAAAACCAGGGGTAGATGGATTACCTGGATAGAAAAAACGCATGGTAAACTAAGCAAAAAACGCAGCATGTAAACACATTCCAAACATAAAAATGCAAAAACTGGGCTAAGTATAGTTTAACACACAAAATGAACACATTGTAAAGAAAATGTAATATATAGTAAAGAACGTTCCAAATAAATGACTAACATATAATAACTAGTAAATATAAGATAGATTATTCTTCATGTTAAGACCAAGTGGTGAACGGCAATCTAATTCTAGAATCCAAAAGGCTTCTCGTAATCTAACCTGATGTAGCCAATCCCCGCCTCTCTGTGGTCTATTGACCCTTTCGATGCCGCATATGAAAAGAGATGACACATCTCCCCCATGTCGCTTGACAAAATGTCTGGAGAGGCCAGACATGGGGCGATGTAACATCATTCTGGTGGCCACTGATATGTCCCCAAGATGTTCGGCTATACTTTTCTTAAAGGAGAAGTCCGGCCAAAATTTATTTTTTATATGTTATTACTTATGGAAAGTTATACAATTTTCTAATGTACATTAATTATGGGAAATGCTCATATACTGCTATTTCCCTTAATTTAGTGTATCAGGAAGTGTTAGAATTCTCTCAGAAGCAGTGACGTCACGACCAACGGTGTAATTCCTATGGGGTGTCCAGCAGGGGGCGCTCTATATGTAGAAGTCAATGAGTACCATTGACTTCTATATATAGTGCTCCCCTGCTGGACACTCCATTGGAATTACAATGGATATGTGTATGTAATGTAATGTACTGTACTTTGCGATTGAATACATTTATGGAATACTTTGGGGAGCAAGTGTCCTTGCTCCCTAAAGTATCCCATAAATGTAATCAATAAATACATTTGCTGGGCACCGAGCATGGAGGGAGAGAGGTGCCATCTACCTCCCCCCTCCCTCCCTGCTCGGTGCTGGGAACATATACACAGTACTACTACCCCATTATCTGCAGATAATGGGGGAGTAGTACCTGTGCTATCTTATCGCCACCGCTCACAGAGGTGCCCCCTCCTCCTCCGCTCACCCTCCTCCTTGAAACACTATGGCCCCGCTGACTCCCCGCCCGTGCCGCTCCTCACACTATCCGGCCGGCCACCGCTCTCTGTTCCTGCAGGCCGGCCGCGTCAGCCCTCACCCTGACCGGCCTGGGACACCAGGAAGCACCAGGAGCGCCGTGCTGCCGGCCGGGGTGGGTGAGGGCTGACGCGGCAGGCCTGCAGGAGCAGAGAGCGGTGGCCGGCCGGATAGTGTGAGGGGCGGCGGGGAGTCAGCGGGGCCATAGTGTTTCGAGGAGGAGGGTGAGCGGAGGAGGAGGGGGCACTACTGTGAGCCGCGGCGGCAGCGGAGCAGGAGGCACTTGTGTGAGCCGCGGCAGCGGAGCGGGCGGCACTTGTGTGAGCCGCGGCAGCGGAGCGGGCGGCACTTTTGTGAGCGGCGGCGCAGGCGGCGATAAGATAGAACAGGTACTACTCCCCCATTATATGCAGATAATGGGGGAGTAGTACTTTGTATATGTTCCCAGCACCGAGCAAGGAGGGGGGAGGTAGATGGCACCTCTCTCCCTCCCTGCTCGGTGCCCAGCAAATGTATTTATTGATTACATTTATGGGATACTTTAAGGAGCAAGGACACTTGCTCCCCAAAGTATTCCATAAATGTATTCAATCGCAAAGTAAAGTACATTACATTACATACACACATTAATTGTAATTCCAATGGAGTGTCCAGCAGGGGCGCACTATATATAGAAGTCAATGGTACTCATTGACTTCTACATATAGCGCACCCCCTGCTGGACACTCCATAGGAATTACACCGTTGGTCGTGACGTCACTGCTTCTGAGAGAATTCTAACACTTCCTGATACACTAAATTAAGGGAAATAGCAGTATATGAGCATTTCCCATAATTAATGTACATTAGAAAATTGTATAACTTTCCATAAGTAATATAAAAAATAAATTTTGACCGGACTTCTCCTTTAAGTTTTCTTATTGTACACCCTACGTATTACGTAGTTACATTCTGTGCATGTGGCCAGATATACCACATGATTAGTTTCACAGTTGATCAAGGTGGAAATATAGTAATTTCTCTTTGTTACACTAGAGACAAAGTGTCTTTGAGCTGTCATAAATTTGCAACTAGGACATCTAGGGAGAGAGCACCTAAAACAGCCCGTAGTAGCTAGCCAGTTACTTGTGGTCTGTTTTTTGAGGACAGTAGGTGATAAAATATTAGCTACGCACCTAATGCCTTGGGACAATACAGCAGCACATTCCTCATCAGAAAAAAGCACAGGAAGGTTTTTGTGAATCACCGCTTGTATATCATAAAACTGTGTACTATAGGGAGTAGAAAAAGTTATAGTAACTCTCTGAGTATTTCTTTTATGATATTCTCTATCACGGAGATGGTAACCGCGATCATGTGATTCTGCAATCTTCCTTGCTCTGGTGATGACATTCCTAGTGTATCCCCTTGCCTGCAGTCTACGTGTGAGATTATTGCATTGAGAGAGATAAGTGGAGTTATCAGAACACGCACGGCGTGTGCTGACAAATTCCCCAATGGGAAGGCTTCTGATAGTATGCCAGGGATGACTACTAGATGCATGCAAGATGCCATTTCCGGAGGTGGGCTTGCGATAAAGGGAAGTGACAATGTTACTGTTCCCACAGTCGGCAGTTAGACTGATGTCAAGGAAAGAAATGGTGTGTGAATCTGAATGTATTGTAAAAACTAAATTGAGGCTGTTGTCATTAAGAAATGAGAGAAAGGGTGTGATATGACTCTGCTCTCCCCGCCATATTAGGAGGAGGTCATCTATATAGCGACCGTACCAAAAGATGGAATCTCGGTACGGATTGGATTCCGCATATAGATCCTCCCAATAGCCCATGTAAAGATTGGCCAATGAAGAGGAGAACCTAGTTCCCATGGGACAGCCCTCCGTCTGTAAATAAAATGTACTGTTAAAGCAAAAAAAGTTGTGTTGTAACAAAAACTCGACCACCAAAATAATGTAATCTTGTAATATTTTTTCATAATTACTGTATTTCTGGAGGTGGAAATGTAATGCTACCAGGGCCAAATGATGAGGAATACATGTGTATAGTGCAGTGACATTGCACGTTACCCATGTGTAGGTGGGTGCCCAAGTGAGACCGTCTAATGCCGCTAGGAGAGACTTGCTGTCCCTGATGTATCCGGGGATCCGGACCACCAGGGGTTAAAGCAAGTCATCAACCCATGAGCAAAGTCGCTCGCACAGGGAGCCCACTCCGGACACAATGGGGCGTAAGGGAGTTGGAAGAATCCCTTTATGGGTTTTGGGGAGGGCGTGAAATGCTGGTACCATGGGATGTTCTACAAGTAAATAATCATGTTGACGTTGTGTAATAATGTTAGCATCTAAACCACATTTGAGTATCTCAATAAGTTTAGTCGTTATCCAGGTGGTAGAATCCGAGGACAGAGGTCTGTATGTGCGACGGTCAGACAGCATGTTGTTGACCTCTCGCTCATACAAAGCCCTGTCCTAAACTACCACTGAACCACCCTTATCCGAAGGGCGAATAACTGTGTGGGGGTTTTTTGCTAGATCTTTTAACCCTCTCCGTTCGGCAACTGTTAAGTTGAAGCCAGTATTCTGCTGTTTGTCAGTAAGATTCCGTAAGTCCGATTCTACCCGGGACTGGAAAATGTCCATGGCAGAAACCCGGGACTGTACGGGATAGAAATTCACATAATTCACGTAATTTAAGACGATTCGCAGTGGAATGTACTTTAGGAGAAGGTTCATCCTCCTGTAAGTCCGTAAGTGCCTGTACCGCAAGCTGCTCCTGAAATGTCATAGATAGCAAAGCGGTACCGCGACCGCGTGTGTTAAGATCAGGAGCAGCAATTGTGGCAGGGGCATCCGGATAGGTAAAATCAACATGTAAGCAATGTTTTTTAACAGTAATTAACCAAATAAATTTATTTACATCTCTGAGAGTTTGGTACAGATTAAACTGGCTATCAGGCACAAAATTTAGTCCTTTCCTAAGTACATTAAGTTGAGCACTACTCAAAATACAAGCCGACATATTATATACATCAAATGTAGTCTCTAAGTCCCTTTGTATCACAGTATCATTGCTTACTTTGTCTTTTTCTTCGGCAGTTGTTTGCCCTTTGCTTTTATGTTTCCTCCCTGCCCGGTGGCGGTATCTCCGTTTTTTGGCAGAGGAGTAGCCGCATGATCAGAGACGCCATCTTGATCCCTTTGTGCGGACCTTGTCTTGGGGCGGTAATATAGGTAGTATAGGTGGTATCTCTTATCTCATATATTCCTCTTCCAAGGGTGCACTGGGGAATTTCTTGATACGGAGACCTCGTGGTATCATATTTTTTTCTTTATATTGTTTCAAAGTGGTACAATCCCACCAGAGTCGCAATTGCTGGATTTTAATTTTCTCCAGATCCCACAAGGTTTTTTTCATGGCATTGGGATTTTCTCCCTTGTCTTCCCCGGAAAACACAGAGGCAACTTTACACAGTTTGTCGGCATTAGTGAGCGTTGTTTCCGTAGTCGACATGATCAGAGATAGTGTCTCTAATGGTGGTGCCGTATATATGCAAATTGCAATGCAGGTGGTACAAGGGTGGAGCACGATAGACGGTAGAACTACATGTATAGCATTAATGCTATACATAAATAAATACACTGTCACACAATGCTATCATGCACACACACCACAAACAAAAATATATGATGATCATTTTAGATGTCATATTGTAATACAGTTGACATAAAAAATTAATATAGTAAACATAGACAAGTATCAAAACCATTTGCAGGTCAGTTTTAGCTCCTTGTCAGAGGTAATAGATTTAACTGTGGCCACTCTGAGGAGATAACACAGTGATGGAGCACCTGAAATTCAGTGGTTTGGCCTATTGACGAAACTCCGCTAACTCAACAACTACACTCTAATAACTACAGTTATTCGTCTAAAAACAACTTTTAATCCTGCAGCGCTGTGTCTAACGGCCAGGGCTTACATTTGTAAATGCATTAGGCTGGCACCACCTGTCTGTCCTTCCTCCCCACCCTCCTCAGCATTAGGAATGATCCAGGAAAATTTACTGCTGTTTAAGCTTTGCACAGGTGTATTAACGATCCAGCCCATGTTCATTATGCACAGAGCTGAGGAATAGGAAGCAATCTGCCTGGATCATTCCTAATGCTGAGGAGGGTGGGGAGGAAGGACAGAGAGGGTGTGCCAGCGTTAGACACAGCGCTGTAGGATTAAAAGTTGTTTTTATGACAATAACTGCATCACCTGCCGAACGGACCCCAGGACAGATCTTGGATTAAAAGCAGCTATCTGAAGGTACAAGTGGTTTGGGGGGGTCAGATTGTGGGTACAGAGTCGCTTTAAATAATAATGAAGACATGGTTGCGATGTAGTACCACCTCTAGCCATTGAAAAAAACGTTAGTGATATGTTTGTAAGACAAAGACAATTAGTTCATATCATGGAACAGATTCATAGTCAAGAAAAAATTATGACAACATTATAGACATTTTTGCTTTAACATATAAATTTTAAGTACATTAACATAGTCAATATTTGCTGGCAGGGGATAAATTTAAGGAAAAATGTTACAATTTATAAAGACAAAAAAATAACAACATGAACTATTTTTCTGATTCCACATTTGCATTTGAAGTAAAAAAGTATATTAAGATAACACATATATCTTAACACTAATATAATTTTTAAATGTTGAAATTGGTGAAGTGACATTTTTCAAGAAAAACATTACATTACTGTAATGATGCCTGCCATGGTACCGCACCAGGCCCACATAAATAAGAAGTATACTGCTGACGACATAAAACAGCATCACAACTAACCCGGCCAAGATTTGAAGGAGGCTGAATAGGCAACATCACTTCACCTTGATTGTGCCATTCGCCAGGACGAACCTCAAGAGTTTCAAGATTTTAGGTTTTAAGCATGGAAGGAGGGGTATAGGACATACTGTCGTTTCTCCGTAAATAATTATGCAAAATGCAGCATGCAATAACCACTTTATCAATTTTGTGTGGCAACAGATTTAATTGCAGAGTGGAAAAAACGGAAACGGTTGGACATTATGCCAAAGGCATTCTCCACTACACGCCTGGCTCGAGACAAACGGTAATTAAAAATTTTACGATCAACATTCAATAACCTCTGCGGGTACGGTTTCATCAAATGAGGACCTAACGGAAAGGCCTCGTCAGAAACAAAATTAAGATTATGCTTGGTTTGTGCATTTTGAGGAAGATTAAGCAAATTACTCTTCAAAAGGGTGGCAAATCTTGTTTTCTCAAAAACACCACCATCGGACACCCAAACATTACGCCCAGCGTCCAACATAATAAACTCATATTTAGCATTTACTACTGCTAACCAAATTATACTAAAATAGCCTTTATAGTTATAAAAAAAAGGTCCAGGATGGGCAGGCTGTGTGATACGAACATGTTTCCCTTCTATGGCCCGGCCACAAAAAATACAAAATAAAAAAAAAATATGTAGAACATTGCCCACTTTAACCCATAGCTGCACCAGGACGTTACTGAACGTCCTCGTGCCGCTATGGGAGTTCAGAGGGGGGTTGCGCGGCGACCCCCCTCTAAACTGCCGCAATCCCGGGTGCCGCATGTAGCCCGGGATCGCGGCTATTAGTGGGCACGGTCCGATCGCTGTGCCCGCTAATTAAGTACTTAGAAGCAGCTGTCAAAGTTGACAGCTGCTTCTAGATACTTGCTCATATCCATCCCTGGTGGTCTAGTGGGGGGATCGCCCCCCTGCGGCGCGATTGCGGGGGGGGCGATCCCCGCATCCATCCCGGGCCGGGGTCTGCGCCGTAATGGCGCTGATCCCGGCTCGGCATTCTATTGCTTTTGGCTGCAGCAGCCAAAAGTAATAGAACACCGATCTCATGGATTCATGCAGTATAACTATACTGCATGGATCTCTATGAGAGATCAGAGTGCATATACTAGAAGTCCCCCAAGAGGGCTTACGTATATGTGTAAAGTAAAAGAAAAATGGATTTTTAATAACACAAAATCCCCTCCCCTAATAAAAGTCTGAATCACCCCCCTTTCCCCATTTTATAAATAAAAATAAATTAATTAATAAACAAACATGTTTGCTATCGCCGCATGCGTAACCTCCCGAACTATTAATTAATCACATTCCTGATCTCACACGGTAAACGGCGTCAGCGCAAAAAAATCCCAAAGTGCAAAATTGCGCATTTTTGGTCGCATCAAATCCAGAATAATTGTAATAAAAAGCGATCAAAAAGTCATATATGCGCAATCAAGGTACCGATAGAAAGATCACATCATGGTGCAAAAAATGACACCTCACACAGACCCATAGACCAAAGGATAAAAGCGCTATAAGCCTGGGAATGGAGCGATTTTAAGGAACATATATTTTCTTTAAAAGGTTTTAATTTTTTACAAGCCATCAAATCAAATAAAAGTTATACATGTTACATATCGTTGTAATCATAACAACTTAAGGAACATATATAACGAGTCAGTTTTACCCCAGGGCGAACGGAGTAAAAACAACCCCCCCCCCCCCCCCCCCCCCAATAAAGAAAAAACTTTTTTTTTTTCAATTTCACCACACATATAATTTTTTTTCTGGTTTCCCGGCACATTTTAGGCAAAAATTACATCTGCCATAGCAAAGTACAATTAGTTGCGCAAAAAATAAGGGCTCATTTGGGTCTCTAGGTGGAAAAATGCAGGCGCTATGGCCTTATATACACGAGGAGGGAAAAACGAAAACGCAAAAATGAAAACTGGCTGTGTCCCCTAAGGGTTAAATAAATAAAAATAAATAAAAAAAATACCTGCATATATTCTCCTTTCAAAGCTTCATATATTGCCACACAGGTTTCTGGAATAATGGAGCAAAGCGCAGATGCAGATATTGCAGTTGTAAATTTTAAGTCCTGCAAGGCACGTCCTGTTGCCAGAAATCTTAAAGTGGCTGTAAGCCGCTGGTCTGCAGGTATTGAATCCCGCATAATGGTGTTCTGCTTGGCAATTAAAGGTTCCACAGCACGTAAAAGGAATACGAAGGATGCCTCCGACATTCGTAAGTAATTGCGCAAATCGTCTGGATGATTCAAGCGCATCTCTTCAATCAAAGTTACATGGGAGAGTTTTTCACGTTTTTGCAACCAGGATTTTACCCATATACGACGCAGTCTGGGCCATTCAACCATGTCCTCCATGTCCTTAACATGATTTATATGCAGAAAAGCAACAAAGCTCCTTTGCCGCAGGGTATCTTGTGAAGTGTGGACCAAAATAAAGACCTGCTGACTTGAGCCAAAGCAAGGGTGTGTCCAGGAATCACAAACACACCCACAACACACCATCTACTTGAGTGATGGGGGAAGATTTATATAAAAACACCAGACCAGTTAAAAAATTGGATACATGATTGATCCATGTAAATACAATCAACGATCTCATTAACGACCTGAAAACGACCACTGTAACGACTCAACCAAACGATCGGTCACAACCATTGTTTGTAAATGAACGATCGCTACGACGACATCGTGCAACGATCGATTGGGCGAATTATCGCTTTGTGTAAACGGACCATTAGGGTATGTGCATACTACGGAATATGCGCAGAGACTTCAAGCGGATTCTGCCGAGCAACCTCTGCTTGAAATTGTGCCCGTCCCCTAGGCTCAATTATATTCGCCAGCGAATTCCACTGTCCGCCCAAAGAATTCCTTGCGGTAGAATCTGCTTGCAGTCTCCGCGCATATTACCTAGCAAGCACATACCCTAACACATGAAGTCTGACCAGCACAGAGTGTCACAGCTTAATGTCTCCATCAATTACATGACTGCCTTCTCTGTTAATGTGCAGATGACCTGGGAAACATGGCATCTCCTTGTTTAAACACAGAAAAAAAGGAGTCTAAATACAGGAAGTGCTGTGTTTTCCATGATAACTAAAAAAAAAAAAATTAATGTAAATTGCAAATATGCTTTATATCACATCTACTGTTGATTTATATTTTAAAAGTTATATCGACAGGAACACTTTAACAGTAAATATGCTATTTTTTTCATCTACACAACATACATTTGAATCAGTTAGGTTAGGAGACCATCTTATTAAAATATGTGTAATGAACTCTCTTGCTCTATTTCAAACAAAATGTGGAATGTGAAAAAAGGGCTTATAATTTAATCACGATAAAAGTATGTAAAAAATAAAAAAATAAAAAGTGTCATGTGAGTGTAGGCGGTATGTATCCCGTCTATACCTCAGATTGTATCTTAATAACTGAATAGACTGACACAGACTCATATTTGAACCACTATGGCCACGGTGCTTTATTCAAGGTTACCACTTAAATTATTTAAAAAAAATTAATAACTATTTAAACCAAATTTAAAAACATCAGACATAAAAAAGGCACCAACTGGTCTGCCCAAGAACCAGTGGGACCTCCCTCCGAAAAAGCACTGTGACGAAGGAAATGAACAAATAGGGCAGGTGGGGGGGGACTCACTCTTCACTGCTTGCCCGCGGCGCTCCACTGAAGCTTTTCCCGCCTTCACACTCTTCTTAACCGTTGCCAGTGGGGCTTATTCACCAAAATTCTTCCCAGCAACAGCCAATCTGCTGGCTTCCCAGGAGCTTGTACCTAACTAAGAATAATCTAGAACGGTTAGTACATTACAACCCCCTGAGTGGGGGACACCGGAATCTACCAATACAAATTACAACCCTAACATTAAAGGGGTTAAGCAGTGCTATATAAACATGGCCTCTTTCTTTCAGAGACAGCGCCACTCTTGTCTCCAGTTCAGGTGCAGTTTGCAATTAAGCTTCATTCACTTCAATGAAACTGAGGAACTTAAGATGGATGTTATGCGTAGGTCATAAGTGTAGCGTAAAGCACGGGTAGGGAGGTAAACAGATGAGAGAGGAGATGTAGGGAGGTGCAGTATTGTGGAGAGCTTTGTGGGTGAGCAGGAGAAGTTTGTAGACAAAAAAAAAAAAAGGCTGAAAATAATGTCAGCAAGTTTGCCCAACCTTCAAAAAAAGTCACATGGTCTTGAAGTTGATACGCAATGAGCCATATTTGATGTAAATCAACCCTATTGCAACAGCAAAATATGACTCTATGACTCTAAATGTTGACTTCTATAGGTTGATGAGAGGTTTCATTACAGGCCAAACATAAGGAGATGAATAAAGTTACAGTACTAACAAAACAACCGGCTCCCAAGTACTATTGGGGAGGGCTGGCTACTATATAAGATACTATGGGGAGGGCTGGCTATTATATGAGACTATTGGGGAGGGTTGGCTACTATATGAGATTGTTGGGGAGGGCTGGCTACTATATAAGAGACTATGGGAGAGGGATGGCTACTATATAAGATACTATGGGCAGGGCTGGCTACTGTATGAGACTATGGGGGGGGGCTGGATACTATAAAAGAGACTATTGGGAAGGGCTGGCTATTATATGAGACTATTGGGGAGGGTTGGCTACTATATGAGATTGTTGGGGAGGGCTGGCTACTATATGAGACTACTGGGGAGGGCTGGCTACTATATAAGAGACTATGGGAGAGGGATGGCTACTATATAAGAGACTATGTCGAGGGCTGGCTACTATATGAGACTATGGGGGGAGCTGGATACTATATAAGAGACTATGGGGGTAGACTGGCTACTATAAAAGACTATTGGGGAGGGCTGGCTATTATATGAGACTATTTTGTAGGGCTGGCTACTATATGGGACACTTGGGGGGCTGGCTACTATTTGAGCACTATTGGAAAGGCTGGCTAATATGTGGGGTAATTTTTGGGGAATTGGCTATTATATGGGTTGGGGTTTAATCATTTCATAGCAATTCATTATGTCATGTCATTTATCATAGTGCACGGGGCTGGGAGACGCACACCACTGACAGTGCCAGGAACAACGCACGCTGCTCTGACAGTGCCAGCACCCCGGCATTCGCGCTTCAATAATTATCAAGGTCGGTCCGCAACTTTGTCCAATTTTTTTAATTTTTGCCCACTGTGTATTTGAGTTTGACACCCCTAGAAGGACAGTATCCAGTTTTTCCAGCAACTAGTGTACTTGGGAGCGTCTTTCAATAGCAGCAGACTAACAAGTTGACAGCCGTCTGGCTCAGTTCATTTTGTTAGTTCAGTAACTTGTCTCATCTCTACAAACAATGTACCTACTGCTTGATTTTGATTTCTGTGATACCTTAAAATACTGTGGTGTGAAAGGGTCCTCACCAAACCCCAGTAATGTTTAGTTTAGTATATTTTGTTTTAAAATAAAACAAACTGACTCAAAAATGTTCTTATATAAATGTGAGTATACACCATATCATTATAAATGCTTAAATGGTCACTGTTTTATACAACTCAAATCTATTGAAACCTTAAATTTTCAAATACACTTTGAACGACAAAAATAATTTTTGAGAAAAATAAAGTTAAACTTATGGCCACACAATGTATTAATTACAAAAACAAAGCAATTCTTTGTAGAAGTTACCACATCATTTGAAATTTACAAAAATTCTGACCCATTGATCTTTCTCAAATATTTCTGCACATGGAAAGTGAAACCAACGTGGCCATTCATGACACTGGATCATTGGTTCTGTGGAATATATGTGGCAAACACAGGAACTGTCATTCGAATTCTCATAATTTTCAGTTTTGGGATTTTTACAAATAGAAAGACTGTCAACTTTCTTTCATCAAGACATTTTATTAGATGTTTTCTCATCTCATATTGTGCAAAGGACATTTTCGCTGGGTCCATTATATTCACCAACACTACACAGTTTGCAATAGCAAAGAAGCAACAATTACTACCACCTAACTGTTCTTGACAACACATTTGGCTGACAGTCAACACTTTGGGGGTGTTTTATCATTGTTCCGCCCAAGGTATACACTCACCGGTCACTTTATTAGGTACACCATGCTAGTAACGGGTTGGACCCCCTTTTGCCTTCAGAACTGCCTTAATTTCTTCGTGGCATAGATTCAACAAGGTGCAAGCATTCCTCAGAGATTTTGGTCCATATTGACATGATGGCATCACACAGTTGCCCCAGATTTGTCGGCTGCACATCCATGATGCGAATCTCCCGTTCCACCACATCCCAAAGATGCTCTATTGGATTGAGATCTGGTGACTGTGGAGGCCATTTGAGTACAGTGAACTCATTGTCATGTTCAAGCAGTAATCGAGACTCATCAGACCATGCAACGTTTTTCCAATCTTCTACTGTCCAATTTCGATGAGCTTGTGCAAATTGTAGCCTCAGTTTCCTGTTCTTAGCTAAAAGAAGTGGCACCCGGTGTGGTCTTCTGCTGCTGTAGCCCATCTGCCTCAAAGTTCGACGTACTGTGCGTTCAGAGATGCTCTTCTGCCTACCTTGGTTGTAACGGTTGGCTATTTCAGTCACTGTTGCCTTTCTATCAGCTCGAACCAGTCTGCCCATTCTCCTCTGACCTCTGGCATCAACAAGGCATTTCCGCCCACAGAACTGCCGCTCACTGGATGTTTTTTCTTTTTCGGACCATTCTCTGTAAACCCTAGAGATGGTTGTGCGTGAAAATCCCAGTAGATCAGCAGTTTCTGAAATACTCAGACCAGCCCTTCTGGCACCAACAACCATGCCACGTTCAAAGGCACTCAAATCACCTTTCTTCCCCATACTGATGCTCGGTTTGAACTGCAGGAGATTGTCTTGACCATGTCTACATGCCTAAATGCACTTAGTTGCCGCCATGTGATTGGCTGATTAGAAATTAAGTGGGAACGTGCAGTTGGACAGGTGTACCTAATAAAGTGGCCGGTGAGTGTATATATTACATTACAAATATATTACATATCCTTAGGGTTCATATATCACCTTGCGGACCAGACCATTTTTTTTTATTATTTTTATATTTCCTTCTTTGCCATAACTCACATTTTTCCATTTACAGATCCCTGCGAGGGCTTTTTTTTATGGGATTAATTAAATTTGATACATTTCAAGTTTTGTTTAAATAAAAAAAAATACGGCATGAAAAATATAATACAGCTTTTTCAAATATAGGTTGCTTCTACAAGTCTCCTGAGGTATTTCTAATGCGTGTCCAAAAAATATATATATATTTTTTAAATCACATAGCTTTCCCAAATAAGACAAAAATTGTTAACAAGTAATCAAATAAACATAAGTGTTATTGTTGCTCGTGTAATTGTCTGAAGCAGTGCTTCCCAACTTTTTTAATCTCTGGCCACCCCTAAAAAATGTTTTTGGTCTCAGTTCTCCCCTACTTAGAAAGCGCTTAAAAACATGAAATACAATCAGCATACAGTACCCCGTCATCTCTGTTAGCCATTTAGCATCTTTATCGTTATTTAAAATAGAAAAAAACAGACTTAGGTTTAATGTGATATTTGGGCTTGCTTCTGCTTGCACAGGACCTTAATCTGGGGCCTGATTTTTGATAGGCACACTCTCATTTCTTCTTTAAGAGAAAGCAGAGGAATCCGTTGTTTGGTTTTAATGTTCGTCAGGTATGAGAAGGCTTGCTCACAAAGGTACAATGTAGAGAACTGGACTAGGATGTCCACAGTTTTTTGAGAGATGGCAGGATATTCTGTCTGTACTGAAATCCAGAAGACATCAATTGGTACTTCACTAAATCTAAGCTTTAGTGTTCAATCACACCTCATTTCATTTATCTCTTCTTCTTCAGGAAGGGAAAACTGTGCGTTGGAAAAATCAGCTACAAATGGATTTCTAATCCAGTCATACAATTCAGAAGATAAAGGCGGGAAGCAATGTTCAAGGTTACTTGATAAAGATGATAAATGGTTAATTGCTAATGCGACTACTTCTTCCTCAGGCTGACTGTTACTCACAAGCTGGCTTAAAGGGGTTATCCAGCACTACAAAAACATGGACACTTTTCCCCCTCTCTTGTCTCCAGTTCAGGTGTGGTTTGCAATTAAGCTCCATTTACTTTAATGGAACGGAGTTTGTAACCCCACCCAATCTGGAGACAAGAGAGGGGGAAAAGTGGCCATGGGGGCGGGCTGGAAGACACAGGAGGGGGCGGGTCAGGTGGGACACAGTGGTGCTCGGGACAAGTGGGACACAATCTAAATGCTTTAAAGAACATGATTGGCATTAGGGCAATTAGGCTATAACTCGGCAATGCCGGGGGGTTGGACAAGTTTCAGAACGGTGATGTGCAGCTTAGGTAATCATCTTAAGGGGCATATCAGCAGGTTCTCTGGTCAGAACCTGCTGATAGTGCCGTTTTAAAGAAGGTGAGCAATTCATCTCGGAGCTCTAACACCCTTGTTAAAACCTTTCCTTTTGAAAGCCATCTGATATCCGTATGTTGGAGAAGAGTTACATGTGTTTTTTGCATATCGTCACACAACAGTGCAAATATTCTTGACCGGAGAGGACGTTGCTTAATGGAGTTAACCATATCCACAGTGGCATCCAGAACTTCCTTTAAGGCAGGACAAATTGTTTTGCAGACTAGAACTTTACGGTGGAGGAAGCAGTGAGTGGTTATAGTTTTGGGATTTTTCCTCTGACAAGGGTGACAAAGCCTTTAATTGAGTCAACCATTGAGGGAGCCCCATCAGTACAAATTCCAACACACCGATTCCAAGATAACTTGCAAAAATCTAAATAAGAAGATAAGATATTAAAAATATCTTGGCCTTTTGTTGTTTCAGGTAATTCTTTACAGCATCAGAAGTCTTCAACTATTTCACCCTCATTTATAAAAGGAACAAAGGCCAGGAGATGACATTTGTTTGTAATGTCAGTTGACTCATCAACTTGAAGGGCAAATCTACTGTTATGAAGCTTTTCTGTAATGATATGTTTAATGTTATTTGACATATCACTTACAAGCCTACTAATGGTGTTGTTGGAAAGTGGAACTTTTTCGATTTCCTTCTCCAGGCAATATCAAGCTTTCTGCCACTGTGTGACTTTTTTCATATTTTTCATATTTTGCAACAAGCTCAGCTACCAAATAACTAGCCTCCTGAGCCTTCTAACTTACAGTCACTGTTTTTTCAAAACTTTCTCGCTGCCTTACTTGTGAAGCTAAAAGTCTCTGAAAATAGGTTATGGATTTTCTGGACAAGTGACCATGGTTTGTAAGGAAGTGGCGTTTCAGTTTGGATGGTACCATTCTTGCATTTGCAAATTTTTTGCCACAACCAAGCACAGTGGAATGGGACCGTTTTCTTCACCAATATATGTAAAGCCCATGGCTAAGTAATGCCCCTATTCCACCGGTCGTTTAGAGGAGCAAACGAGCACTCTCAGGTTTGCTCCTCGTTCCCCGCTTGCTGCCGCCGCTATTCAACGCGGCTGCAGCGAGCGGGAGGGGCGGCAGGGAGCTGCGGGGGGGCTGCTCGGAGGATCGCTGATCGTCCGGGCAGCCCATGGGATATAGCAGCGTCTTCTGCCGATGCTCCTATTGAAAGGAAGAATGGCTCCTTCTGGAATCCTCTTAAAGCTTAAGCTAAGTGATTGGCAGTTTTTCTCTGTTCACTTGTCCAAATGTAGATAAACCTGCATGAAGAACAGAAAAATGAGATAAGGTGGGATGGAAACGTAAAGATAACATTTAGTGGGATACCAATATCTTGCAATGAAACTAAAACTAGTTAACAGACTGTAGCTACACTACAATGTTCCTTATCTTACCTGTATGTTGAAGCCTTCTAGCTCACGTCTAGTAGGTAGGGTAGATGGTCTTTCAGTTTCTTTCAAGCCAACAGAGGGGGAGCCGTTGCTGTTGAATCTTCCAACAATACAGGTGTACTTGCAGGGAAAAAAAGGAAGAGTGATAGAAAAGACAGAGGTCAGGGATGTATCAGCACCCTGCAAGCAAAGAACAGCTGGTCAACAGATACTAGCCACAATGTTCTTTATCTTACCTGTGTGAGCAAGCCTTCCAGTCACGTGTAACAGGTAGGGTAGATGGTCATCCAAGTTCCAAAACACCAACAGAGGGGGGTCCTTTGTAGCTGAATCTTCCAACAACACAGGTGTACCTGCAGGAGAAAAACAATAGTGAACTTTTGTGATAGAAAAGGGAAGACAGAGGTCAGGGAAGTATCAGCACCCTGCAGCACCACTCTTGTCTCCAGCTTGGTCAGGGTTTTGCTGCTCAGTTTCATTGAAGTGAATGGAGCTTAATTGCAAACCGCACATGAACTGGAGACAAGAGTCCTGTTGTCTCTGAAAGAAAGTGGCCATGTTTTTGTAGCACTGGATAACCCCTTTAATCCCATCCCCCCCCCACAACTGCACTTAACCCCACACACCTTCACTTAACCCCATCCGCCCCCACCCACACACCTTCACTTAACCCCATCCGCCCCCACCCACACACCTTCACTTAACCCCATCCGCCCCCACCCACACACCTTCACTTAACCCCATCCGCCCCCACCCACACACCTTCACTTAACCCCATCCGCCCCCACCCACACACCTTCACTTAACCCCATCCGCCCCCACCCACACACCTTCACTTAACCCCATCCGCCCCCACCCACACACCTTCACTTAACCCCATCCTCCCTCACCCACACACCTTCACTTAACCCCATCCGCCCCCACCCACACACCTTCACTTAACCCCATCCGCCCCCACCCACACACCTTCACTTAACCCCATCCGCCCCCACCCACACACCTTCACTTAACCCCATCCGCCCCCACACACCTTCACTTAACCCCATCCGCCCCCACACACCTTCACTTAACCCCATCCGCCCCCACCCACACACCTTCACTTAACCCCATCCGCCCCCACCCACACACCTTCACTTAACTCCATCCGCCCCCACCCACACACCTTCACTTAACCCCATCCGCCCCCACCCACACACCTTCACTTAACCCCATCCGCCCCCACCCACACACCTTCACTTAACCCCATCCGCCCCCACCCACACATCTTCACTTAACCCCATCCGCCCCCACCCACACATCTTCACTTAACCCCATCCGCCCCCACCCACACATCTTCACTTAACCCCATCTGCCCCCACACACACACCTGCACTTAACCCCATCTGCCCCCACACACACACCTGCACTTAACCCCATCTGCCCCCCCCCACACACCTGCACTTAACCCCATCTGCCCCCCCCCCACACACACCTGCACTTAACCCCATCTGCCCCCCCCACACACACCTGCACTTAACCCCATCCGCCCCCACACACACCTGCACTTAACTCCATCCGCCCTCACACACACCTGCACTTAACTCCATCCACCTCCACACACACCTGCACTTAACCCCCTCTGTCCCCTTACCTGCAATAACCCCATCCACAGCACCATTGCCTCCAATTAACCCTCTCCACTCCACAAATAGACTTGCAATTAACTCCCAATCCACTCCCCTCCACCTACAATAACCGCAATTTTCACACTCCATTCACCGTCCAGCTCCCCTCCAGCTGGTCACTGCAAAGTCCAACTCACTGCACTTCTCTTCAGCAGCTTTCTGCGCCATCAGTTCCTACTGGGCGAGATGGCAAGTTGGCCGATAGCAACCATGCCCCTCCCCCCTGGAGACTAGCGGGGTGGTCCAGTACAGTGCAGGGACTTTTTTTTTTTCAACTTCTCCACCTGTGGCTCGCGGCACTCCGGTTGGGAAACACTGGTATGAAGTATAAAAAGTTTTTTACGCTTCGCCGTTTATTTTATGGTAAAATAGAAGGTGTCACTGCAAAGTACAATTAGTCCTGTAATAAATAAGCCCTAGGTTATGGATTTTAAAAGGAGTTAGGCAAAAAAAAAAAAAAAAGTAACAAATCACCCTATCCTTAAGGGGTTAAGAAAAAAATAAAAATTCTGATAATATAACTAGCCTAATAAATACCCTATTTTGACCCATTTAACTCTATTTTTACACCCAGGGAGCTAAGGTCTCAATTGTTTGTGCCAAAATTAGTAATTCACATCAATACCTATTTGGTCTTGATCTAAATTACTTTTTTTTTTTTTTTTTTATTTCGTCTACACCTTTCAAAGTACTCTATGTTGTATCTTAATAGATTAGACCAATCTACTCATGTTAAAGGGGGTTAAAATACACTTAATTTCAAAATGTAGCTAGGAATAATTCAACAGGTCAATAATATACTTTTGTAAAGCTCGGCACGAAACGCGTCCCCATTGCTGTCCCGCCATCTGCATATATAATTCTCCATTAAACCTAAATATAAAATGTGTAAAAATTAATTTAATACCATCCAGAATAAAGTGCCTCTGTGCAGTTGGCATGGATATATCCCTTCCCAACTTATCCGCTATAACATTAATGCCTTTCTCATGGGGGATATTACTCTAAAGTGCGGTGACATCAGGGGTGACAAATGAATAGAAAGGTTGCCAGCAGATGCCCTTGAGATGTTGTATCAGGGTGGCTAAGTCCCGTAAATAAGAACTCAGGGAAGTGACATATTTCTGTAGCAGGATGTCTAGGTATTGGGACAAATTGCTTGTGAGGGAATTAAACCCTGCTATTATTGTTCTACCTGGGGGGTTCTTTGCAAATTTAGGTAGTTTAGGAAGATGGTAAAAAATCTGGTATTTTAAGGAAGTCCTTCTTTTTCTTTCTTTTTTTTAAACTCTCAATTTTAGTAAAGTTTCAAATTTTATAAAAACAACAGTGCACACCACACCGAAAAGGGTGAAACAATACATCCACGAAAAACTCATGGGATCATAAGAGGAACAGTCAACAACAGCAGACAATTGTGCTAAAAATAACAAATGCACTTCACAACTCCCAGCGGGAGACAACATTTTGAGTGTATAGAAAAGCGGGGAATGGGCTATCACTCGGTCGGTGACCAAGGAGGAACCTCTAAGAGAGAAGAAGGAAGGGAAGAGAAAAGGAGAAAAACAAAAACGAAGAAAAAGAGAAAAAAAAAGGGGAAAAGGAGGGGGAGACCAGGATGTCCGTGCCTCATTGAGCCGGAAGGGTCCCGTATTCAGCCGTCTCGGTGAATTAGTCCTAGTAAAACCATGTCCGGAAAAACTGGAGTTATGTCCATGTTGCTGTGCAGTGAGGTCTTCCATGCATTTAATGTCCTCGATTTTTCTGATTCACTTGGCAATGCTAGGGGGCTCAGGGCGGTGCCAATCCTTCTCTTTCCTACTCAGAATCCCCTTCATATACACGTCATCTATAAGTTTATCAAACTCAGTTCTATGTCTATTTGTAGGATCTTCATCCATTTTAGTATAATAAAAAGTGCCGGATAAAATTTTAATGTCTCTGAAATATAATCCAGCCAAAGGCGTTCTCCAGTCAAGGAAACTACCTCAGCAAGGTATCCATCCACAGACAGCTGTTTCAGGGTTTTTGCCCCTCATCAGTGTGGAGTAGATTTCTGGCTAGTGGGAGCAATGACTAGTAAGTGCATGCAAAAGGATGCTGGTTGACCTCAGGGAGATCAACCAAAACACCACAGAGACACCATCACGTGTCTCAACGTCAGTGTACTCTAGAACATTGCCCCCTGGGAAATCAAATATTCAAAAGAACACTGCAGAGACACAATCACGTGTCTCGACGTCAGTGAACTAGCCAGACCTTCCCTCCGGGAAGGAACAACCAAGCCACAGGCGTTCTCCAGTCAAGGAAACCACCTCAGCAAGGTATCCATCCACAGACAGCTGTTTCAGGGTTTTTGCCCCTCATCATTGTGGAGTAGGTTTTTGGCTAGTGGGAGCAATGACTAGTAAGTGCATGCAAAAGGACGCTGGTTGACCTCAGGGAGATCAACCAAAACACAGCAGAGACACCATCACGTGTCTCAACGTCAGTGTATTTTAGAACATTGCACCCTGGGAAATCAAATATGCAAAAGAACACTGCAGAGGCACCATCACGTGTCTCGACGTCACTGAAGTAGCCAGACCTTCCCTCCGGGAAGGAACAACCAAGCCAAAGGCTAGTTCACTGACGTCGAGACACGTGATGGTGTCTCTGCAGTGTTCTTTTGCATATTTGATTTCCCAGGGGGTAATGTTCTAGAGTGATGGTATCTCTGCGGTGTTTTGGTTGATCTCCCTGAGGTCAACCAGCGTCCTTTTGAAATATAATTCAGCCTGTCCTGAACTACAATCCCATCCCCCCCCCCCTTATCCGCACAACGGATGACAATATTAGTGTTGTTAGAAAGACTTCTCATGGCCTTTCTTTCTGGCTTATTGAGATTGTTCTATAAAATAGTACTGCTATTAATCAATCTAAATTCACTGGCGACTAAAGAATAAAAAGTCTTAGGGCCACATGTATCATCCTGCGAACGGATGATTTTCGTCGGAAGTTGCCGATTTGCGTACTATTTTATACGCAAATGGCCGATTTGCGAATAAAATATTCGCAAATCGGCACTTTCCGCCGAGTACGCCAGGGGGGCGGAAAGGGGGCGTGTAGTGGGCGGAAGTGACTCAGAGTCCGCACGATTTACCATCCGTTCCGCCCAAATATACGCCGAAAACCTACTCCAGTCCTCAGCTGGCGTAGGTTTTCGGCGGTGCGCGGGGGCATTTTTAAGTCCGGCGTAAAAAATGCCGGACTTAATAAATGCCCCCCTTAATGTTTGGACCTCTAGACTGTACAGGATAAAATTTTGATTTGGGCTTAAAGCCAGAGGCAATAGGTTGTATATCTGAGGCAGGGATCGTCTGATTAATAGTATTAATGTTATGGGTAAATGTTTAAAGCATGTTTTAAACATATGTAATTCCTCCTTAATGCATTCAGATGTCTCCTCTGTTGTTACGAATGCACCTACAATCAAGTAACAGACATTGGTTCATACACATAGGAAGTAGAGTGGCAGTGCATACGTGCTGTTCTATAAGTGGCAAAATAACAAATGTAAGAATAAAAATAACAAAAAAAAAATGTTTCTTGGTCATGTTTATCTGCAGCACTGGCATTAGCTCTAAGATTAAACTTCTCTTCTGGGTGCTGCTTTTCCCACTGTTTCACCAACTTACTGATGTTTTCTTGGTACAGTAACAAATTCTGACCCTCTTGTTGCAATTTTCCGATGATATCGATGTCTTTTCTAGTGGGATAGAAGCTTCTTCTTGATATTGAAGGGAGATCACCATCTTACAGGAACTCTTTTTCCACAAATGGATAAAGTTGTGGAAATAGTTGTGTAAGTTAAATCCAGGGGTGTTTTGCCAACTTAAAATCTAAGAGGGCACTGAGAGCGGACATTTGGACTCTTAATAGTACTAAGTCTTAATTTTTTATTTAAACCTTCCTGTAAAAAATGTACTACTACTAAAACATCAGGAGGAGCTAACACATTAATAGGTTTGTCTAAAAATCTACAGAATGCTCTCCAGGTCCTAAGATATCTCTACTAGGATCTGCCTCTTAATAGCCAAGCTGTCAGGTGGAGATTCATGACTTCTGGATGGAGTATGGGGCCCTGACTGAGAAGATCCGGAGTCTCTGGCAGTACCCAGGGATCAGTAATGGACATGACCCTCAACCAAAGAACCACACCCTCCTAGGCCAAAAATGGAGCTATCATGATCTGGAAATCAACCTGATTGGGGGAAACGCATACAGTAGTCCCCCGTACATGGATGGGCTAGAGCATTTACTCCTGTTGGGCAGGGAGAAGAAACTCTCTATCTTTCAATCTGGAAGCGAACAGCTCTATCTCTGAATGGCCCCATCTTTGGACCTTGTGCCCCCCTGGTGGTTTATGTAAGCCACTACCGAGGAGTTGAAAAAATTCTTTAAACTCTCTGACGTTTTGTGCCTGAACAGCTTCCTCTGGCTTTCATAACCCCTGTAGTATTAGGTCTCTTGTGTGAGCTCCCCATCCAAGAGGGCTGGCGTCTGTCGTAATGATAACTTCATTTGAGCGCACCCAAGGAACCTCATCTCCAGATTTCTCCTCTTGGTCCACCAAGTTAGGGATCGTAATGTCTGCGAAGAGAGAACACATAAGGTATCTAAGAAGTCTGCAGATCTGTTCCATTGAGTTAGAATTTGAGACTGTAGAGCTATAGAGTGGTATGGGCCCAGGGAACCATGGAAATCATGAGCCCTAAGACAAACATGGCGTCTCTCAGTGTGATTATACCTAATGTGATCTATTCTAAACAACATCTGGGTCACTTTGCCAGGGGAGAGAAAACTTTTGAACTCTAGAATCAAGGAGGATTCCTAAAAAGTTGCAGGTGTAAGAAGGTGTCTCAACTGACGTTTCCTCATTGATCTCCCAGCCCAACTTCTCGAAAACATTCTCTACCTGTTTGACCTGTTCTTGTAGGATTTTAGCAGAGGCTCCTACCAAGAGAAAGTCATGTATGGCACAATGACAATATCTTGCTCTCTTACATGGGACATAACTTCTGCCATAACTTTTTGTGAAAATTCTAGAGGCATGTGAGATACCAAATGGCATGGCTCTAAACTGAAGGTGAAGGAGGGAGCCTTTGAACCACACTGCAACTCTAAGAAACTTTTGATGATCAGGGTGCACCGGGATATGGTAGTATGCATCCTGAAGGTCAAGGGTGACTATGGAGCAATCTTGGAAAGGTTCAGAATGGCTCAGGAGATGGACTCCATTCTGAACTTTTCATAAGTAAAAAAACTTATTGAGTGGTTTTAAATTAATAATGGTAAGGAAAGTACCATTTGGTTTCCTGACCAGGAAAAACCTTTTCTTCTACTGGGACAGGAACCAACACATGTTTGTCAAGGAGAGATTGTACCTCCAACTCCATGACCACTTCAAATGTGTAAAGGGACGACTGTGTGTGGTTGTAAAGTGGCTATTAACAAAACAATTAAACCACAATAAAAGAATATACTACAACCGAACTACTCATGGCCAACCTTAGACTACCACCATTGATCTACAAATGCATCCCCTCTCAAGCAGCACTCTATTGTTTCATTTTTTAAAAATATTTTTTTCTATTTCTTTTTAGTCCACAGAAGCAAGAGAAATGGACCATGGAACAGCATCCAATACAGTAGAAGAATCTGTAGTAAATATATTTCAAATGTGTCTATTTTACAGTGTTTGAAAAATCTGTGTCTAGTTTCTTGTACATTCTCAACAACATTTATCTAAAAAATTCTTTTTTTTTCTGGCACCTCTTTTGGGGGTATTTTTTGTTTGGGGTTTCAGGGACATGGTGAGGGAAGTGGCCCCCAGTGAGCCGCTGAGGCGTCTGCAGATGGGGGTACCTCAAACATCAGGTGCTCAACAACTTTCTCCAGATATTGAAGAAAACTGAGTGTTCCTTGTCGTTTATAGAGCACGTAGCTGTTGTATGTAGCCATCTGGATGAGGTAGATGGCTACCTTCTTGTACCAGGCCTTATTTTTTCGATTGACCAAATAGGGCTGTAAGACTTGGTCTGATAAGTCCACCCCCCCCCATGTGCACATTGTAATCCATTACACATAACGGTTTGAGTTTCTGTGTGGTGGATCCCCTCTCTGTGACTGCTACTATGGTGCTCGTATGCACAGTAGACAGCAAGATGACCTTCTTCTTATCAATCCATTTAACTGCCAGCAGCTGGTCAGTTGCAAATGAAAGTGACTGTCCCTTCGCCAATTGCCTAGACACCAGCTGCTGTGGGAGACCAGTCCTGTTCTTATGAGCAGTCCCACAGGCACTTGTGTTGGCTTCATGGAGGGCATTATAAAGGGGTACACTAGTATAATAATTGCCTGTATAGACATGATACCCCTTTTGGAGGAAGGGCTCCACAAGCTGCCAGACAATCTTTCCATTAATTCCAATTCCCTCTGGGCAGCTGGGGGGGGGGGTTGAGGTGGCGGTCCCTGATATATAAAATAGCCACAGTTGTAGCCCGTAGAGCTCTCGCAAATTTCATAAAGCTTTACACCATACCTGGCTCTTTTGGACGGTAGTGTATAGTGTATCATAGGCTGGGTCACTTCTGGGGGGAATTAGGGAATTATCTGTAAAGTGCATAAAGTGCAATATGGCCTCATATCGTGCATAAAGTGCAATATGGCCTCAAGTCATAACCACTGCAAAGACGGGGGTGGTGTTGGTTACATTTGTTGCCCAATATGACCGTACAGATGTTTTTTTTTTTTACTAAACCCATATTTAGCGTAATTCCCAAGAATTCTTTTAATTCGGGCACAGTGGTGAGAACCCATGCCCGGGCATAACTAGACCTGGGTGTCAGGATAGGGACAGGGAGACACAAGGACAGGTGAGCCCTGAAGCTGGCACCCGCCCCACTGGCCCTACCTGCTTGCCCCAGATGCCCTAGGTGGCAAACGGACAACTGGACGGCAGTCCCTGATCTACTAAAGTGCAACACTAAACGAAACAAGACAGACAAAACACAACAAGAGCGAGGTCAGAATTCCGGGTCAGCAACAGTCAAGCGGCGAGGTACAAAAACGTGTCCAAGGAATAGTCAAAATACAAGCCAAAAGGTCGGGTACTCAGGAATATCTAAGTCAGGGAAACCGCGAGGTCAAGAAACACTAGAAGTACTAGGCTCTATCGCAGGCAAGATACTGAGACAGGGGATTATACTTATGGGACCTGTAGTCCCAGCCCCCAAGGCGTGATTGGGGCTGAGGCTCCAGGTCCTGCCCAGATACTGACAGCTGACTAGTGAGTCAGCTTTCAGTCATTGATTAGTGAACTCACTACACCTATGCTGATCTGTCAGGGAGTGAATACTGGCCACTACTACAACCATGAATAGCAGAGCAGAGCAAAACCTGACATGCAGTCTGGCTGCTAAGGACACCGAGCCAAACGCATAGCCCGAGTCCTAACACTGGGGTTTTGTAAGATAACTTGCCTAGCATAAAGGTTGGTCTGCTGAATGATTAATTCCAGGACCTGATCCCCTATGAAGAGATGAAAGAAATCATAAGGGGTAAAATTGGAGACATCAACATTGATGCCAGGGGTCATCCACAAATAGGGGAATTTGGGGGGGGGGGGGAATAATTCCACCTGATCCCACAGTAAGCGAGGGGCACTGTCTGAGCTGCTAGAGCACATGAGATTATAAGCCTGCTCTGAGGAATACACGTGGCGCCTAGCACATTCCATATTTATTTGGGGTTATTACAGGTAATCTAAGAGTGATTACATGTAATATGGGGGTGTTATGGAGTGTATTTAGCAGCTAGTAACCAAAACACTATATAAGTTACTAGAAAACAAGATCCCAGGTGATCTGGCGGTAAACCGCAACTAGTAACCAAAAAAGCATATCAGTTACTAGAAAAGAAGATCACAGGTGATCTGGCCGGGTGATGTGTGTGTGTCAGGTGTTTTTTCACAGTAATACAGTACAATACAGCACAGGGTTTGTAGCTCTTTCTCTCCTCTCACAAAGCAACTACAGTAAAGGGAGAGAAAGACACAGCACATCCCCTGTGCTGTATTTTGTAAATATGTGGCTATGATCACTGTTTATATCATAGTGATCATAGAGCAGAGGCCTATGAAAATTGTCCCCTGCAGTTTCTATTTACTGCGCATGCCTGTGCCGTTTTGGAATTCCGAGGGGAGGAGGTGAGGGGCCATCGCCATCTTTGATGGCACTTGGTCAGGGGGGCTGTATTTGGGGGTACTTGGCTGCTTGGTGGAGCATTCGGGGCACTTGGGGACATGGAGGAGCATTGGGGGCACCTAGGGACCCTTAGGGGAGCATGGGGGCACTTGGGGAGCAATTGGGGGGGCAAACGGGGGCCACATCAGACTTTAGGGCACAGTTTGGGGCAAAGATTTATGCTGAAAGATAAAAAGTACTTTCTGCAGGCTAACACAGCGATCACCAGTATACAGTGTATACTGGTGATCGCTGTTGAATGCCGGGGTCACCGATCAGTGCCCCATGCTCTCCCGTACCCCTGGTGCCCTGATTACCCACACTGTATACAGTACGGGGACCTAAAATAACGGTCCCCACACTGTGCCCCAACCCCTCAGCTACCTCCAGTAGCTGAGAGGAGGGGGCTGCGACCCTTGTCGGTGCAGCTATTCTATTCTGAGCCATCTCCGTAAAAAGCTGTATCGGCGGTCACTAAGGGGTTAATTTATATGAATGCTTCTGGTCATCTAGGTCATCATTAAGCAACTGCTGCTGAAGAGTGGTTGAACTAATCCTAAGGGTACATTCACACTGAGAAAAGCAGACGTAATCCAGTGGCAAAACTCTCTGCTGCGGAATTACTCCTGCCTCAGTGTCAAACGTCTTTATTGGAGGCCTCCCGCGCCTCCACTCAAAGAACTGACTCCCGTAGAGATGCTGTTTGACATTGACAAAGAAGTGATTCTGTGACAGAGAGCTCCGCCGCGGAATTACGCCTGCTTTTCTCAGTGTGAATGTACTCTTAACATTTGTTATAACATAATTTAGCTTAATAGTCATACTGAATGGAGATAAGAGAATCTACCGTAGGAACGAAGCGAAGTACTATGTTGTTATCTGCAATCCACTCATCTGTCTGCCGGCTTTTGACTCTGCTTCACTCCTTCCCGGGTGCAGGCAAAAGCTGTATTCAGTCCTTGGAAAATTCTCCTAGTTTCCCAGCACTGCATTTATCTTTTCCCATCTCCCGTGGAGTAGCTTCAGGTAGCAGAGCAACCCGCATTCCAAATGGGCAGAATCCTCAAAGTAATTAAGTGATTTGCTCATCTCTAACTTTGAATTAAAAAAAAAAAATTATATTAACCTTCCATATTGTGTCCACAGTTTAGAATGAGTATTTTGATATAGTAAAATTGATAATTACCTTTTTATGAATATGTAAATTAGAATTTTCTTCTTATATCTTGAACTTTAAATAAAAAATCTGAAAATAAAAATAAATGATGTTGTGTTATGTAGACCAATTACATTACAGGCTGTTTTCCTTTAGAAACTTATTTAAAAAAAAAAAAAAAAAGCCAATCTGTATCATCAATAAAACAGTTTTTTACACTCTCTTTCTTTACACTCTCTTTTTGAAAGTTCAAGCCGCTGAACAGGATTTATGCTGCCAAGAGTATATTTCCTGAATAGTAACTACTAACTTTTGGCTGTGTTTTACAGATCAAGAAGATAGCATGTATGTTATTTTGCAGCTTGAACCTTTTTTTTTTTAAATTCACTCCTTTATTAAATTTTTACATAATTACATAAAATAAATAGGGCCAAACTCCCCCCCCCACACACACACACACACACAATTATACAAAGACAAGTAAACCCACTCACCCCACAAAAAAAATTAAGGATTTTACTAAATTTTTACAATCCTTTGAATATTGGCACTGGACCTTCATTATTAAATTTTCAAGACAAGACTCAAAAATAATTATTTTCTTGCCTTTGACTTGTTCCTCTTCCAATAGCGTTACCAAAGCTGGAGGGGAAGGTGGGTCTGCAAAAATTAAGTTGGCAAACCCTAACGAATCTGAATCATTAAAACTGTCAGCAGTTGGAAAATAGTCCAAGATCATCTTCGTGAAGTCCACTTAGATCCATTAGACTTTCAATGGCTTCGCAACACTGATCAACAGGTGACAGTGGACGAATGCCATCTAGGTCATGTTCTAAGTTTCCTTCACTACCTGACTCAACGTAATGAGGCCTTTTTTTAACAGGAGAAGAAAAGTCATCAGTTAGTGTTCTTGGTGTGGTACTTGTTAGGGGGTGAAAAGCCGAATTAGATATTGGAGACAAGTGTGAAGCAGGATGGTCAGTAGAAACATCCTGTATATACTGGATAATGCAATTAGTCATTGTAAGATCAGTTTGTGTTGAAACAGTACATTTAACAGAGTCTCAACGAAGTGAACTAGAACAATCCCCTCCTGAAACGCCGTCACTGGTAAAAGTGCTGGACTGTAGCTTTCTCTTTTTCTTTTTGTCCTACTTCAAGTTTTCCTCGATCAACCTCTCGCCAGGATCTGATGTTGGAAAAATTAAAGGGAGGGCATCCGGTTGCAGCATTATGCCCTTTTTGGTCCGAATGTAGCAATCTGGGGTAAAATGGAGAGAACATAAACGATATTCGTTAGATATTTTTTGTGAAATTGAATCCAAATTTTCAAATTCCTGGCCTGTACTCTGCAACCATTTTTTTATACGCTCAATAGTTTTAGGAAATGGATGTAAAATGATATCCTGAGTTTGACCTTTCTTCCCGTCCTGCTGCGACAGTTTGAAATGATACAGGATGGCATTTTGTTGACAAATATAGCTGTCGTGAGAAAAAGAAAGAAGAAAAAAAAAGGCATTTTGAAATACATCATATGATAATGTTTATGTAATAAATTCATAAATACGTTCTCTGTATTAAAAAAAATGATGATCTCACATAACGATGAACTAAAGTAAAAAAAAAATGCTTTAAAAATATTTGGAGAAAGTAATGTATACAACGAGAGAATAAAAACCACATAAATGTTATAATTGTTAGTAAAAGAAAAATTGATATTTTAAGAAAATACATATACTATAATAAAAGGGGAACCATCAGTAGGTAATACGAATCAAACCTGCTGTTAGCTACCTATAGTGACCGGGAGGATGAGTAGGAAGGTTTGTGTGTTACCTTTCTCCTCGTTTAGTCCCACGCTCATAGGGTCCATTTACACAGAAAGATTATCTGCCAAAGATTTAAAGCCAAAGCCGGAACAGGCTATAAACAGAGATCAGGTCATAAAGGAAAGCCTGTGAGTTTTCCTCTTTTCCAATCCATTGGTGGCTTTGGCTTGAAATCTTTGGCAGTTAATCTGTCAGATAATTTTTCTGTGGCAATGGACCCATAGTCGTTTAAATCTTCAAATCTTGGCAGTGTTAGGAACAGTGCCCTGCCCACACAGCGCAAGCAGGCACACTCCGTCTAACGAATATCAATGTAGCGGGTGGTCCAGATGACAGATTTTAAAGGGGTAGTGCGGCGGTAAGCAATTATTTACTAAATAACACACATTACAAAGTTATACAACTTTGTAATGTATGTTATGTTAGTGAATGGCCCCCTTCCCCGTGTTTCCCCCACCCCCGCCACACCCGGAAGTGTAGTGCTCTATAGTCACCTGATTCGTGTCGACCCCCGTCCGCCGTCTTGTGACAATGATGTCATCTTCGGGCAGCCAGCTGAACCGCTCCGACGGTCCCTCGTGCCAGCCTCCCTCTGCCGTGTCATCAGCTGCTCAGCCGCGATTGGCTGAGCATTAACTAAGTTCATAACTAAATGAGCATAATTAAGTTCATCCTGGTGGTACTGCAGTGCTGTCCGTAATGAACTTCCATCATTGATAAATAAACCAGCATAGTGCTTTTTAAATTATACATTTAAAGGCTATGTTCACACTATGTGTAAGTACAGCCGTTGTTTTCATCCGCAACAATGGCCGTACTTTATGTGCCTGTGAACACTGCCTATTGATCTATGGGATGTGTCAGTAACGTTTTTGTGTCCGTCAAAAAAAACTGATCCGTTTTGATCCGTTTTTTTTATAATGGAAGTCAATGGAAAAACGGATCAAAACGGATGCACACAAATGCATCCGTTTTTGCAATCCGTTTTTCATCCTTTTTTTCAAAAAACGGATGAAAAAAACGGATTGCAAAAATGCAGTGTGAACCCAGTCTAAGGGTCTTTTTACACACAAACAATATCTGAACGATTAACTAGCAAAGATTTTTAACCAAATACAGAAAAATAATATAAACAGAGATCAGGGCATAAAGGAAAGGCTGAGATTTCTCCTAGTTTCAAATACACTTATTGATTATTCTTATAATCTTGGCAAGATAATCGGTCAGATAATAGTTCTGTGTAAATGGACTCTTAGTGGATCATGCAAACATAACGATGTGATACCTCATTGACATTTCGATGTTTCTAATAATGGCATAATATTAATATTTTAGGTGTCTCAAAATTATCACTGTTTATTTGGCAAGAAAGCAGATCGCATCCCGCAAAATATAAAAAATGTAATTTGGCGTAACATAACTCATGAAATAAACGCACAGGGGATTGAGAAAAGAAGTGAATCTGATATTTAAAAAAAAATGGCATGATTGCAGAAGACAGGTCAAGTGATAATTGTCTGCGTACTATAAAGCAAGTAAAACAACAGGAGGTGGTGAAGGGACCACATTGGATCTTGATCCTTTAGAAGAATTGTTGTGTCGCACATATAACATGGAACAAATTACTGGCATAGGAGACTGGGACACAATGGAGTTGTTACAAACAAACGGTATGTTATGAACATATTTTGTGTAATCGCGAATATTCTGTCATAATCTTGTATGTGTGTGTGTTTAAACATACATCCAAACTGACCTTTTGCAAGAATTTATAAAATTATTGTTTGATGTTCAGGACATGTTATCTATAATTTGACATAACATGTCCTTTGATGTATTGAAAATATACATGTGTGGGGCATGTGAACACACTCTAACAATAATTTTGTTTCCATTAGAAGCTGAAAGCAATGGCACAAGCAACCTCGTCAATAATGAATTGCAACATCTCCTAAATGACAACGTTGTTGGGAATATGGTAGAGAATTCTGACCCAGAAATTGTTGAGCAATTGGAAGAAGAGCCAGTTTTGGGTTTGTCTGCAAAGAATATTCTTCATACATACATGGATTTAACCAAAAACATGGGTGATTCCTTATTACAATGTCTAGAAAAAATTGAAACATTAGTTTCACATTTAAGTTCACTTCTGGAACACTGTTTTGGAGAATTGGCCTGAAGTTAGAAAATATGAATCACTGTAACGACTGGAGTGGTGGATCCACTGGACCGTCACTATCGATGGCGTAAGCCGCACCAGGGAGCGGAGTCTAAGGGGCCGCTGGTTTTCACCAGAGCCCGCCGCAAGGACTTGCTGCGGCAGGCGACCCCCAGGTTGCTACCCCTGGCTTGGCTTGCTAGTGACGGCGGACAAGGTGTAGCAGGAACAGTAGGCAAGCAGGCAGACAGGCAGGTAGGCAGCTGGATACAGGGAACCACAGGTAGCAGAAACAATGTGCAGGAACACAGGATAGGCACAAACAGGTAGCTGGGACTAAACACACTAGGAAGCATGCAGAGGCTCCAACACCTGTGGTGGGGCAGGGCTGCAATTTATAGGAGAATCTCAGAGCAGAGCAGCAGTCAATTAAAGGCACAGTGACCCTTTAAGTTATAGCAGAGCCGGCGCGCACGCTCCCTAGGAGACAGGGACGCGCCCTTCGGGCTGACAGGGAGCTGGAGGAGGAGCCCCGGCACAGAGCAGGAGATGGGGCAGCAGCGGCGCAGCGAGAGGTATGTGCCGCGGATGTGACAGTACCCCCCCCCCCTTAGGCCTCCCCCGCTTTCTTGCCTGCAGGAAGTTCTTAATGAGATTCCGATCTAAGATGTTGGCTTCAGGTTCCCAGGATCTCTCCTCTGGGCCAAAACCTCTCCAGTCAACCATAAAGAAGCATCTTCCTCTAAAAGTCTTCATTGCCAGGATGTCCTTAACAGTGTAGATGTCAGTAGATGCTGTTTGCGGAGGAATAGAGATGGTCTTCTGGGAGAACCGGTTAAGGACCACCGGCTTCAGGAGAGAGACGTGGAAAAAGTTGGGAATCCGCATGGTGGGAGGCAGGCGAAGCTTGTAGGTTACCGGGTTAATGCGTCTCAGCACCACGAATGGTCCCAGGAAGCGTGGGCCCAACTTGTAACTGGGGATCTTGAGGCGTATATATCTGGCGGAAAGCCAAACCTTGTCACCTGGAGCGAAAGTTACTGCTGGTCTCCTTCTCTTGTCTGCCTGAGCCTTCATCTGACCTGTAGCATGTACGAGGGACTGCTGTGTCTGCTCCCAGATGGATTTAAAGTCAGTCACCAGTTCGTCCACAGCTGGTACCTTGGAAGAAGAGGACAGAGGCAATGGGGGACATGGGTGTTGTCCATAGACAATGAAGAACGATGACTTGCCCGTGGAAGTAGAGTCCAGGTAATTGTATGAGAACTCAGCCCAGGGAAGTAGACTGGACCAATTAACTTGGCGGGCAGACACAAAATGTCTTAAATAATTTCCTAGGACCTGATTGACCCTCTGAACTTGCCCGTTGGTCTGGGGATGGTAAGCCGAGGAGAAGTCTAACTTCCACTCGAGCTGGGAGCAGAGAGCACGCCAAAATTTGGAGATAAATTGTGACCCTCTATCAGAGACGATATGCTGAGGTAGTCCATGCAAACGGAAGATATGCTGGAAAAACAAATTGGCCAGACGAGGAGCGGACGGCAGACCAGGAAGAGCCACAAAGTGAGACATTTTAGAAAAGCGATCTGTAACCACCCAGATGGCTGTGTTCCCTGCAGAAGGGGGCAGATCGGTGATGAAGTCCATGCCAATGTGCGTCCGGGGGCGATCTGGTACTGGCAAGGGGAGCAGCAAACCGGCTGGTCTTAAACGGGAGGACTTATTTTGGGCACAAGTGGTGCAGGAAGCCACAAAATCTCTGACGTCTTTAGATAAATTTGGCCACCAGTAGAGACGAGAGATCAATAGCTTTGTCTTGTGGACCCCCGGATGCCCGGCAACCAAGGAAGAATCTCCCCATTTCAGGATTCTCTTACGGAGTGCGGCAGGCACGAAGGTCTTTCCGGGAGGAACATTCCGAAGAACTGAGGTGGCGACTGGCATTAGGCGGTCAGGGGGTATGATGTGGCGAGGAGTCTCCGCTTGTCCCAGGACGTCGGATGCTCGAGAGAGAGAGAGAGCGTCAGCCTTCACGTTTTTCTCTGCAGGACGGAAGTGGATGACAAAATTGAACCGGGAGAAGAAGAGCGACCATCGAGCCTGTCTGGGATTAAGTCGCTGGGCCGACTGGAGGTAGAGAAGATTTTTGTGATCCGTGAAGATGTTGACTGGATGTCTTTCCCGCTTCTAGAAGATGGCGCCACTCTTCTAGGGCCAACTTAATCGCCAATAGCTCACGGTCCCCTATGGTGTAGTTTCGCTCAGCCGGGGAAAAAGTCTTAGAGAAAAATCCACAGGTCCTGGCCCTGCCCGAAGAATCCCTCTGTGTGAGAACAGCTCCAGCACCTACAGAAGAAGCATCGAGTTCCATTGAAAAAGGCCTGGTGGGATCCGGACGGGACAGAACCGGAGCAGAAGCAAAGGCTGACTTCAGACTGGTGAAGGCTTGTTCAGCCTCAGTAGGCCATCGCTTAGGGTCCGCTCCTTTCTTTGTAAGAGCCACAATGGGCGCTACCAGGGTGGAAAAACGCAGAATAAACTGCCGATAATAATTGGCAAAGCCCAAAAATCGTTGAATCGCTCTCATTCCAACGGGACGTGGCCACTGAAGCACTGATGAGAGCTTCGCAGGGTCCATCTGCAGTACACAATCGGAGACTATGTATCCAAGAAAGGGAAGGCTGGGCTGGCGGAACACGCACTTCTCCAATTTGGCATACAGGCGATTAGCCCTAAGTCGACGTAGCACTTGGCGTACTTGAGCCACATGAGTCTGCAGATCAGGGGAATAGATGAGAATATCATCTAAGTACACGATGACACAGACGTAGAGGAGGTCACGGAAGATATCGTTGACAAACTCCTGGAAGACCGCGGGGGCATTACAAAGGCCAAAGGGCATGACCAGATACTCGTAGTGCCCGTCCCTGGTGTTGAAAGCAGTCTTCCACTCGTCCCCCTCACGGATTCTGATCAAGTTGTAGGCTCCTCTCAGATCCAATTTGGTAAAGACCTGAGCTCCACGGAGACGGTCAAATAACTCGGAGATGAGCGGAAGGGGATACCCGTTCTTCACCGTCACCTTATTAAGGCCCCGGTAATCGATACATGGACGGAGAAGAATCCTGCGCCGGCAGGAGACGTGGACTTGCGGATAAAGCCCTTCTGTAAATTCTCCCTAATGTAGGAGGACATGGCCTCAGTCTCTGGAACGGAGAGAGGATACACTCTACCATGAGGGGGAGAGGTCCCGGGAAGGAGGTCAATGGGACAATCATATGGTCGGTGAGGAGGTAGAGTGTCAGCCTCTTTGGCAGAAAACACATCTGTCAGGTCTTGATATTCTGCTGGGAGACCAGATGGTGGCTTGACAGAGTCAGGTGGAGACATAGAACACCTGAGCTGAGGAGTCTTCAGACACCGACTCGAGCAGTCCGGACCCCAACGTAGAATCTCCCCGGTCCTCCAGTCTAAATTGGGAGAGTGCAATTGCAGCCAAGGGAGACCCAGCAGGATGGCTGAAGAGGAATGGGGCAAGACATAGAGAGTGATCTTCTCCCGATGCAGAGCGCCCACCTGGAGGATTAGTGGAGCAGTCTGGAAGCGAACAACGTCAGTAAGAGATGGTCAGAGATCTTGCAAGCCGGACCACTGGTAGCTGCCATTTCTGGACCAACGTTGCCGCTATGAAACTGCCAGCAGACCCCGAGTCAAGGAAAGCAGTGGACTGATAGCTTTCCCCAGAAGGAGCCAAAATGGAAACTGGCATGGACAATTTTGGAGAGGAAGCATTCACACCTAGGGAGGCCTCTCCTACCGGACCTAGGTGCGGGCATTTTACCGGACGCTGAGGACAGTTCAGACGGAAATGGTCAGAGGCACCGCAGTAAAGGCAGAGGTTCAGCTCCCGACGGCGAGTTCTTTCCTCAGGGGTCAGGCGAGCTCGTTCCACCTGCCTGGGGTGCAGAGGTAACTGGGTTCTGGAAGGCCCCGGTGCGACGAGGGAGGCTTTGTCGTCGCTCTTGCCGGACCTCCTCCTCTCTCTCGGAGAAATGGACATCAATCTGGGTAGCCAGAAGGATGAGGTCGTTCAGAGAGGTCGGAAGATCTCGGGCGGAGAGCACATCCTTCACCCAACTGGACAGACCCTTCTTGAAGGTGGCAACAGGGCAGCCTCATTCCAGTCAAGTTCTGCCGCCAACGTGCGGAACTGGATGGCGTACTCGCCAACGGAGGAGTTCCCCTGTCGCTGGTTAAGGTGAGCGGTCTCTGCTGACGAAGCTCGGGCTGGCTCCTCAAAAACACAGTGAAACTCTGCCAGAAAGGCCCGGAGGTTGACAGTAGCCAGGTTGTCTCGGTCCCACAGCGGTGTAGCCCAGGCCAGGGCCTTCCCCTCCAAGAGGCTGTTGACAAACGCCACTTTGGAGCGCTCAGTGGTGAACTGGTTGGAGAGAAGCTCAATATGCATAGCGCACTGGGTGATGAATCCTCTGCACATCTTGGGATCTCCACCATATTTGGATGGAAGTGCAAGCCGTAGATTCGGACCAAGAGGAGACGGCACAGGCGCAGAAGGCGGTGATGCTGGAGGCGACCGTTGAGCTGCGGTGCGCTGCTGTAAGGCGGCAGTCAGCTGTTGGATCTGCTGGGACTGCTGCTGAATCTGCTAAACCTGCTGGGCGACCACTCTGGCAATGTCACGGGTGTCAGGCGCCTCGCCGGGATCCATGGTTGGAGCCTACTGTAACGACTGGAGTCGTGGATCCACTGGACCATCACCAGCGATGGCGTAAGCCGCACCAGGGAGCGGAGTCTAAGGGGCCGCTGGTTTTCACCAGAGCCCGCCGCAAGGCGGGATGGACTTGCTGCGGCAGGCGACCCCCAGGTCGCTACCCCTGGCTTGGCTTGCTAGTGACGGCGGACGAGGTGTAGTAGGAACAGTAGGCAAGCAGGCAGACAGGCAGGTAGGCAGCTGGATACAGGGAACCGCAGGTAGCAGAAACAATGTGCAGGAACACAGGATAGGCACAAACAGGTAGCTGGGACTAAACACACTAGGAAGCATGCAGAGGCTCCAACACCTGTGGTGGGGCAGGGCTGCAATTTATAGGAGAATCTCAGAGCAGAGCAGCAGTCAATTAAAGGCACAGTAACCCTTTAAGTTATAGCAAAGCCGGCGCGTGCACTCCGTAGGAGACAGGGACGCGCCCTTCGGGCTGACATGGAGCTGGAGGAGGAGCCCCGGCACAGAGCAGGAGATGGGGCAGCAGCGGCGCGGCGAGAGGTATGTGCCGCGGCCGCGGATGTGACAATCACACTATCAACAATGTTGTTGTATCACAAGCAAAATCTTCAAATGTAAATAAAACTACAAATGACACAGACCAAGAGATGTCATCTGACATTGAGGGTTCCGAGAATCACACTTCTCCTATTGACCTCACTTCATTGTGTGAAAACGGCAGCATTGTGAGCCGTTCTACATTATCTATTGATGAGCAATGTCTTACAAAAGATAATGATATGTGTCACGAGGTTATGGTTGCTACTGTACTTTCGCAAACCCCAAATGTCGTTGACAATTTAAAGCAGTCACAAACTCCTAAAGGGAATTTTCTGTTGAAGGTTAAAAAGGAGATGGAAGAACCTTCAACTTATTTAAAACAAAGTAAAATGCTAACAAAGGCCATCTCTTATTGTAAATAAACACAGCCTTCGAAAGAACATTCGGAGGGGAGCCAAAACCAGGAAAAGGCTTATGTAAAATATTGCAAACGTAAATAACTGCTCTAAGCATAATTTTTGATTTGTGATTATTTTAGGACATGACACTTCATATGTTTTGATTTAGTTATACACCCATAGGCTCTGTTCACACAACGTTACAAATCGAGTAAAGACGCACACTTGTTAGGTTCCATAAAACTTTGTTTTTATCGGCTCTCGAAATGACTGAAATGGCAATGCATTGATGTACAGATGTTAAATGCACACAATCCACTGAATAACGGACATTTTGCCCACTGACGTTATTCTATGCATTGTGTGCATTGGCCTTCCGTCCTCACATTGACTTCAATGCATTGCCATTGCAGTCATTTCAATCCTGCCAAAAGTAGACATATTGAATTCGAAACACATCAGTCGTTGTAGAAATTTTTCTGACGATGTGTGGACATTCCCAGAGTGAGAAGCATCACTACAGTTAGTAATGTTAAACCAGCATCTATGTCAGTGATGTAACATTTCTTAGATGACGGCTAAAAATTATTAAAAAACATGGAATGGGTAATAAGACAGTATGTGATAATATTTGTAACACAACACACATGTTTACATCTGATTCTATAACACAAATCTGAGTTCGCCTTAAAAAACAACTATCTGGCACAAATTTGAAGGCAAATTGTGTGAGCTAGGCTAAACAGCATTTGTATGTTCGGTCGGCTAATTTCACTTCCAACACAATCACTGCTCTGATTTCTTCAAAATACAGTTTGAATACTAGCTGAGCTAGTTTAAATAGTGCTTTTTACTAATTTACATTTAAAATGTAGTATAAACACACTTGGCTTTATTCACACCATTATATCGAAGATAATTAATAAGCACAAGGATGATATAGATGCAAGGTAGTGATATTGTCACATATGTTAAATGTTCTGAGTAGGGATGGTCCGAAACTGCCGAGGTTCGGGTTCGTATGATTCCCGCTGTCTGCCCGCTCTGTGCAGCGGGTGGATACAGCGGGAGGACCGCCTGGAAAACTGGGATACAGCCTATGGCAGGGGTCCTCAACTGGCGGACCCGGACCGTGGAGGCCAGCTGTCCGGACCCCTGGTCTGACCTCCTAACCGCCCCGGATCCGGGGCGGTTAGGAGGTCCCGCTCCCCGCCTCAATGGCTCCCGCCCCATAGGCGTACTCTCCTTAGATTTCAGTACGCCTGTGAGGCTGGGGGCAGTGTCGGGCCGGCCCCCGGCTGATACACGCTCTCTGGGGACGTCCCGGGGATTCTGGTGGGGAATCCCCGTGACGTCCCCAGAGAGCGCGTATCAGCCGGGGGCCGGACCGACAGGAGAAAAGAAGAAGACAGCTGCAGCAGGGGGTGAGGTGCTAGGTGAGTTGTGGTTTGTTTTTTTTTGTTTTTTGTCTGGGGGCCATCTATAAGGGGAGAGCGCACAGGGGGGACCTCACAGGGGGCTATATACTACAGAGGGGCTATATACTACTGGGGAGCTCACAGGGGGCTATATACTACAGGGGGAGAGCACACGGGGGGGGGCTATATACTACTGGGAGGAGCTCACAGGGGGCTAAATACTACAGGGGAGAGTGCATGGGGGGGTGGCTATATACTACAGGCGGAGAGCACAGGAGGGCTATATACTACTGGGGGGAGCTCACAGGGGGGGCTATATACTACGGGGGGGAGCTCACAGGGGGGGCTATATACTACGGGGGGGAGCTTAAAGGGGGCTATATACTACTGGGGGAGATAACAGGAGGGCTATATACTATTGGGGGAGAGCACAGGGGGGCTATATACTACTCTGGGGAGCTCACATGGGGCTATATACTACAGCGGGAGAGCACAGGGGGGCTATATACTACTGGGGGGAGCACACAGGAGGGCTATATACTACTGGTGGAGAGCCCAAAGGGGGGCTATATACTACTAGGGGGAGCTATATACTACTGGGGGACAGCGCACAGGGGGCTATATACTACAGGGGGAGAGCGCACAGGGGGGCTATATACTACTGGGGGAGCAACAGGGGGGGGCTATATACTACCAGGGCAGTCACCCCCTTTGTACCTAATATCAAAGGCATGGTGAGAGAGAAAAAAGGCCAGTTTTCCCGCTAATAAACAGCAATTCTGTATGTAAATAGTTGAACGTTTGTGAAAAGTAACAAAACACGTTTCCTACTGATGTTCAGCTCGGACCTTCACCTGACAATAGACCCCGGTAAATGGACCTTCACTAAAAGTTGTTGAGTACCCCTGGCCTATGGCTATGGCTGTATCCCAGTTTTCCAGGCGGTCCTCCCGCTGTATCCACCCTCTCCACGGAGCGGGCAGACAGCGGGAATCATTTCCTAGAGTTCGGGTTCGTACGAACCCGAACTGAACTAGGTTCTATCCAACCTCATCTTCACTTTCAATACATCTTAGGGTACAAACCCACTTGACGTATTTGCTGCGTGAATCAGTCTTAAAAATAAGCAGGCAAAAAGCAGGTTGGCTTTATACGATTGTTCTGCGTTAAAATACGCAATTGCTGGTGTTACACGTTTGGTTTTTAACCTGGCTGGTTATAAAAATAGGGGGGACCCTATGCGTTTTTTTTTTATTATTTATTTATTTTAAAAAAACCGCATAGGGTCCCCCCTATTTTTATAACCAACCGGGTTAAAAACCAAACGACAGCAGCCTGGTAACACCAGGGTGGGAAGAGCCATTGGTTTAGGCCCTCCCCAGCCTAAATCTTACCAGCCTGCTGCCGCCCGGTCCAGGAGCGCCAATTTTGACGCTCCGGGACCACTGGCACCCGGCTCTTCCCAGTACCCCTGGTGGCATTGGGTACTGAGGTAATAATGGGGGGTTAGTGTTAGCCATTTTATACCGGCTAACACTAGGCCCCAACTTAGTAATGGATTCCGTCTATTAGACGGCTTCCACTACTAAGTCTATAAAGTAAAGAAATAAAGAGAAGACAGAAGTTAAAATTTTTTTTTATTCAAATAATAACACCCCCACACCCCTCATTGACCATTTTATAAAAAAAAAAAAAAACGCTGGTCATCGACGTAGTCCACGGAATCCGACGTAATCCACAGGATACCGATATCTGAAAAACAAAAAGGGAGAAACACACAAAAAACACACAAACAGGAGCACAACACCCATCATTGTGAGCGGTGTTGTGCTCCTTACAGTATGCAGCATCTTTAAAGATCGCTGCTTACAGTCTGGCCCCCAAGGGGTTAAGGGAGGATGTATTGCATCCCTCTTAACCCCTTGGGGGCCAGACTGATGTCAGACTGCACCCATCCCAGCAAGGAAGGGGTTAAGTGACCCCCCTTTCTTGCTGGGAGGGGTGCAGTGCTGGGGAGGGGGTGGGGAGAGCTCTATACTCACCTCGATGTGTCCTCTTCGCTGGTCCGCAGCACAATGAAGTCACTGTGCTGCGGACCCGCTAATTATATGTGCGCTCAGTCAATCAGCCAATCAGCTGAGCGCACATATAATTCTAAATGTTTCTTCTAATATTGCTATTGTGATAACATAATTAGAAGAAACATTTGATGTTTTCATTAAAGTAAAGTGATGATTAGTACAGAAAGCTCTTTTGCCGGCAATATGAATTAACGGCTTATGGAGCTTCCTGTACTAATTAATATTTAATGAATAAAACACATTTTCGTTGAAATAAATTCAGTTTCGTTGTTCAATCATTAATTTCTAATGAATCCATCATTGTGCAATTAAATATACTGTCAAAAAATAAATATATATATATATATATAAATATACATTTATTTATATATATATATTTATTTTAACAGTATATTTAATTGCAAAATGATGGATTCGTTAGAATTAAATTATTGAACAACGAAAGGGACTTTATTACAAAGAAAATGTGTTTTATTAATTTAATATATTAACTATTAGAGGCATCGGCATTCGGCATCATTGCCGGCTATTTTTTAAGTACTCCGTACGGACCGCCTGTCAATCCACGGCCGCGTTTCCAGCCGCAAACAATGATCTTGTTCATTTTTTACGGGTCCGTTTACGATAGGGCCGTAGATTCATACATAGTGTGCACTGTGCAGCCGTATATCGTATACTTTCCAGCGTACGCATGAACCACCAAAAATACCGCCGCACAATTACAGCCGCAAATACAGCCGCACACTTACATAGTCTGAACCTGGCCTTAAAGTGTATTTGAAGGGCCTGTATGTTAGGAAGCCCCACAAAGCACCCCATTTCAGAAACTGCACCCCCCACACTCTGCAAAAGCATATCCAGAAAGTTTTTTAACCCTTTAGGGGAGTCACAGAAATAAAAGCTAAGTGTGTAAGAAATTTGAAAATTTTAATTTTCTGTGCAGAGATTTTATTGTAATCCAATATTTTTCATAATTATAAACCTATTACCAAAGAAATGCACCCCAATATTGATTGCTCCGTTTCTGCAGTTTGTAGAAATACCCCATATGTGGCCCTATTGCGCTATTTGACGCAACCACAAGCCTCAGATATAAAGGAGCGCCTAGTGAATTTCAACGCCTCCGTTATATTTGGTCATTTTTGACCATACCACTTCAGGTTGGCAGAGGCTCTGGGGTGCCAAAACCTAAAAAACACCCCTAAAGGGACACCATTTAGAAAACTACACCCCTCAAGGAATGTAACAAGTGGTGCGGTGAGCATCTGGACCCCACAGGTGCTTCACAGATTTTCCGAACAATATGGCGTGAAAAAAGAAAAATTTATTTTTTACACTAAAACGTTGTTCTAGCCTTCAATTTTTCATTTTCTTAAAGGCATAAGAGGAAAAAAAAAGACACAAAATGTGTAGAGCAGTTTCTCCCGAGTACGGAAATACCCCACATGTGGCGATAAAGCGCCAAGGGGGCGCAGGACGAGCCTCCAAAGGGAAGAAGCGCCAATTGGCTTTTGGAAGCTGAATTTCACTGGAAAGGATTTCAAGGGCCATGTCGCATTTACAGAGCCCTCGTGCTGCCAAGACACTGGATACCCCCCCACAAGTGACTCCATTCTGGAAACTACACCCCTCAAGGAATCTAACAAGGGGTGCAGTGAGCATATGGACCCCACTGGTGACGGGCACAAATGTGGAACAATGTGACGTGAAAGGGAATATTTTCATTTTTTCACTTTCATGGCACAAATGTGCCCGTCATCAAGGGGTCAATATCCTCACTGCACCCCTTGTTAGATTCCTTGAGGGGTGTAGTTTCCAGAATGGGGTCACTTGTGGGGGGTTTCCAGTGTTTTGGCAGCACGAGGGCTCTGTAAATGCGACATGGCGTTCATAATCTATTCTAGCCAAATCCAACCTCCAAAATCCAAATGGCGCTCCTTCCCTTCGGAGGCTTGCCCTGCGCCCAGATGGCGCTTTATGTCCACATGTGGGGTATTTACGGACTCAGGGGAAATTGCTCTACACATTTTGTTTTTTTTCCCCTCTTTTAACCCCTAGTGAAAATGATAAATTCAAGGCTAAACCAACATTATAGTGTAAAAAATGTAATATTTCATTTTCACGCCACATTGTTCCACATTTGTGCCCATCACCAGTGGGGTCCATATGCTCACTACACCCCTTGTTACATTCCTTGAGGGGTGTAGTTTCCATAATGGGGTCACTTGTGTGGGGTTTCAACTGTCTTGGCAACAAAGGGGCCTTTTGAATGCAACATGGCCCCTCGAAATCCATTCCATCCAAATCCAGCCTTCAAAAACCAAATGGCGCTCCTTCCCTTCGGAGGCTTACCCTGCTCCCGCATGGCGCTTTATGTCCACATGTGGGGTATTTCCGTACTCAGGGGAAATTGCGCTACACATTTAGTGTTTTTTTTAACCTTTTAGCCCCTTGTGAAAATGAAAAAATCATGACAAGATTAATGATTTAGAGTAAAAATTTTACAAAAATTACACTAAATGTTGGTCTAGCCTTAATTTTTTCCATTTCCACAAGGGGTTAAAAAAGAAAATGAACACAAAACGTGTAGGGTAGTTTCCCCTGAGTACGAAAATACCCCACATGTGGGCATAATGTGCCATATGGGCACAGTTCAAGCCACCAAAGGGACAGAGCGCCATTTAGAGGCTGGAATGGAGGATGGAGGCCATGTCGCAATTACAAAGCTCCTGTGCTGCCAGGACAGTAGAGACAGTGACCCCATTCTGGAAACTACACCCCATAATGAATTTAACAAGGGGTGCAGTGAGCATATGGACCCCACTGGTGACGGGCACTTACGTAGAACATGTGCCGAGAAAATAAAAAATACCATTTTTTTCATTTTCACGTCCCAAATGTGGCCGTCACCAGGGGGCCATATCCCCGCTGCCCCCCTTGTTAGATTCCTTATGGGGTGTAGTTTCCAGAATGGGGTCACTTGTGGGGGGTTTCTACTGTCCTGGCCGCACAGAGGCTTTGTAATTGCATCATGGCATCCTCTAATGGGATTGGCGGCCATATCTATTTTGCTGGGGAAAAGGGACAATTTTAATTTATTTGGGGGTATTAGGCCAATTATTAGTTTATAAGGTTGAAAATGACAGGTGTCCATCAAATTCAACCTGTGTTGATCCAGAGGAAGGCAAAAAACCCTCGTGAGGCAGACGACAGTAGCCTCATCACTGGGAAAAAATTCCTTCCCGACTCCATAATGGTGATCAGAATAATCCCCGGATCAACGTGACCCCTGAAATAGGAATAAGGGAAAGGATTTAGATAATGTAGAACCCCAATGACGCGTGGTACGCCTTGAAGCGATCCTGTATGCAGCGGCCGGGGTGATCAGGACAGGTGTCACAGTGGAAAATGGTGTCCTTCCTGATCCCCCTGTTACCCCACACTCTGCACTTCTTCTGGGGTCTTCCTTTCTCCAGTGTGGGGGACGTCACCTGGAGAATGTTGTCCTGGTGCGATCCGGGGTCCCTCATATCCAGAAGCGCTGGGTCCGATCCATGGCTGCTAAATATTAGGGCGCTATTACTGTCTCTGACATTTTCGGATCGTGCCGCAAGCTACAGTAGCTCGGGCAGTGAGGGACCGGAAGAGGGGGTGCTGGTATAAAAGTTATCCCCATACAGGTGGTGACCTTTATCCAGCAGTGGGAAGATCAGGTCCTAAACTATCTCCCCACTAACTCCGAGGATGGGGGGGGCATCTGGGGGCTGGATTCGGGTGTCCCTTCCATCATACACTCTAGGGGTACGTGCACAGTGCGGAATCGCGACAGATAACCCTTCGTGCATTCCACAGCTGGCACCCACCGGCGGACTGATGCGGGCGCACGTCTCCATCCGTGTCATAGACTCCATTCTATGCACGGGCGGATTCCGCACTCCGTCCAACGTGTTCATTCTTTGGATGGACGATGGAATCCGCCCATGCATAGATTGGAGTCTATGACATGGGTGGAGACACGCGCCCGCATTAGTCTGCCGGTGGGTGCCAGCTGCGGAATGCACAAAGGGTTATCCTTCGCCATTCCGCAGTGTGCACCTACCCTAAATCTGTAAGTGTACCCTGAGGTACGCTCACAGAGTTTGGAGAATTTCACGCCATACCGTCATCTCTTATTGGGACGGTACTGGCGGAAAAGACGTGTCTGGGGGGCAGTGTACACTACGTTACCCCAGACACGTCACTGGATGATGAGGATGAATGGAGGAAAGAAGGATCCCCCCATTCATCCTCACTGGCTGTTTCGGTGTCAGAGGCAATAATAACGTATGTGTCCGACGCCGAAAACACCCTGGGGGCCATCTTTATACGGGGACTAGTATATGGGGTATGTAGTGGTGTAGTGTCAAACTTTATTTAATGTAGTGTGGTGTAATGTAGTGTTTTTTACGTGTTTTTTTATAGTAAGTATAAAAAAAAAAAACTACGCCAACAAAGGAGTTGCTGATAAATGCCGCACTTATGAGCAGACCGTGGCAGTAGAATATAGAAAAAAAACACCCTACGCCAAAAAGGAGGAGTTGCTGATTAGCAGCGCACTTTCGTGCGATGCTGATCAACACTCAGCGGCGATAGGGTGCGGAAAATAGAAAAAAAAAATTTTGAAAAAAAATTTTTTTTTTTTTTCTACATTCTGAACATCCCTGTAGCTGCTGATAAGTGTATTCCACATATCAGCCGCTAGAGGGCAGCAGAGCGCAAAATCCAGAAAAAGACGAGGCTGGAGCCGAAAATAGCTGAAAAAAGACGATGGGGGCCGCCGGAAATAGCCCAAGACCCGACGGAATGACGGAGGACGCCGCGAACCCGGAAAACGCCGATCAGGACCCCGGGACAGGTGAGTAATGTACAAATACCTGCTCTGGACCCCTCAGCTACCTAGCTGAGGGGTCCAGAGCAGGTATTTACTATTTTTGTGGACGCTGATCGCCGTGCCACCGGCCCGATCGCCGTTCACGGCGATCGGGCCGGTGGCACCGTGACCACCATTACTTTTTACAGTAATGGCGGTCGGTGCCGTCCTCGGACAGCACTGACCGCCATTTTTTCCGGGTCATCGATGTCCCTGAAAGGTTCCGATCGCCGCTATTGGCTGATCTGAATTGATCAGCCAATAGCGGCGATCGTAAGCACGGGGGGTGTTAACCACCCCCCGTGCCGAGAAGCTAAGATGGCCTGCTATGATTTATAGCAGGCCATCTTCCCCGATCGCTGTGTGCGAACACACAGCGATCGGGGAAACATTGGGCGTAAATCTACGCCCTGATGCGTTAAGTACCAGGGCGCGAGGGCGTAAATTTACGCCCGATGTCGTTAAGGGGTTAAAATCGTTACTTTCTTAGTAACGATAATCCACGATAATCCACTGTTTAAGTACATGATTGTATGATAGCTTTCATTTAACAAAATCAATGTTGCTTTAACCCCTTAGTGACTGCCACACGCCTTTTAACGGCGGTCACTAATGGGCTTTATTCCGATGCGTACGCCTTTTAACGGCGGCGCATCGGAATAAAGCTATGGCGCCGTGGGGGTTAAAATCGCCCTGCTGGAGGTAAAAGGCCAGGGGGGGGGGGGGGGCGCGGTGAGCTGTCCCCGGCAATGCGATCGCCGTTATTCACAGAATAACGGCGGTTGCATTGAAATGAATGGCGGCTGTGCCATACAGCATTTTTATCGCCACTGACTGGCTATTTTCGGTCAGTGGCGATAAAAATGCTGTCGGGCAGGTCCCCTCACCTGTCCTGGTGTCATGGCCGCCAGCAATCTCCAGGGGGAAGGCCCCTACTCCCCTCTGGGCGCGAAGAAAAAGAAAATGCCGCACGCATGCGCTGTTTGCTATGTGACAGAGCTGCCTGTCAGCTCCTGTCACTTAGCAACAGGGGAGGGACCAATCTGATTGGTCCCTCAGCAAATGTTGACTGTGATATACCTATCACAGTCATCATGTGCCCTGTGTTTAGTAAACACAGCACAGGTCTTGTGCTGGGTCTCTCCCTTCTCTCCCTGTAGTTGATCTGGGAGAGAAGAGACAGATACTACGAGACCTGTGATGTGTAAAAGTCTCACACAAGCACAGAACACACATTCTGCGTCACCCCTGTCAGATAGCCCGTGTCCGTGACCCCTGTCCGTTGTTCCTGTCTGATCACCCGTGTTAGTCACCCCCGTCCGTTTTCAGTGTCTGATCGCCCCTGTCAGTCACTCCTGTCCGTTGTTAGTGTCTGATCGCCCCTGTCAGTCACTCCTGTCCGTTGTTAGTGTCTGATCGCCCCTGTCAGTCACTCCTGTCTGTTGTTAGTGTCTGATCACCCCTGTCAGTCACTCCTGTCTGCCTCCGTCCGTTGTCAGTGTCTGATCACCCCTGTCAGTCACTCCTGTCCGTTGTTAGTGTCTGATCGCCCCTGTCAGTCACTCCTGTCTGTTGTTAGTGTCTGATCACCCCTGTCAGTCACTCCTGTCTGCCTCCATCCGTTGTCAGTGTCTGATCACCCCTGTGAGTCACTCCTGTCGTTGTTAGTGTCTGATCGCCCCTGTCAGTCACTCCTGTCCGGTGTTAGTGTCTGATCGCCCCTGTCAATCACTCCTGTCTGCCGCCATCCGTTGTCAGTGTCTGATCACCCCTGTCAGTCACTCCTGTCCGTTGTTAGTGTCTGATCACCCCTGTCAGTCACTCCTGTCCATTGTCAGTGTCTGATCGTCCCTGTCAGTCACTCCTGTCCGTCGCCGTCCGTTGTTAGTGTCTGATAGCCCCTGTCAGTCACTCCTGTCCGTCGTCACTGTCAGATCCCTCTCTGTGTGTGAAGAACCCCCACTTCACATATATATTTTATTCTATATTTTTTTTTCTGTTGCTGGTAAAAGTAAAATGTCCAGCAGATCATACAGTGCAGATCAGGCGTACGCCATGCTATACTCTGGCAGTTCTGGGAGTGAGACTGACACTGCGTCAGATCCAGAATTTTTTCCGGATTCTGACGCCAGTGGTAGCAGTTCAGAGGAGTCTGTCCCTGCTAGACCCCGTATGGCGGCCGCAGCTGCAGTGGAGGTGTCGGAGCCTGGCCCCAGTTGTGTTCCTAGGGCAAGGGGTGTCCCTAGAGCAAGTGGCGTCCCTGTCAGCTTTTGGGATCCTGCCACCTCTTTCTCTCCCCAAATCCCCCCCTTCACTGCCTCCTCCAATTACAACCCTGTAGATTTCTTTTATTTATTTGTGGGTGATGAGGTCCTAGGAATTATTGTCGAGCAGACAAATTTATACGCTCGACAATACATTACCCAAAAGCCCACCTGCACCTATGCGACATCTTGGAGGCCCACAAGTGTCGTTAAAATTAAACATTTTCTGGCCTTGACACTTCTGATGGGTGTAGTGAAAAAAGCCCTCCATATGCAGCTACTGGAGGGGCCGGGCTGTCCATAGCACCCCTGTATTCGCAGCGATCATGTCCCGCACCCGCTATGAGACCCTGATGCGTTTCATGCATTTTAATGACAACGCACAGTGCCCCCCAAAAAAAGACCCAAATTTTGACCGCCTCTACAATTATGACCCCTATTATCCCTCCTCCAACAAACCTTCCTCAGTGTATACACCCCTGACAAACAGCTGGCAGTGGACGAGTCCCTTATGAATTTCAAAGGCCGCCTTTCCTTACGCCAGTTTATACCATCCAAGTGGGCGGGCTATGGCGTGAAGGTGTATAAGGTGTGCGAGAGCCCCACTGGCTACACCTGCAATTTTTTTATTTATGAGGGCAGGGACCTCCAGCTAAACCCCCCAGGCTGCCTAGACACAGTTGGTGTCAGTGGGAAAATTGTGTGGGAGCTGATGGTTCCTTTTCTGCACAAAGGCTATCATCTCTACACTGATAACTTTTATTTCAGTGTCTCACTCTATAAATTGCTGCACGCTGCGAATACAGGGGCCTGTGGGACAGTCCGAAAAAGCAGGGTAGGACTTCCACCTGAATTGCTGTCCAGGCGGGTAAAAAGGGGGGCATCATTTGCGCTGGGAAGTGAAAGCCTACTCGCTGTCAAGTGGCATGACAGGAAGCAGGTCTTCATGATCACCACCCTGCACGCAGACACCTCAGTGGTGGTAAGGGAGAGGGGGGCCACCACTGAGAGCCCTAAACCTGCCTGTGTCTGCGAGTACAATCGATTTATGGGTGGTGTGGACTTGTCAGACCAGGCGCTGCAACCATAACTGGTGAAACGCAAAACCAGGGCCTGGTACAAGAAAGTGGCAGTCTACCTTATTCAGACTGCCACCTACAACGCCTTCGTGGTATATAAGAAGGCACAGGGGACGCTCAGATTTCTTTTAAAACTGTTTTTATTACATTTTTTCAACAGGGATAGATCTCCATCACAAACATTTCCACGCAACAGGGCATGGAGCTTATTACATTATGTACAAATAAGAAAAGGAAAAGGCTAGATGAAGTGAGAAGCTCTAGCAGAGGTACAGTCATAAAAACATTGTGGAAGCATTCAAATAAACAATAGGATCCCGTCAGATGGGATGATCTGGTGAATTAGTATCATCAGTACTAGATGTAGTGGTTCAGATTATGACGGAACCAAACCATGAACATAACTGGAAAGGGAGGGAACTTGGGATGGGGGAGAGAGGGTGTGTGTGTGTGGGGGGGTGCCCGTGGGTCTCCTGTGCTCCAAGGAATTGCTCATTTTCACAATATATAGATTAAAGCGGAGGGTCACCAACCAGTTCACGGTGGAGATACCAGGTCGTTTGGTTGAAAGTTCGTCTCACTTGCTCTTGGACTCTGTTGGGTAGTGTCGTTATAAAACTTTCCCAGACCGAGAAAAAGTTCTCAACCCTATTTTCCTTCAGTATAGTTGCCTCCACCCAGTCCATCCGGAAGATAAAGAGAATCTTTTCGAGAAATAGTTTGCGTGACGGTGGTAAAAGCGAGATCCACACCTGAAGAATTGCCTTCCTGGCCGCAGCTGACAACGTGAAGAAGCTTTCTGGGCCCCCGTTCAGATCTTTGTTTTTTGGGGTCTATCCAGCCGAAGATGCCCCATTGAGCGTTGTGGGGTACAAAGTTCACTAGATGTGTTTTTGCGAAACGTTCCAAAACCCTCCAAAACTCCTGGATGATCGGGCAGTACCACAAGCAGTGTGCGAGATCCGCCTCAAATGCCCCACACTTAAAGCACGAAGATGTGGCGAATATTCCCATTTTGTGACCCTGTATAGGAGAAATATAAGAACAATGGAATATGCGTAAGGTCATTTCCATGTATCTCGCGGCAGGTAGCGTCTTAATGGAGTATTCCAGCATGGTGAGGAGGTCAGACACTGCCAGATCTGGGAAGTGATGAAGCCACTTGGGCAGGCCTGTCGTCTGTCTTGTGTAGTCCAAGGAGGAGTGGAGGTAAATATATGTGCAAGATATCTGTCGTTTGACGGCCGTGGGTCGTCTCAGGACAGTGTGAAAGGTAATGTCCCATTCCGCTGATGGTAAGTCCTTCAGGTATTTACGAAGAAAGCTTGCGATTTGTAAGTATGCGAACTGAGGAAAGGTCATGTCTGGGTATTTATCACGTAATTCTTGTAATGTTAGAGGCGTCTTTATTGTCACATTAAGTAGGTGATATATGGAGGTAAGACCCTATCGAAGCCAGGTTTTAAATAGTGGATGAGGGTGACCATCTTGAAAGTCAGGGTTGCCAATCAGCGAGATAAACAGCGAGCGGGTCGGATGCAGGTGTAGTAGCGTTCTGAGTTTGTACCAGGGCCGCCAGGTGGAGGTCAATAAAGGATTATCTTTGGTCCAGGAAGGCAAGTCCGCACATGTGGTGTGTAGCAGGTTAGGCAGGGAGTATGGTTAGGCCTTGTGTGTCCGTGTGGACCATTGTATTTTGTATCCAATCACGTATGATGCGGAATTGGGAAGCTAAGTTCAGTGCCCGTATATTCGGGAAGTTCAGGCCGCCGTGTAACTTGGTTTGTTGTAAAATGTGGTATGCGATCTTTGACGTTTTGGAACCCCAGATAAAAGTCCTATATAAAAAGTTGATTCTCTCTCATCTCTGGGCCTGAGGTGGATTGGCAAGGACTGGAATAAATACAGCAGTTTTGGGACTTCCACCATTTTCAGAAGATTGGCTCTGCCTATAAAGGTGAGAGGAAACTTTTTCCAGGTGGTAAGGGAGGCCTCTAAATTTTTAACGTAAGAGTTTATGTTATAGGAGTATAACTTGGCCGGGGATTTGGGTATGGTAACTCCTAGGTAGGAGATGGTAGCGGAGTTCCAGTGAAGTGGAATATGGGCGGTCCACAGGGGGGCAACTAGGGCCTTTAAGTAGGAGGGCTTCACATTTGTCCATGTTCAGAGTATAACCTATCAGGCGTCCGGTCGTCTGTAAGTCCGTCAGAATTGTGGGGAAGGACTGACTGGAATCTTGTAATGTCATCAGCGAAGGCCATAACTTTTATTTCATGGCTACCTATGGTGACCCCAGGGTAAAGGGGGGAGGATTCAATATGCCTGAGCAAGGGATCAATGGCGATGTTAAAAAGGAGGGGGGGAGAGTGGGCAGCCCTGTCTAGCTCCCCTAAAGAGATCTATTTGTGGAGTGTTCTTTCCGTTGATCGTTAGGGTCGTGGCGGCCTGATTGTTGAGTGTCTGTATGAGGGATAAAAAGGTCTGTCCGATGTTACGTCTAATGAGTGTTGCATATAGAAAGGCCCACAAAACCTTGTCGAAGGCCTTTTCTGCGTCCAAATTTAAGAGCATGGTCGGTGGTCTGTTTTTGTCCAGGGCCTGGACCGTGACTGCAATCGCCTTCCTAATATTTTTTGTAGAGTGACGGTTGGCCAAAAAGCCTTGTTGGGTTAGTTGGATTCTAGTGGCCAATAGTTTAGTAAAAATTTTATAGTCTTGATTCAGTAGCGCTATAGGACGGTAGGAGTGGGGCAGTGTTAAGTCTTTATTGGGTTTAGGCAGTAATATGGTTCTTGATTCTGTGAAGTCTGTCACTGATATGTTTTGTTTGTAAATGAGGTTGAATAAGCGGGTGAGATGGGGGACTACGTCCTGGCCTAAAAATTTTTATAATATTCACCTGTGAGTCCGCCAGGGCCAGGTGTCTTGTTGTTGGGCAATGTCTTAATAATGTCTCTCCCTCTGTGATGTCCTCCTCAAGCAAGGCCTTTTGTGTTGACGTCAGGTTGGGAAGGGACAGGGAATCCAGGAAAGAGTGAATGGCTTGCGAGCCAGCTGGGGGGGGGCTCTATATAGGTTCTCATAGTAGTCATATAATAACAACTCTATTTGTGATTCCTCATAGACTAGATGTCCTTTCTCTGGGTCTTTAAAGGAGAGGATAGTGTGACGGGTGCGGGGCGGGTTCGTCAATTTGGCTAGCAGGGAGCCTGACGCTCACATTTCTGCAATTCCAGGAGGTGATTGAGCGTCTCTTATACCCCTCATCCGTCCCTAGAATGTGAGTAAGTACGCAGACTTACAGAGCGCCACTTCCCACACCCTCTCCCTGCCACCCGAAGGTACCCCAAAAAAAGGTGCAGAGTTTGCCGCAAGAACGGAAGGAGGAGGGATTCCCGCTATTATTGCCCCATGTGTCCATCCCACCCAGGCCTCTGTATTCACCCTTGCTTTGAAATTTACCATACTGTGTCCCAATATTAACCCCTTCCCCCAATATGACGTCCAGGGACGTCATGAAAAGCAGTGCCAGAATGCATCATGACGTCCCTGGACGTGCTCCCCCCCGGGCAGTTAACCCCATAGACGCCGTGGTCGTTGCGACCGCTGCGTCTATGGGGAGATCTGATGCCTCCGGCTGATCAGGGCGGCATGAGGAGGCTACGGACATTGCCTCCTCCTGCCACCTCTGCTGATGTCCTCCCCCAGCCTCTATCCTTCCCTCTCTGACCCCGTGCTGCTCCCCCCGCCCCAGTCCAGCTCCCTCTCCAGCTTCCTCTCCGTGCTGCTGCTCCCCCCGCCTCGATCCTGCTCCCTCCCCTTGCGATCCGCCCCCCCCTCCTCCCCATGCGATCCAGCCCCCCCCCTCCTCCCCATGCGATCCAGCCCCCTCCCCTCTCCATCCATGAAATCAGCCCCCCGCCCCCCCCTCCCCATCCATGCGATCCGGCCCCCTCCCCGTGCGCTTGTGCCCCCACCTCCCCCGATCCGGCATCCATTCATCCACATGTGCTCCCCCCCCCTCGCTCCTGCTCCGGCTCCCCCGGTCCCCGTCCCCCCCAGCTCCCTCCCTCTCCCTCCCCTGGCTCACCCCTGCCCGGATCCGGCTCTGGCTCCCTCCCGGTACTCAGCTTTGAATGAGCTGTCAGCTGTAAAGCTGACAGCTCATTCACTATATCATGCATTACAGCACACATCATGTGCTGTAATGCATGATATATATATCTGCAAAAGTAGAAGAAAACACACACAAATACATTAATTAATTAATTAATCAATCAATTAATTACAAATTAATTAAATACATAAATAGTTAAAATAAATAAATAAATATACACATTCACCAACCCTACCTTTATAAACGACCCCCTATAAATAAGATACACATATTTGGTATCGCCGCGTCCGTAATGACCCCCTCTATTAACCTGTACATTAAATATACCACCCGATGAACACCATTAACCCCTTCACGTCAGCAATCTGTATATATACGTTCCTATTGCACATGCCCCGTGCAGTAGGAATGTACATATACGTTCCTGTTACTGACGGGGCTTTGTGATGAGAACGGGGTCGCTGCAGGGATAGCGATCCCACTCTCATCTGAGTGAAGCCCCGGAGATAATGAGAATCAGCTGCGATCCCGCAGCTGACCCCCATTAACCCCTTAGTGACCGCCGAAACGGCGGTCACTAACGGGCCGCTGCCGTCGCTGCATTTCATCTCCCCCCACCGTGAATCCACGGTGGGGGGAGATGAAATAAGTAAAATCAGACCCCAGATCAGCCCCCCTAGTGCCCCGATCACTAACCCCCCTCCCCGCGGTGGCCATCAGATCCAAGATGGCCGCCGCCATCACTGTGAACAGACTGTCTGTTCACAGTGATCTTAAGTAAAAATGAATGAAAGCCCCATGCTCTCCGCCACCGGAGGTAGCGGAGAGCATGGGGCAGTGATCGCTTGTACCATGTGCTCCAGGCACTTTTTATCCCCTGTCACCATGAATGATTGGTGACAGGGGATAAAAAGTGATATTGTCCCCCCCCCCCCCCCCCCCCCCACAACCAGCCAGCTCTGAAAATTTAAAGTGACAGAGACCAATTTGGTCTCTGTCACTAAACTATGATTACTGTGATAGAAAATATCACAGTAATCATAGTAATATAGTGAAAATGAATGTATAAAGTACAAAAAGTGACAAACATACCAAAAATAAAACACACTTTTTATTATAGTAATAATTGCAGTTTACTCCCAAATTACCCCTAACCCCCCCAGATTACCCGTAACCACCGCAGGTTGCCCGTAACCACCGCACGTTGCCCGTAACCACAGTACGTTGCCCGTAACCACCGCACGTTGCCAGTGACCCCCTCCAGATTGTCCGTAACCACCCCAGATTGTCTGTAACCACAGCAGGTTGTCCGTATCCACCCCACGTTGCCTCTAACCACCCCAGGTTGCCTTAACCACAGCAGGTTGCCTTAACCACAGCAGGTTGGCCGTGACCACCCCATGTTGACCGTATCCACCCCAGATTACCCGTAACCACCCCAGAATACCCGTAACCACCCCAGATTACCCGTAACCACCTCAGACTGTCCGTAACCACCTCCAGATTACCCGGAACCACCCCAGACTGTCCGTAACCACCCCCACATTACCTGCAATCTAATTTTTTTATTTTATTTTAGTAACTGCGCTATTCTAATAACTATTACTAACTGCGGTTTTGCTCCAGCAAATTGGCACTCCTTCCTTTCTGAGCCCTGCTGTGTGCCCATACAGTGGTTTATACCCACATATGCAGTACCGTTGTACTCAGGAGAACCTGCGTTACAAATTTTGGGGTACCTTTTTTCTCTTGTTCCTCGTAAAATTGAGAAATTTCAAACTAAAGGAACTTATTATTGGAAAAATTTGAGTTTTTCATTTTTACTGTCTTATTTTGAATACTTTCCTCTAATACCTGTGGGGTCAAACTGCTCACTGCACCCCAAGATGAGTTCTTTGAGGTGTGTACTTTCCTAAATGGGGTGACTTTTGGGGGGGTTCTATTCTGCTGACACTACAGGGGCGCTGCAAACGCACCTGGCGTTCAGAAACTTCTTCGGAAAAATCTGCACTGAAAATGCTAATTGGCGCTCCTTCCCTTCTGAGCCCGGCTGGGTGCCCATACAGTGGTTTATGCCCACATATGGGGTACCGTTGTACTCAGGAGAACCTGCGTTACAAATTTTGGGGTGCGGATTCTCTCATGTTTCTTGTGAAATTGAGAAATTTCAAACTAAACGAACATATTATTGGAAAAATTAGAGTTTTTCATTTTTACTGTCTAATTTTAAATACTTTCCTCTAATACCTGTGGGGTCAAAATGGTCACCACACCCCAAGATGAATTCTTTGAGGGGTGCACTTTCCAAAATGGGGTGACTTTTGGGGGGGTTCTCTTCTGCGGACACTACAGGGGCGCTGCAAATGCACCTGGTGCTCAGAAACTTCTTCAGCAAAATCTGCATTAAAAAAGCTAATTGGCGCTCCTTTCCTTCTGAGCCCCGCTGTATGCCCATACAGTGGTTTATGCCCACATATGGGGTACCGTTGTATTCAGGAGAACCTGCGTTACAAATTTTGCGGTACTTTTTTTCTCTTTTTCCTCGTGAAATTGAGAAATTTTAAACTAAACGAACATATTATTGGAAAAATTTGTGTTTTTCATTTTTACTGTCTAATTCTGAATACTTTCCTCTAATACTTGTGGGGTCAAAATGCTCATCCTACCCAAAGATGAATTCTTTGAGGGGTGTACTTTCGAAAATGGGGTGACTTTAGGGGGGATTCTGTTCTGAGGACACTACAGGGGCTCTGCAAACGCACCTGGTGCTCAGAAATTTCTTCAGCAAAATCTGCATTAAAAAAGCTAATTGGCGCTCCTTCCCTTCTGAGCCCGGCTGTGTGCCCATACAGTGGTTTACGCCCACATATGGTGTACCATTGTATTCAGGAGAACCTGCGTTACAGATTTTGGCATGCTTTTTTTCTCATGTTCCTTTTGAAAATGAGAAACTTTAATCTAAACGTATATATTATTTGAAAATTTTCATTTTCGATTTTTTACGGCCTAATTGTGAATACTTTCCTCCAGCCCCTGTAGGGTTAAAATGCTAATTATAACCCTAGATTAATTCTTTAAGGTGTCTATTTTCCTAAATGGGGTCAATTATGGGGGTTTTCAGGATACCAGACTTCTAAATCCATTTAAAAAAAGAACTGGTCCCTAAAAAAATCAGTTTTGGAAACTTTCACAAAATGTGATAATTTGTTAATAAATTTCTAAGCCCCATAACACCCTAAAAAAGTAAAATATGTGTTCCAAATTATGCCAGAATAAAGAGGACATATCGGTAATGTGATTTATTAACTAATGTATATGCTATGACCTCCTTTTTTAGAAGCAGAGAATTTCAGAAGTTCATAAAATGCAATATTTCCTAATTTTTCATGATATTTTGATGTTTTTCACAAAACACACACAAAGTAGTGACCAAATTTTGCCACTAATATAAAGTGCCATATGTGACGAAAAAACAATCTCAGAATCGCTAGCATTCGTTAAAGCATCACTGAGCTATAAGCGCATAAAGTGAGACAGGTCAGATTTTGAAAAATGAGCCTGGTCATTAAGGACAAAACAGGCTGCGGAGGCAAGGGGTTAAATTTATTTCAGATGCCAAAAAGGGTGTGGGGGGGAGGGGGTTGTTGCAGGATTATGAATATCAAAATATCAATATTCCTATTAAATATTAATAATTAATATTCATAAATGAATATTAATATCCTAAGGCGAATATTAATATTTCCTATTAATAAATACAGCACTGATAATCACTCTTGTGATTATGCATGTGGTATTATTAATATAACTCCTGTTTATGATTCCATTAAGGTGCAATATTGACCCTAAACATCTAATCAGACCGTTAACAATCAATATTACAATACAGTACAGTCTCAGCAACGCTAGACTGTATTGTATTGAGACACACCTTAATCGTACCTAACGTTTCCCTTATTCCTATACAGCTACTACACTACTATACCTGTGCTTGTATAACAGATTGAGACAATACCGTGTTAATAATAATCCAATATTTATTATACACACTCAATCTACTCTATACAAATCACATACAGTATAATTAAAACAATAACAATAATAATAATCTACAACACCTAATTATATTCCCACCCACGTATCTAATACACACACACACAATACTGTACCAACCCACCCAGACCTATCACCAGACTATCCCTAAAAGGGGGGAAGCAAGTGGTTAACAAAGGGACAAGGAATGAAGGGGTTCAGTGGTACTGTTAGGGGGGGAGAGAGAGAGAGAGAGAGAGGCTGGGAAGCAGGGAGGATACTTAGACCACTTCTTGTGTAGGGATGATCCTGTGGAGCAGATGGTCTGTTGGTTTCAGTGGGGAAGATGGAACTCCCACTTGTTGGTCTTGATGGGCAAGATGGAACTCCCACTTGTTGGTCTTGATGGGCAAGATGGAACTGCCTAGGGTTACCTCTGGTGGTCTATTTAAACTTCCCAGGGGGGGGCGTACCCAAAGCTACGTGCCCGAGCATTGACGCAGAGAGATGATGTCACCATGCTCGTGCACGTACAGGTATTTGTGCCCGTGCACGGTTGTGCCCAAGGTTGTGGTGGGATACAGATGTCATACAGGAATACAGCTATCTAGGAGACAAAGGATCAAAGACCCCTGTCTTCCTGTATTACAGGGTGTAGTAACAAAGATCAATGATCCCAGAGAGAGATATGGTCCTATAGATAGTGTGAATTGCACTCTACAACAAAAGGGTCTGTGTGATTACAATAAACATACCTGTGATATTCAGGAGACGCCACTGTAATCAACAGTTGGGCTTATTGTCCTCCTCCCTAGCCCAGCAGACATATACATTCCTCTGGGAGGGGGCTTTTGCATTCTGGGCCCTCTCTCTTCTGGGATAAAAGATTATATTATACATATATATATACCACCCTATAAATATCTGGGGGATACACTTCCCCTGCTACAGGGGTGATTCTTTGTACGGACAAAATTTCCTTATAATTTCTATTTCATTTTGTGGTTCATTATTTCTGGAGAGGCATTCATTTAAAAATTTATTCCACTGGGAAAAAAACGCCAAGAAGGTTGGGAGGGAGGACTTCTTTCAGGGAGTCAATTTATTTATAATTTCTGTTTTATTTTGTGGTTATAATTTATGGAGAGGTATTCATTTTAAAATTTATTCCACTGGGATAAAAACGCCTTTCAGGGAGTCAATTTTTTTATAATTTCTGTTTTATTTTGTGGTGTATTATACAAGGTATTTGTGGTGTATTATATAAGGTATTATATTTTTTGTCAAAATGGCATTTAATAATTTCAAATAATTATTGGGAATTGTAAAACAAAAAAAAATCTATCCACTTCTACTAGACTACACAATCCATGTACTGTCATCAGTAAACTGATCCCACACTTTTTTTTCTTTTTTAATGTACTTTAGTAATAGCTCATGGGGACCCCCAAAAAGTGACCCATGCTATGATTGCCTACATAAATGAAACCATTGATCACGCTCTTAAATTCCTTAATTCCTACACCCCTAATGTCAGTGCATCTTTTTCATGTCACAGCCAATTGTGCATATTTTATTTTTAAAGGCAACATTACTTTGGAAAAGTAGCATTTGTGATCATTTGATCATCTTTCAACTGTTCTTATGACTATGTCCACCCACAGAAGTCTGTTATTTCCCTTCCTAATACTGTATTCTCATAAGGGCATATTTTTTTTTTTGTGGAGGATATCTAATAATAAAGCTGTTCAATATCAATACACTATGGGAGGCATTTATTAAGTCCGGCGTTTTTTACGCCGGACTTAAAAATGCCCCCGCAGCTCCGGCGGTACGGGGATTTATGTAGAGGCGGACTGCCTGTACATAAATCCTGTGCGCGCCGGTGCGCACCGCCGAAAACCTACGCCAGCTGAGGACTGGAGTAGGTTTTCGGCGTACATTTGGGCGGAACGGATGATAAATCGCGCGGACTCTGAGTCCGCGCCCTCCGTTCCGCCCACTTCCCGCCCCCTTTCCGCCCCCTGGCGTACTCGGCGGAAAGTGCCGATTTGCGATTATTTTATTCGCAAATCGGCCATTTGCGTATAAAATAATACGCAAATCGGCACTTTCCGCCAAAAATCATCCGTCCGCCGGATGATACATGTGGCCCTATGGGTTTAAATACAAATTCTTCACTGTGGGGACTAGTGATACTTTACTGTTCAGACGAATGGTAATGGATACGGTCTCTAAATATTTTGAAGGTGATTGGTTGTTTTGTGCGCCTAACGTTTCCTACTTTACAGGGCAGGGACCTGTTATGGTCTACTGCATCGCTTACCACATTCGTTCCTCATATAGGGATTGACAGAGGTGTTGTATGACCAGTCACTATAAAGTAATAAACTTGTCATCATAGCCCTACAAGTGTTCTTTCATTTTTTTTTTTTTTTTTAAAAGACTAGTTTTCCACACAGTTGGATCTTCCTCGTTTTTTTTTTTTATATATTGCCCTTCACTACAGAACTTTTTTTTTTCCTGCTACATTTCAGACCAGAATGTTGTTCTTGATGTCATCAAAGTGACACAAATGCGAGATTTCTGCTTCTGTGGCAAGACATAGTCATATTTACAGGTAGTTGCTGTTTTAGGAACATGCCCCCTTAGGGGTACTCAGCTTTAATTCTCTACTTTTTGTTAATTTACCTGTTGTGCATTGATTTTGTCCAATATATATTCCCTATGGTTTTTTTCCCCAAAATGTGGTCATTTTGGGGGGTTTCCTATTGTTCTGGCAGCTCTACACCCCTCCAAGTGAACAATGGGGCCTGATAGATTTTTTTGAAGAAAATGGGTGCTTTAAAATCATTGGATCCCGCTGTGTGTCCATACATTGAGTTAGGGCCACAATAGTTATATTTTTGAACTCAGAAGAAATGGGGCAATAAATTAGGGGGTGCCTTTTCTCGTGTGTGTGTGTGTGTGTGTCTGAAAGACGGATAGCATGTCTTTACAATGACACGTTGAAAAAAATATATATATATTTTAAAACTTTCACCTGCTTTGAATTAATTCTGTCCAAACACTGTGGGGTTAAAATACTCACTCTACCCCTAGATGAATTCCTTATAGGGTCTAGTTTCCAAAATGGGGTCATTTGTGGGGGTTTTCTATTGTTCTGGCAGCTCTATACCCCTCCAAGTGAACAGCGGGGGCCTAATTGATTTTCAAGCTAAATTGGTGCTCTGAAAACCACTAGGTGCTCCCTTCATTTGGAGCCCGGCCGTGTGCCTAGACATTGAGTTAGGGGCACAATGGTCATATGTCTGAACTCAGAAGAAATGGGGCGATAAATTAGGGGGTGCCTTTTGTCATTATCATGCATTTAGAAGGGATAACATGTCTTCAAAATGACACATAGAAAAAAGAAAGAAAGAAATTTATTTCACGTTCACTTGCTTTGCGTTAATTTTGTCCAAACACTGTGGGGTTAACATACTCACTGTACCCCTAGATAAATTCCTTAGGGGGTCTACTTTACAAAATGGGGTCATTTGTGGGGGTTTTCTATTGTTCTGAAACGTATGAGCCTCTGAAACTTGGCTTGATGCAGGAAACAAAATGCAATTCACAATTTTTTTTAAAAAAAGTATGGTTAATTTTGTACGTTCTCAAATTGAGTATTTTTTATTTTTTCCCCCAAAACAAAGGAAATAGATGGAAATATATGTATGATAAAAACAATTCTACAGAAATTACATATATAAGTGGAATATTATAGTTAAAAGTTGAAAAAAAAAAAGAAAAATGTTCAAAACTCACATTTTTTGCTTTTTTAATCTACTTAAGAAAATTCTATCAAAGTTTTTTTTACTGCTGGGATAAAGTACAAGTTGTGACAAAAAAACAATCTTAAAACCGCTTTGATGTATGAAACAGTTATAGAGTTATAAGCAGATTAAGTAAACCATACCAGATTTCCAAAATTTGGTTTGGTCATTAAGGCCCAAAGAGGCTTGGACCCTAAGGGGTTAAAGAGGCTCTGTCTCATTCGCCCCCCCCCCCCCCCTGGGGTGCTGGAGTGACAGGCTCCCGACCCCCGCTCGAGCCCCGGATACTCAGCTCTTCCGTCCAAGTGCCGCTTCTTCAGCCGGTCCCGTGAAGTAGATATCCCCGTGGGAAGGGCAGCGCGATTGCTGCTGAGATGAGTCCGATGCACATAGAGAATGAATGTAGCCATTCATTCTCTACGGGCATTTGAATCATCTCAGCAGCAATCGCGCACTTGGCTTCCGACCGGGATATCTCCGTCCCGGGACCGGCTGAAGAAGCGGCACTTGGACGGAAGAGGTGAGTATCCGGGGCTCGAGAGCCTGTTAACCCGGGGGTGACAGTTTTCCTTTAAGGCTTACGAATCCAATAGCAAGACAGAAGAAGACATTTGTCCAAATATCTTAACCTAAAAATGTATCCGGTGTGTTGAGCTTACATCCAAAAATTGTGTTGACTGTGCCTTACTGAGAGTGTCCTTAATGAGTAATAGCATTATGTCCATAGCAGTGACCGATGTCCGTGGCTTCTTACACAATGTTCACTTGACACCATGTTTTTTTGTTTTAAGTGAGATTGTGTAATACTCCCTAACATGGACACAAGTACATTACTCCTTAAAAGTTTAAATGTATCTAAATGTATGCCGGGGAATTACTGTTTGCAGGCTAGGAACCTAATGCTCCGGCAGGAGACAGAATGTGTCCCTTGATACCCATTATTTTCTCACTTTGAAGCATATAATTTGAAAAAAAAAATTTTTTTTTAATGATTATCCTACATCTGACATGTATGAAATTGAATGTGGAAGAGGCCAGGAAGAAACCTAGTCAGCCAGTATATTCCCCTCTGTATGGAAAGTGCAGGTGGAAGCAGGCAGTACAGGCGGGGTGTCTCACGTAATTAGGAGCCACAAACCCCACACTATAGGAAATAGGGATTTATTTGCAACATGTTTCGGCCCACTAAAATAAATACAGGGGCCTTTTTCAAGCATAAAAAAATACTGAACAACGATGCCTTAAATACAAGGAAGGAGGTTCGGCTACATTTGCCTCACATCCGGTCTATACACAGTACAAATAAGTGTCACCAAGTTCATAAACAAAGTATATAACTATAAAAATTGATAAAACATAACTTACGGTGAATCTTCCATACTGGGACCCACATGCGGCGCCATCTTAGGTTTGCGTCATCGGGTCACATGAGGAGTCTCGCGAGAGCAAGGGCTCTAACGCCATTTGCTCTGTGTGCTATTCAGAGTCTAAGCTTACGCAGACGTACTGCGTAATGTGCGTAACTTAAATGTGTAGTGCAGTTTAGAGCTATTCACTGCTATATTTAAGTAAATAGCGTGTTGTGCATAGCTTAGAGAAAAGGTAGTGTGTTCATTATTATAATAAGTGAAACAAGTGAGGCCTTATTATACAAACAAAGAATGTGGGTGATACTAGGAGCATATTTATGGAGTGAAAATGTAAGGGACATTGTATATCCTGCCCGCCCCCCTGCAGCCCCGATCGCCCCCAGCCCCCGGCCGCATGATCGCCCCCTGCCCCCCCCCGCCGCATGATTGCCCCCCGCACCACCCGGCCGCACGATCGCCCCCCCCCCCGCAGCCCCCGGCCGCAGGATCGCCCCCCGCAGCCCCCGGCCGCACGGTCGCCCCCGCAGCCCCCGGCCGCACGATCGCCCCCCGCAGCCCCCGGCCGCACGATCGCCCCCCGCAGCCCCCGGACGTACGATCGCCCCCCCCCCGCAGCCCCCGGCCGCACGATCACCACCTTTCCCCCCCCCCCCAGCACTGATTGCTCCCCTGCAGCTCCGATCGCGGGGCGGGGGGCTGCGGGGGGCGATCGTGCGGACGGGGGCTGCGGGAGGCGATCGTGTGGCCGGGGCTGGGGGATTTCGTGCGGCCGGGGGCTGCGGGGGGCGATCAGTGAATCCCCCACAGTGAATCCACGGTGGGGGGAGATGAAATAGTTAAAATCAGACCCCAGACCAGCCCCCCTAGTGCCCCGGTATCTAACCCCCCCTCCCCGCGGCGGCCATCAGATCCAAGATGGCCGCCGCGATCACTGTGAACAGACTAATGTCTGTTCACAGTGATCTCTTTGTAAAAATGAATGAAAACCCCATGCTCTCCGCCACCGGAGGTACAAGGAACATATTATTGGATAAATTCGAGTTTTTCATTTTTACTGTCTACTTTTGAATACTTTCCTCTAATACCTGTGGGGTCAAAATGCTCACCACACCCCAAAATGAATTATTTGAGGGGTGTACTTTCCAAAATGGGGTGACTATGGGCGAGATTTTACTCCGCTGACACTACAGGGGCTCTGCAAACGCACTTGGCGCTCAAACTTCTTCAGCAAAATCTGCATTGAAAAAGCTAATTGGCACTCCTTCCGTTCTGAGCCCTGCTGTGTGCCCATACAGTGGTTTATGCCCACATATGAGGTACCTTTTTACTCAGGAGAACCTGCGTTACAGATTTTGGGGTGAATTTTCTCTCCTGTTCCTCGTGAAATGGAGAAAATTCAAACTAAAGGAACATATTATTGGAAAAATTCGAGTTTTTCATTTTTACTGTCTAATTTTGAATACTTTCCTCTAACACCTGTGGGGGTCAAAATGCTCATCCTACCCCAAGATGAATTCTTTGAGGGGTGTACTTTCCAAAATTGGGTGACTTATGGGGGGTTTTCTCTCTGCTGACACTACAGGGGCACTGCAAATGCACCTGGCGCTCGAAACTTCTTCAGCAAAATCTGCAATGGAAAAGCTAATTGGCGCTCCCTTCCTTCTGAGCCCCGCTGTGTGCCCATACAGTGGTTTATGCCCACATATGGGGTACCGTAGTACTCAAGAGAACCTGCGTTACAAATTTTGGGGTGCGTTTTCTCTCATGTTCCTTTTGAAAATGAGAAACTTTAATCTAAACGTATATATTATTGGAAAATTGTAATTTTTCTTTTTTTTACGGCCTAATGGTGAATACTTTCCTCCAGCCCCTGTAGGGTTAAAATGCTCATTATACCCCTAGATTAATTCTTTAAGGTGTCTAGTTTCCAAAATGGGGTCACTTATGGGGGTTTCCAGTATACAAGCCTCCTAAATCAACTTAAGAAAAGAACTGGTCCCTAAAAAAATCAGTTTTGGAAACTTTTACGAAAATGTGGTAATTTGCTGATAAATTTCTAAGCCCCGTAACACCCTAAAAAAGTAAAATATGTTTATGAAATGAAGCCAGAATAAAGAGGACATATCGGTAATGTGACTTAGTAACTAATTTATGTGATACGACTTTCTTTTTTAGAAGCAGAGGATTTCAAAGTTCATAAAATGCTAATTTTTTAAATTTTTCATGATATTTTGATGTTTTTCACAAAAAACACACAAAGTAGTGACCAAATTTTGCCACTAATATAAAGTGCCATATGTGACGAAAAAACAATCTCAGAATCGCTAGCATACGTTAAAGCATCACTGAGCTATAAGAGCATAAAGTGAGACAGGTCAGATTTTGAAAAATGAGCCTGGTCTTTTAGGTGCAAATAGGCTTGGTCTTGAAGGGGTTAATTGAGGAAGCGTGAATCTGTTCAAGGGGAAAATTTTAACGTTATTAAATGATTTTTCATGTTTCTCCGTAAGGTGTCTAGATACACTGTGTTTAAGATAGCCCCTATGGGTATTATATCTGTGGTTATTCATAAGTTTATGAAGTGGTTGAATGGTTCTACCGACGTATTGGAGACCACAATCACAGACCAGTAAATATATAACAAAGGTGGAGAAGCAATCTAGGCGTTGTTTAATGGGGAACGTTTCCTTAGTCACATTAGATGTGAAGGATTGTTCGCCATGCGCTATGTTCTTACAGCACAAGCACATATTTTTGTCACATTTGTAAATTCGTATTTTTGTTCTTGTATTTGTACCGACCTTATTGTCCATATTTTTCAGGGTCTTTAGCCTACTCGGAGCGATGATACCGCGAATGGTCTTACCCCTCCGGTAAGTAATCCTCGGTTGTTCTGGAATTAGTTTTTTTAAAAAGACATCAGTTTTCAAGATATGCCAATGTTTCGCAAGCACGTTTCTAATAGTAGTACTACTCGCATTGAAAGCAGTAGTAAAATTCAAATACATTCCAGCCTGATCTTCCTTTTTCTTCTTTGGTTGAAGCAATGTATTTTGTTGTGTTTTAAGATTCTTTTGAAGGGCTTCATGAATCAGATTTTTAGGATAGCCTTTCTCTAGAAATCTTTTTTCTAGGACTGTTGCTTGATCTCTATAGTCTGCCACCTTGGTACAGTTCTTCCTAATGCGATGGAATTGACTGTAAGGTATATTTCTAACCCACTTTTTTAGTGCCCACTCGTGTAATCCAAAAAACTATTAGAGTCCACTTTCTTAAAACTTGTCTTAGTACATATACGGCCCTCCTAATGGCTAATAACAAGATCTAAAAAGATCACTTTCTGGGGATCAATAATGGGAGTAAAGTGTAAGCCCCATTCATTGACATTTAGGTGGGTTATAAACTCCTCTGCAGACCCAAAATTACCTTTCCAAATCAGGATAAGGTCATCAATATAGCGCTTGTAATAAACAGGGCAGTTTCTAGGTAATTTTGGCTACAGGGCGAATGTGAAAAAAGCGCCCCCCCCCCCCCCCTCCCCCCCCCAAAAAAAAAAAAAAAAAAAAAGGTTCAGATACATATAAATACAGTATATAATTTTTTAAAAACGCCTTTATTTCCAAATACAATTTAGCAAATAATACACTGAAAGGCAAATAACATGCCAATAAGATAAATTATAAATAAAATAAATACTGACACACAGGCTCCAAACAGGAACAATACAGGAGCACACAGGCTCCAAACAGCAGCAATACAGGAGCACACAGGCTCCAAACAGAAACAATACAGGAGCACACAGGCTCCAAACAGGAACAATACAGGAGCACACAGGCTCCAAACAGGAACAATACAGGAGCACACAGGCTCCAAACAGGAACAATACAGGAGCACACAGGCTCCAAACAGGAACAATACAGGAGCACACAGGCTCCAAACAGGAACAATACAGGAGCACACAGGCTCCAAACAGCAGCAATACAGGAGCACACAGGCTCCAAACAGGAACAATACAGGAGCACACAGGCTCCAAACAGGAACAATACAGGAGCACACAGGCTCCAAACAGGAACAATACAGGAGCACAGAGGCTCCAAACAGGAACAATACAGGAGCACACAGGCTCCAAACAGGAACAATACAGGAGCACACAGGCTCCAAACAGGAACAAGACAGGAGCACACAGGCTCCAAACAACACTACTTATAACAAACACAGAGAAACATCTAGAAACATAAAAGGGCAAAATGTTACAATGATACGTTTGGTATAATTAGGATACTGGTAATAAGTGCTTCACAATTGCCAGATGACCATGAATTTTTCATGGGTGCAACATTCCCAACAAACTATCTGTTTAAGGGAGTAGAATAAAGGTTTTCTTTCCTTTACACCAGTCTTACTCTTCTTGACTTTGCAGCTGCAAAAGTGTCTATTGCTAAAGAATAATCTATTTTTTCTGCCAGATCACTCTCAATAGATAAAATGGCCAGAGCTGATAATCTATCTTCTGACATGGTGAAGCGCAAGTATGTTTTTATTAGTTTTAACTTGCTAAAGCTCCTCTCACAACTCGCCACTGTAATGGGAATGGTTAGTAGAATTCTCATGGAAATCCATATATTTTGAAACAGCTCATGAAACTGGGTATCTTGAATATGCTGCAGGACTTCAAGTGGAGTGATGGAATTTTTGCTTATTGTTGGTTGGATATGTTTTAGCTTGTCACATAACTGAACTGCATTTATGTCACACTCAGGTGCAGAATTTTCAACCACATGGCTTAATATTTTCTCCAAGTCCTTGCATAAACCAAGAAGTGGATCTTTTTCAGGCAAATCCATTATATTATATAGAAATCCCCAGTTCTTATTATGTTTTGACAACTGAGTAAAACGGTTCTCCAATGATGCAGTCATGTTGTCTATCATTGGGTAAAAGACAGAAGTAACATATTGTTGCTCTGGATCAATAACTGGGTCATCTTGACTCTCATAGGCAAATAATCTTCTCTTTTTTCCAGTTCTTTTTACACTCAATTGTGGCTCAATGCCCATACCTTGAGCAATTTCAGATGCAGTTATTTTTGCCGAATTGTAGCCTGAGGAACGATAAACTTTGACAAAATCAGTGCAATTATTTAGTAACTTGTTGCAGCTAGTTAGCTCCATGTCTTTAGACTGCAATAACTTGCTGACGATGTTAACCTGAAATAAAACGTCATACCAGATGACAACTGTCAAAAGGAAACTGAAATCTTGTAACAGTAGAGAAAGGGATTTTGCTTCTGATGCGAGTTTTGCATCATCAGTGTTTTCTTCCAGATCCGTAAGAGCTTCATAAATCTCAGCATACTGGTATCGGACAGCTTTCAGGCTTGCAACCCTGCATTCCCAACGTGTTGCACACACTTTTTTTAAAGTAAGATTTTTCACATGGTCACTGATAATGCACCATCTTTGAGGAAGAAGCAAATAAATATAAAGTCTTTGAAGAGTGCCAAAAAGGCTAACTGACTTAACTGATGATTTGGCTGCATCTGCCACGACAAGATTCAGGCTATGGCAACCACATGGATTGAAGAATGCTCGTGGATGTTGCTGCAGAACTCTTGTTTGAACACCTCTGTTAATGCCAAGCATGTTGGCCCCATTATCATACCCTTGACCTCTACAGTTGTCCATGTCGAGGCCGCATTGTGATATTTCATCAAAAAGAAGATTACTTAGTGCTTCACCAGATGTATCTTCTGTAGGTCGGTATCCAATGAAATGCTCCCCCACTGAAAGATGCTCTCCTGTAATGTCTAGAAACCTAAGGGTATATGAAAGCTGCTCCACATGACTAATATCCTGGGTGCAATCCAAAATAACAGAGAAATATTTAGCTTTCTTCACCCTGTCTAAAATTGTGTTTTTTACTTGAGTGGCCATGACATTGATTATCTCATTTTGAATAATATTACCACAGTAATGGGCAAAAGTAGTTTCTGATGTCACTCTTTGTAAGTGATCTTTCAGGACAGGTTCATATTTTGCAATCAGTTGAATCAGGCCAAGAAAATTCCCATTATTTGGGGTATACAATTTATTTGAGGACCCTCGAAATTGTTGCTTGCTAAAAACTGAGTGACTGCCATAATTCTTTCTAAAACATATCTCCACCTTTTGGTCTCCTGATTTATTTGGGTTTGCAGGTGTTTATCAATCCCTTGACCCCTTTTCAGATTTTCTTCAGCCTGAATCCTCTTTTGACGGCTACGAATGTGGGCAGTAGAAGATTCATGCATAGTTAGGTATTCTCCAATATGATGCCAATTTTTAATGCCTTCTGTTCCAAATTTTGATTTTGGGGTAGGGTCAAACAGTTTACAACAGAAGCAGTAAACTTTGTCAGCAGACAAAGAATACTGCACCCATCGCCTTGGCACCTGTTCTTTATTTGGTAAAACTAAAAAACCATGAAAAGATGAAAAATGTCGCTTACTGTCATCCTTCGGATAAATAAAGTTGGCAGGGGGAAGAGGCTGCGGTCCTTCCAATACAATAAGGTCTCTTTCTCTATTGCTTATTATTTGAGGCCACAATGCAATATCTTTGTATGTGGTTACACTTAAAGTAACACATTGCTCAGCACTCTCAGCAACAGAAACATCTGACTCCTTAGTTGTTTCATAGTCCTGCTCCTCCACATTGCTGTCTGAGGCGATTACCTGCACACATTCAGAAGGATCTCGTAATGGTGATCCTTCAGTTGCTGCTTCTGTAGATGCTGTAGACGCCTGTATTATGACAGGGTCTGTGGTTTGCTCTTCAGACTGTGAAATATTTGAACAACCTTCATGTTGTTCAAGAATGTCCATTTCAGACTCACTTTGAATATTTACAGTTTCTGATGATGTACTTGGTGTATCTTTAGCTGATAGTTGTTCATCTTTCCGTAAAAAAATCGCCATTGCTTTTGCAGATTTTTCATCTTCAGATCTTTGTTGTTTTCTTTTCTTCCTGTTCTGTGCACCGGAGGGTTTTGGAGGTGCCATTTCTGTGGCTTTTAACAAAAACATAAATAATAGCTAACTAAAAAAGTATGGGATTGTGTTCAATATAAAATTCTGGCCTACAACAGATACATTATAGATGCTTCTACTTTTACACCATTATCTGGACTAGTTGGTCTAGGGAGCATCCCTTAGCATGAAGGGATATTCAGAAATACAAGCCAAAGGTCAGTAGAACCGAATAGCACTACCAAGCTGAACAGAACGCGTGAAGTTTAAGCCTAACTATCACTGTCAAATACTGGGAGACTGAGCAGTCCTCTTATAGAGTGTCAAGTCCCAGGACCAATAGTGATACATCCACCCACCTGATGCCTACAACCTATACAAAACACGAGTGCAAACAAGGACTGGTAGTCCTGCTGTCATTCTACACAGTAGGTGCAATGTTCTGCTGGCTGTGGGGTAAAGAAGCCAGCCAGAACACTGCGCACCAGCTAGCATTGTGCCAGGATGATGTCACCCACCAGCATGTCTGTAGCTAAGGCCACCATTTGGTTGCATGGAGTTGCGGTATGGCAATATATCTATGCTAAGACTGCACCTCTATGCTGACGGCAGACAGCGCTGGAGCAGAGACAATTAAGTTTGTGACCACTAGACTGACAGTATTATTATGCACCAGATGTATCCTTCAACATCAGCTTCTATGATAAATCTGACACATTTTAAGGCTGCATTCACACTACGTATATTTCAGCCAGTATTGCAACCAAAACCAGGAGTGGATTAAAAACACAGAAAGGCTCTGTTCACACAATGGTGAAATTGAGTGGATGGCCGCCATATAACAGTAAATAACGGCCATTATTTCAATATAACGGCTGTTGTTCTAAAATAACAGCAAACATTTGCCATTAAATGGCGGCCATCCACTCAATTTCAACATTGTGTGAACAGATCCTTTCTGTGTTTTTAATCCACTCCTGGTTTTGGTTGCAATACTGACTGAAATATACATATACTGACTGAAATATACGTATACTGATTGAAATATACTGACTGAAATATACGTAGTGTGAACGCAGCTAAGACTGTCAGCTCTAGGTTTACTTTGTTTCCCCTTTCAAGCCTTTAAAATTGGATATACATTAACCCTTTGAGGACCAGGCCCAAAATGACCCAGTGGACCGAGCAAATTTTGACCTTAGTGTTTCCGTTTTTCCCTCCTCCCCTTCTAAGAGCTCTAGCACTTTTAGTTTTCTATCTACAGGGCCATGTAAGTGCTTGTTTGTTACAGGAATAGTTGTACTGTGTAATGGCGTCTTTCATTCTACCATAACATGTATGATGGAATTCCAAATATATTATTTATGAAGATTTTTTTATATATAATGTAACATAAAATCAGTAATCCGCGCACTTTTTCCCCTCTTTTCGTCTACGCCGTTCACCGTTCGCAATGACGCTTGTTAAAAAAAGTGCGCTGATTGCAGCCGGCCCCCACCTGCTGTGCGCTTCATAGCCGGAGAAACACCCAGGACGTAGAGTTACGTCCAGGGTCGTCTGGTGACAGACTTAGATGACGTAACTCTACGTCCTGGGTCGTCTAGGGGTTAAATAAAACTATACAGTACACATGTGAGAATGAGATTAGTGTAATGTGAAAAGTGCAATGATAATTGAAAAGCCTCTACCTTTTCACATGAAGGAGCCAGCCTTGATGATCTGATCAGTGGAAGTTAAGAGTCTGGAAGCACTGAATGATTGTAATTCTTCCTGTCTGTGGCTAGCTAGAACCAAAGAAAAATGTTAAATTCATTGTCATTTAAAGGGAACCTGTCACCCCCCGTGCCGGGGTGACAGGCTCCCGACCCCCCATTAGAGCACCCTATACTTACCTAATCCCGCCGGGTCCCGCTGCTGGATCCGGTCGGGTCATGGAGATCTCAGCCGCTGCAGCCCGGCGCGCGCTGAGAGATGAGCGCTGGACTCTCCTGTCATTCTCTATGGGCATCGGACTCATCTCTCAGCGCGCGCCGGGCTGCAGCGGCTGAGATCTCTGTGACCCGACCGGATCCAGCAGCAGGACCCGGCGGGATAAAGTAAGTATAGGGTGCTCCAATGGGGGGTCGGGAGCCTGTCACCCTGGCACGGGGGGTGGCAGGTCTTCTTTAAGGAAATTTGTCAGATGGTGCAAGGTACAGGTGCAAATGATGTCAGATAGGGTAAGAGATAAAAAATAATCATACCTACATGTCTTCTGAAGGGTTTTTGTAAAGAAAAAAGCACACCATTTTCCATAATAGCTGAAGCATAATAGAGGCAACACTGAGCTGCTGCAGCATGCATGCCTCCTCTGTCCACCACTACTCTCTACCCTGCAGGCAAATTTATAACATTGCAGAAGGCCATCAGAAGACTCAAAGGTTTGATTAGTTATTTTTCCCTAGTCCCTATGCACTGGTGTCTGCTGTTTTGTACCTGGTACATAGCTTACAGATTCCCTTTAACCCCTTCATGACCATATGTCACTGATGCACAGATGTCAAGGTCACACTTTAACAGCACGTGTATATATACATTCCTACTGCATGGGACTTTGGCAGTAGCAACGTATATAAACGTATTTCAGATGTCAAGGGGTAAACGATTTATTCAGAAATCGCACAGTATGTAGGGAAACCCTAAAAATATCATACAAGATATTATTTACCTTGAAAATGTATGACTTTACTTTCTCTTATTTGTATGCTTGCTTCTCAAGAGTGATGGCTTTTCCGAGATACTGGATACAACATGTGGTTACTAAAAGAGAATAGGTTGGCAATTAACAAACAATGAATAAGGGTGCTCCTACACATGGTGGTAGCTGGTTTTGGCAACTGTGTGAGTAATCAGACAGATGAAAGTGGTACTAGCGATAGCAATTTCACACTAATTGGAGCCATCAGCTGCAATGATAACACACACTGTATCTGAAACAAGCTACCACCACATGTATGAGCCCACCTTAAATCATCTTCAATCTGTGCTTTCCTATAGATAATATTAATGTAGAAAAAAAAAAAAAGAGTCACCATTCTCTGCATTGGTGCCAAGCAATGAGGGATAGCATATGGAGGTGGGAAAACCTCTTTAAAAGGGTTTTTAACCCCTTAGCGACCCATGACGTATCTAATACGTCATGGCGCAGCGGGGGGTGTTCAGAGCGGGGTCCCGCCGGGACCCCGCTCTGAACGGCGCTGATCCCGGCTGACACGTGCAGCCGGGCAGTGCCTCTGTTAGCCGGCGCGGGTCCCGTTGCCGCGCCGGCTAATTAAGCACTTCAATGCAGCTGTCAAACCTGACAGCTGCATTGAAGTGCTTTATGCACACTATCCCTGGTGTCTAGTGGGTCGGATCTCCCCCCCGCGATGCGATCACGGGGGGGAGATCCGTTCTTCTGCCCGTGCCGGGCCTCAGCGTCGGAATGACGCTGATCCCGGCTCGGCAGTAGATTGCTATGGCCTGCAGCAGGCCATAGCAATCTATGACCAATCTCATGGATCTTTGCTGTGTATATACACAGCAATGATCTCTATGAGAGATCATTGCTGTGTATATACAAGCCCCCCAGGGGGGCTTCTAGTGTATGTAAAAAAAAAAGTAAAAAAGTGTTTTTATTAATAAAAAATCCCCTCCCCTAATAAAAGTCCAAATCACCCCCCTTTTCCCATTTTATAAATATAAATTAATAAATAAATAAATAAATAAACATATTTAGTATCGCCGCGTGCGTAATCGCCCGAACTATTAACTAATCACATTCCTGATCTCGCACGGTAAACGGCGTCAGCGCAAAAAAATCCCAAAGTGCAAAATTGCGCATTTTTGGTCGCATCAAATCCAGAAAAAATGTAATAAAAAGCGATCAAAAAGTCGTATATGCGCAATCAAGGTACCGGTAGAAAGAACGCATCATGGCGCAAAAACTGACACCTCACACAGCCCCATAGACCAAAGGATAAAAGCGCTATAAGCCTGGGAATGGAGCGATTTTAAGTGACATATATTTGTTAACAATGGTTTGAATTTTTTACAGGCCATCCGATACAATATAAGTTATACATGTTATATATCATAGTTATCGTAACGACTTGAGGAACATGCATAACAAGTCAGTTTTACCATAGGGCGAACGGCGTAAATGCAAAACTCCCCGAAATCAAAACAAATTCGTTTTTTTTTCAATTTGACAGCGCAAATGATTTTTTTCCGGTTTCACAACATATTTTATGGAAAAATTATGCCTGTAATTGCAAAGTACAATTGGTTTCGCAAAAAATAAGCGCTCATATACGTCTCTAGGTGAAAAAATGCAAGCGCTATGGACTTTTAAACATAAAATGGAAAAAGCAAAAGCGCAAAAACGAAAATTGGCTTGGACCTTAAGGGGTTAAGGTATTGACTTCTTATCCCCTATCCACAGAATAGGAAATAAGAATGAGATTGTAGGTGGGAAAGTCAAGACTCCTGTGGCCTTCTGTGATCTGCACAGCACGCCATACCCAAGCACTTTTAATGGAGAAGAGGCTCATGTGCAATGTACATTACTCCATTCTTTGTCTAAGGAGTCAAAAGAGATAGAATCACACAATAGGGGAGTCGCTGTGTATTGGATGCCGCTCCCAAGATTACATGGATACAGCGACAGGCTAGAAACAGACCTGGGTGGACACACATGCTCAGACATTCTCTGCAAAGTGATGCCCTGTTCTCTGCAGATCAACCAAGAGAAATAGCTTTCTGCACTGCTTTCATGGAAGGAGCAGAGCATTTACAATATGGCAGTATAGCTATGAAGACACTTTCTTCTCAGCTTGTTTGGATTTGAAAAATGCATTAGAACAGGGAGGTCAAACTTAAATACCCAGGGGGCAAATTTAACAATTTGGATGTCGCAGACCAACCTTAAGGTTTATTGAAGCATGCAAGCTATGTTCCTGGGACTGTCAGAGTGGTGTTCATGGCACTGTCAGAATGGCGTGCAACTCCAGGTGCTGAACATTATAAATGATATAAGAAAATGTTATGGCATGACAAACATAAGACAGTAAGGCAGAGATACACTTTACATTTGCAATTTTAGATTGTAAGCTCTCGCAGGCAGGGTCCTCTTCCCCCATGTACCAGTCTGCCATTTGCCTTTGTGTAATGTGCTTTTGATCTTGTATTGTTCCTGCTTGTTACCCCTATTGCCTGTATTGCAATCTGGAATTAAGGGCGCTTTATAAATAAATTTTATGTTTGCAGATAACCCCCCCCCTGCACCCCACATGTCTGCAGATAAGACCCCCCTGTACCCCACATGTCTGCAGGTAAGACCCCCCCTGTACCCCATATGTCTGCAGATAAGACCCCCTGCACCCCACATGTCTGCAGATAAGACCCCCTGCACCCCACATGTCTGCAGATAAGACCCCCTGCACTGGGGGGGGGCAGATACTACTGGGGAGCACAAAGCAGGGGTCTATATACTACTGGGGGAGTAACAGGGGTCTATATACTACTGGGGGAGCAACAGGGGGGCTATATACTACTGGGGGAGCAACAGGGGGGCTATATACTACTGGGGGGAGCAACAGGGGGGCTATATACTACTGGGGGAGAGCGCACAGTGGGGCTATATACTACTGGGGAGAGCGCACAGGGGGCTATATACTACTGGGAAGAGCAACAGGTTTACTACTGATGTTCAGCTCGGACCTTCACCTGACAATAGCGGGGTTTATTGTCAGGTAAAGGTCCAAGCTGAACATTAGTAGTAAACCTGCTGCTCCCCCCAGTAGTATATAGCTCCCCTGTGCGTAGGTTGGACCTTCACTAAAGATTGTTGAGTACCCCTGCCATAGATTGTGAACTACAACTCCTAGCATGCCCTGACAACTATATACCTTCAGTACCTGCTAAGTTATAGATCTCCCTACAAAATCCTTTTTTTAATTGTCATTTTGTTGGAAGAACTACAACTCCCAGCAGTTCCTAAAGGTTTATAGCTGCCAGGGCATGAAGGGAGTTGTAGTTTACAATCTATGGGGTTGGGTGTTACATAGTTCTGGAAAATTTATTTACATGATTAAAAAATTTAACACCCAACCCCATAGATTGGGAACTACAACTCCTAGCATGCCCTGACAGCTATAGACCTTCAGTAACTGCTGGGAGTTATAGTTCTCCCTACAAAATACATCTATTTTAATTTTGTTGGAAGAACTACCACTCCCAGCAGTTCCTGAAGGTTTATAACTGAGTGTCAGGTCATGCTGGGAGGTGTAGTTCACAATCACAACTTTTCATTATAATCTTATTTTTTCTTTATCCTAGGGGCCCAGCTTCCACATTTAAAGCTTCCATTACAGTTCTTTTCATTACTAATTTTTTACTACCTGCTGGCTGCTCCTATGCTGCAAGCTCTGCTCCTTATTACTGTCCGCTCCTCCTCACAGGCCAGGCGGGAAACAGCAAATGGCGTCCGCCGGGAACATGATCAGGCGCCGGGGAGAAGAGGGGCGCCCTGGGAACTTGAGGGCGGTGTGTGTGAAGTAAGGGCAGCGCTGGGGATGTGAGGGGAGCTTGGCACATCACATTCCCCGCCCACTGTGACGTGCCTATGCTCCACGCTTCCCGGCCTCACATCCCCAGCGCTGCCCTTACATTCCAAATGCTGCCCTCACATTCCCGGCCCCCAAGCCACCCCCCCACCCCCCCCGGACATCATTTCTGTGTGTCGAGGGCGGCGATCAGATGTGCCCGGGTGGGGGGCGTCCGGGAACGTGAGGGCGGCATTTGGAATGTAAGGGCAGTGCTGGGGATGTGAGGCCGGGAAGCGTGGAGCGTAGGCACGTCACAGTGGGCGGGGAATGGAGGGGGCCGGCCCAGGAGGCCAGTAACATCACCTGACAGCACCCGCCGCGGCACACATCAGTGCTGTCGGCCAAGGGCGGCGATGGGATCAGATGTGCCGTAGGGGGCGCTATACTATCGGCTGTGGGCGGCGATCAGCGGTCAGTGCAGCCGAGTTACTGCGCCCTCCTCCCTGTCAGCGCCCCGGGCGGCCGCCCGGCGCGCACGGCGGTAGAAACGGCCCTGGTAATAAATAATATGTTTAGTGTACCAGGGGGACTCAGCGATGTACTGGGAGCGGCCCGAGTCCCCATCGCAGTCCCCCTGGTCTGGCGGTACAGGCGGTTCTGAAATGAGAACACATTGTGGGTTAAAATAAACCTCATTCCCTCGACTAAACATTAAACCTGTGGTGCCCCATACCAACCACTTGTAGTCAAAAAATAGTGCATGGCGTCAAGTCCTTGATCATGCATAATGTTTGAATATAGAGAGGTGACATCCAAAGTTATAAAGAGGTACTCATCCTCCCATGGGATATCGAAAAGATCTACTATCAGACTACTGGAATCTTTTAAGTACGGAGGTAAAAGAGTGACTAAATTCTGTAAATGGAGATCAATGAAATGGGATAAATTGGCAGTGAGGCTGCCAATGCCAGCTACCGGGTGGGTGTTCAGAGTCCTTGTGCATCTTGGGTTGATGGTAAAAGAAAGGACTCTTTGGATGTTTAATTGACAAAAAGTCACGTTCCTTTTTGTTTATTAGTCCTTTCTCAAAATTTTCATTAATCCATTTACTATATTTGTTAGTATATTTTTCAGAGGGATCTTGAGTCAGAGGAACGTAATATCTGGGATCATGTAGGATACGTGAGGCTTCACTTAGATAGTCTTCTCTATTTTGGATAACAATACTGCCGCCTTTGTCTGCTTCCCTTATAACAATATTAGAATTGTTACGGAGGGTTTGTAAGGCTTGAGAGATTTTGTTTTAAAGATTTGAGGTCCGGGACTTTCCTGAAGTCTTTTTGAACCAGATCAAAAAAAGTTTGTAGATGGTGGCCTCTATGGTGTAGAGGATAGAAAGATGATCGTCCCTTGACATTTTGATGTATAATGTTATCATCAGAAGTTTCTATTTTTTGTTCGTTAGTAGTTTTGCCATTACACTTCTCAATCTCAAAGTGTCTGGCGAGGGTTAATTTTCTAACAAACATATTTAAATCAAGAAAAAGATCAAAATCATCAGCCTCTTGAGTGGGACAAAAAGATAAACCCTTATTAAGTACAGAAATTTCTGCATCAGATAAGATATATGTAGATAGATTAAAGATTTTTACGCTGGGGGGTAGTGTAGGTCTTAATCTTGTGTGTTGTGCAGTTTTTTTGGTTTTGCTTTTACTGTAGCCTCTGCTCCCTCTGCATCCTCTATATGAACTTTTTGTTTTACCTGGGAATTTTTCTTTCTCTCTACATACCTCCACATCGTGTTTTTCTGAGTATCCACTGGTGGTGTCCTGAAGTCTTTCAGGAGTTCTCTCCTCAATGTTGGAAATTCTAAAAAAGATAGTTCATCTGATGAATTATTAGCAATAACAACCTCTGATCTCTCATTTTCAATCTTGTCGTTAGGTTGTATCATGGAGTGTACAGTCAGAATGGAGGACTCAAGGCATTCCAATTCCGTTTCCATAACAGTTCTGTCAGAACTGGAGGGACGGACCGGATCGCTCATGATAGCACAAGGTGAGAGAAATTCTTCAACTGATGCTAGTGAGGGCCTCCCGGGTGGATTATGAATATTCAAAGACGGTAACTGGGGGTTGGCTGGAATATGAGAATCGTAATAGGAGCGGATAGGTGCTTCTGTGACAACGGGGCCCCATCTAGTGATTTTCCCTTTGTGAGAGAGTGTTTTATTATTAGTTTTGATTTTCTGTGTATGGTCACTACGTTTAGATTTAACTATATTGGCATAAGAAGTTTTATGATTCCTGGATTTATCATGATCAATAGTGGTAGGTTTTTCTTTCACATAGTCCTTTCTCACATTGGGGGTCTGATCTGTCTCTTTATTATGTCTCCTGTCCTCGGTATATACAGTTGTTAATGTAATCTAATCTATCCCTTTTAAGTTAAGAAGCTTTTTTGGTTATTATATCCTTTTCAAAGGTCCACATACGTTTATTTAACAGATTATGAAAAGTGTCCTGATGATCCTTGTAGTTCTCAAGTTGGGAGGAGATGATCTCCTCCACCAATGAGCTACAAATTTTAGACCTTTTATTAATGATATGATTAACCATCTTAGTGCAACAATCAAGCAGTAAAATGTCCCACTCTTGTGTATATTCGGTGTGGATTTATATGGAATACGGAGGCCCCTAGGGACAATTTTTTCTTTCACATAGACCTCCAAGAAGGACACATCAAGGGAATGTATGGTTTCTGATTTCCACAGTTTCTCAAGTTTATACCATAGTTTTTTCATAAAGGCAGTCTCACAATCTCTGAAGGACTCCCTGTTTTTTTCTCTTTCCGGTAATGGTGAGAAAGAGACAGCATTAGTTTATATCTCAAGTAATTCATGTCTCTTTTCCACTCTTTGATTGAAGAACTCCATACTAACACCAGACGCTGCCACCAAAAAGACCAAAGGTCCGTATCAGCACAAAAGGCCGGTTTGTGCGATAGTACACTGTAACAAAAGAAGAGACAGGGGCGCTTTCTGGTGTAGTATTAAAATACAACGCTTGATTCAAGTGTGGTGTGGAGATGTCACCACTCACCTGGTAGAGTTGTGCAAGGATATAGGCACAACTCTATGAAGCATATGTAGTACTCAAGGCCACCGCAGCTCATCCGGGGGCACCACTCCAAAGGTGTGGTGTGAAAAGCAATGTGGAAGAGGCCAGGAAGAAACCTGGTCAGCCAGTATATTCCCCTCTGTATGGAAAGCGCAGGTGGAAGCAGGCAGTACAGGCGGGGTGTCTCACGTAATTAGGAGCCACAAACCCCACACTATAGGAAATAGGGATTTATTTGCAATGCGTTTCGGCCCACTAAAATAAATACAGGGGCCTTTTTCAAGCATAAAAAAAATACTGAACAACGATGCCTTAAAGAAGCAGTTCAGTTTTGGGTTTTTTTCGGCCCCCCGGGTAGCCGCTGTCATGTATACTTACAGAAGATGATCGGTGTCCCGTTCCCGTCGGTCAGTTCCCGTCCCGCGGTGCCGTTCAAATCGGGCGCGCTCACGTCCGCCGGCTACTGCGAGTCCTCTTCTCTGACCAGTGATTATACGCCGGAAGTCACGCGCTTCCATAGCTTAAATACTGTTATGTCCCTAGCATTTTTGGGAGAATCTTTCCCTTAGGTCTATTGGATGTAGTCCTCTTGGCCATTAAACCCTAGTCACTAGGGTTTGTGTAATAAGAAACAAGCTTGCACGTATTAAATAAATGTTTACATATTTTTTAGGTGTTGAAGTACATTGTTCGGATGTGTTCTCTAACATAATGGCCATCTTCATTTTGTGATTGTGTGCAATCCCCTTGGTAAGGAATGTGTTCACGAAGATCTGGTGCAATGGTGATATTTACTTTGTGCTCTATTGCTATATTATGTAGAACAGCACATGCTACTATAATTTTACATACTTTCTTTGGACTATACAGTAGTGTACCTCCACTTAAATCAAGACATCGGAATCTACTTTTAAGAAGTCCAAACAAGCGCTCAATGGCTGAACGAGTTCACCGATGTGCAGCATTGTATTTTTTCTCCGAGTCATTTTGTGAAAACAGGTATGGAGTAAGGAGCCATGAAGTTAATCGATACCCATTATCACCTTTAAAGAAAAATGTTGAACACAGAGTTAGATATTTTATCTATACAACAAGTATCATAATTATACTAATACATTCGACATTTTGTGTAGACGTGAACACTGTCTTTGTCTGCAAATAAAAGTGCTGATTTTTCACCATATTTTGCCAATACATAATTAAAGTCCTAAAATCCATGTAGGTGTCAGGAGAACATCGTGCCACTCTAGTGTTTTGTGCAATACAAGAGTATATTTTATAGAGATGGCCTACAGGACATTGTAAAAAATGAATGTGAATTACACACAATACACATCCAATCCGGACAGACTATTTCTCACATGTAGACCCTATAATAGACTTAGATATATTTTGCCCAATGGTCCCGAGCACAGTCATATATCTTACTGTATCTGTAGTGACGATCTTTCATTATCACACTCCTGCTAAGGGCCATGTTGCTTCGGGGACAGGGAATGGGTGTGGGGCATTGACACTCACCTATCTTCAGGACTGTCAGGAGGACCAAGGCTACTGATGCATAATGCATGCATCTTCACACGACATACATTTGTCGCTACCTACACTTGAATGTGTGCTGGGCCGGATGACTGTGGGGAATGTGTCAGGCATCCACTTAGCCAATGTCGACCTGTTGTTTAGCTTGCCACGTCGGAATACATTTCATGTATGTCTTGCTAAAGTGTTATGTTATGAAGGGCGCCGTTTGTGGCACAGGCGCATGACGTCTAATATGTACAATATATAGTTCGACTAATAAGCATAAAAATTGAATAGGCTAGGTTCACACAACCAACAAAAATCGTCCGTTTTATACACTTCTCAAAAGCATCTGTTTTGGCCTTTATTAAGTGAGTGCAATGGCAATGCATTAAAGTCAATGGGAGGACGGACGTCCAATGCACACAACGCATTTTAAAAAATTTGCAGCAGGAAAAAAAAATCAGTTTTTAAATGCGTTGTGTGCATTGAACGTGCGTCCTCCCATTGACTTCAATGCATTGCCATTGCACTCACTTAATAAAGCCCAAAACTGAAATTTTTAGAAATGGCAAAAACGGGCGTTATTTTGACATGTGAACCTAGCCTGTGGAAGTTATTTTGCTTCTTTTAAGACACATGTCGTGTCAATATAGTGTGACCACGGCAGAGGCCGGCCGAGCCGCCGTGCAGATCATGGATCCTTAGGCATTGCTACGAGTCCTGCTCATGTAGCTGTACGTGGGCCGAAGGCCGTTGCGCCGGCACAAAGATTAGTCCAATGCTCATAGAGAAGGAATGGAGCCATCAATTATCTATGAGCATCTGAATTCTTTATGCAGTGTGCGTGCTGGTCTTCGCACGCCGATATCTTCCTCTGGGGACCATATCCAGAACCGGCACTCGTCCCAATCAATAAAGATCCAGGAGCTGCATTGAGGGCTTCGCTGAGCTCTGCCCCCGCATCCCTGGTAATAGGTTCCCTTTAAAGAAAAATGATGATAAATGAATGTGCTAGTCAGAATCCAAGTTCTGCTAGCCATTGACCGCTAACTGCTTCTGTACTGCAACTGAGGCACAAGTTACATGATGGGCGTGTACATTCTAAAGACTTTGAACAAGATTATAAATCTCTATATCAGATGACATTAATTTCACACATGTTTCTGGTTTACTTACCAAGGAGAACTGCATCTTCAAAATCGCCATTAGCAAAACGCTGGCCCAATCGGCTATTCTCCAAAATGTGAAGACCCCGGAAATTTGGCTATTATGTCCGTAATCATTAAATCAGGGCCACAGGTGACTTGAACATTTATTGAATGAAAGAGTTTTCGATTTCTAAAGCAAATTTCCTGAGCAGAAGGTGCATTAATGGCAACATGTGTGCAATCAATTAATGAAACCACATTGGGGAATCCAGCTATTTAAAAAAAAAAAATTTACTTTGCAGTTAATATCTCCTCCGTTGTTTTGGGGAAATGTATTTTACTGGGGATGAGTGTCAAAATTGCATCAACAACTTGAACTAAAATCCGTCTGAATGTGGCTTGGCTAAAACCTAATTTCGACTCAACACAATATTGGAATGATCCTGATGCTAAGTAGTGTAGCGTTGCCAAGAGCTTCGTAATGCCAGGAATGGAGTTAGTTCTTTTAGTTGGACTATCAATAATGTGCCGCACACTGCTATATAATTGTTGAATAGCAAGTTAAGCGGAAATGTTGAAGCATTTCCTCTTCAGTGAAGGCGGATAAGGTCAATCTTTCCTTAAAAACTCGGTCTCGCTGAGATCTGGTATTGTACCTTACATGGTTTCGTTGCTGTGTTGCAGAAGATACAATCAGCAGGGGCAACATTAAGGACATTTTGCTGCCAACAAATGTCTAAATCCACCAAGCTCTGTAAAAAAAATGTGTACATCAATTATCCTTACAAATATCATTATATGTCATTAGTCTCATGTATGATTAGTTAAGGTGGGTCTAATGGTGCGTTTACACAGACAGATTTATGTTACTTATTTTTGAAGACAAAGGCAGGAATGGTTTTTCAAACAGGAGAAATCTCAGTCTTTCCTTTATGACCTGATCTCTGTTTATAGTCTGTTCCTGGCTTTGCCTTCAAAAATAATTCAGATAAAGCTGTATGTGTTAACGCAGCATAACTTTGTGTGATGGCGGGTACAATTTTCACTTTCATTAATGGGGTACTCCAGTGTGTGGGCACTTTTTCACTGAGACCAGCGGCGGGTCCAGCATCGCGGCGCTCCCGTGCCCGGCCGCTTCTGGGTGTCTGACGCAGGCCCGAGGTATGACGTCTCAGGTCCGCTCAGCCACTCAGTGAAGGAGGGGGATCCGTTTCAAGTCCGCTCAGATCCCGCCTCCTTCACTGAGTGGCTGAGCGGACCTGAGACGTGTGTTTGTGTGTTACCATTATGTTGATGGTGAATCTGCGTGTGAGTGTCTACATGTTGAATTTGATAATGACTTACCTTACTTGGTCAGTATGCGCTGGTCGTAGTATTATAGTTGTCTACTGCTACTCTCTCAGTGTAGGAAGGGCTTAACATTTAACACAACAAGGACTGTGAACCTCACTTATGGTCCTTTTACACGGAACGATTGATCGTTCGTTTTTGCACGATAACGATCGAATTCGAACGATAATCGTATGTGTAAACGCAGCGAACGATCAAACGACGAGCGAGAAATCGTTCATTTTGATCTTTCAACATGTTCTCAAATCATCGTTGATCGTTCGCAAAATATTCGCAGATCGTTCAGTGTAAACAGTCTTTCAACGATTTCACCTATGTATCGTTCCGTCTAAACGCTGATCGTTATAAAAAAACCATTCAAAATCGTTAATCGTGCGATTGGGCGAATTATCGCTCCGTGTAAAAGTACCATTAATGTGGGTTGGATATTTATGCAGATGCTGTGTAGGTCATATGCCGGGGCTGATCAAATCAACTAATTAGGACCATTAGTCATTTAATTTTTTTCGTTTAACCCCTTAACAACAAAGGGCGTATATTTACGCCCTATTGCCCGTAAGGGAGTTCAGAGCGGGGCCGCCACAGTCCCGGGTGCCGCTTGCAGCCCGGGACCGCAAGTATTAGCGGGCACGGTCCGACTGCCATGCCCGCTAATACAGTAATCAGATGCAGCTGTCAAACATGACAGCTGCATCCGATTACCGTATTCAGCTTATTCCTGGTGTCTAGTGGAGGAGATCACTCCTCCGGGATGTTATCCAGGAGGAGCGATCTCCATTTCTGAAGCCGGCCGGGGACTGCTCCAAGATGGTGCCGTCCCCGACTCGGCACTCGTTTACTTCCGGCTGCAGCAGCCGGAAGTAAACGAGTGCCTATCTCATGGATCTCTGCAGCATATCTATGCTGCAGAGATCTCTATGAGAGATCAAAGCACTTATACTAGAAGTCCCCCAGGGGGGCTTCTAGTATAAGTGTAAAAGTAAAAAAAAAAGTGTCATTATTAATAAAAATCCCCCTCCCCTAATAAATGTCTGAATCACCCCCCTTTTCCCAGGTTATAAATAAAAGTAAATAAATAAACTTGTTTGCTATCGCTGCGTGCGTAATCGCCCGAACTATTAATTAATCACATTCCTGATCTCGCACGGTAAACTGCGTCAGCGCGAAAAAATCCCAAAGTGCAAAATTGCGCATTTTTGGTCGCATCAAATCCAGAAAAATTGTAATAAAAAGCGATTAAAAAGTCGTATATGCGCAATCAAGGTACCGATAGAAAGAACACATCATGGCGCAAAAAATGACACCTCACACAGCCCCATAGACCAAAGGATAAAAGCGATATAAGCCTGGGAATGGAGAGATTTTAAGTGACATATATTTGTTGACAATGGTTTGAATTTTTTACAGGCCATCAGATAAAATATAAGTTATACATGTTATATATTGTTGTAATCGTAACTACTTGAGGAACATATATAAGAAGTCAGTTTTACCCCAGGGCGAATGGCGTTAAAACACATTTCCCCCAAATAAACAAAATGCGTTGTTTTTTTTTTTTCAATTTCACCACACTTTGAATTTTTTTCTGGTTTTGCAGTGTACTTTATGCAAAAATTCAGCCTGTCATTGCAAAGTACAATTAGTGACGCAAAAAATAAGGGCTCATGTGGGTCTCTAGGTGGAAAAATGCAACTGCTATGGCCTTTTATGCACAAGGAGGAAAAAACGAAAACGCAAAAATCGAAATTGGCTCTGTATTTAAGGGGTTAATCGCCAAGAATGAGTGTTTATAATCTATTTGTGGAATGGTTTAACACATGTACCTAAATAAGCCTATGTTCACACAACTTCATTATTTTTGGATGTCTTTTCCAAACAGCGGTCGTTTGTTATTAGTTGTTCACACACATTTTAAATTTTTTGTCAGTTCTTTATCCATTTTGATTATTCTAATCAATGTACTTTTAACACACAACCCAAGTTAAATTATTAAACCAAGAATAGAATAATATCCAAACAACAGTCATTGCACTAAGAAGAGGCCAGACAGCAAAAAAAAACAAAACACTTTTTTTTCTAGTCTAAATAACGGACGTCATTTTAAATGGAGGTTAAAAAACATTGTGTGAACATAGCCTTACAATGACACTGGTTATATATGTCTAAAAAAATTTACATGTATTTTGTCAAGATTTGGATGTGAGGTTACACCTAATTGTCTACACCATGCATATTTTTAAACAAAATTGATTATGTTACAATGTATTTTTTTTTTATTAGGTAGGTCTGATTACGAAATTTACACTTCTTCATATTTGTATACATTGTTGTGTGGGACAATTCTTCGTCATGTCTAAAAACTGTAATTAATATTATAACATATTGTTAAGCTCAAACATATGTACATTTCCGATATAATTTATATTTAAAAAAAAACAACAATTCTACCTTAGTGAAGAAAATAAAGATGAAAAGGGCTAAAGCATTCAGCCAACAAGAACTTCATGAAATAGTAACATTCATAGATGATCACGGCTATGAAGACAAAAAGGAAGGAAACGTTCATAAAAGAAAATCACGCATAATGTTGGCTCTGGCAAATCACTTACATGCTACATTTGGAACAAAACGCTTGATCCTACAAATAATGAAACGTTATTCAGATCTTAAAGTCCGACAACACAGCACTCTGGGAGCTATCAGCCGCAAACACTGTTTAAGTACGTAAACTATGTTTCATTGACACATAACAGATATTCATGTGATAAAAGTGTGCGTTTTTTACTTCGAAATGCTCTGTCGATCTATTGACATTCATCCCCATGCAAACACATCCTACCAGCGTCATTTCCATCAGGCTGGGAGTATGTCAGTTCCACCCTCGGCGGGCGCAGGTCTGCCATGAGAGGAGACATTACGGGGGAGATTTATCAAAGGGTGTAACATTTAGACTGGTGCAAAATGCCCACAGCAACCAATCACAGCTCCTCTTTCCTTTCACCAGAGCTGGAAGCTGAGCTGTGATTGGTTGCTGTGGCCACTTTGCACCAGTCTAAATTTTACACCCTTTGATAAATCTCCCTCTACCTGTTCAGCAACACTAATGCATGTCAGGCTCCATGCCCTGCAAACACAATGGCAATGATTTTACCATGAGCGTGGAGCCTGACATGCATGAGCGTGGCGGAACAGGTAATGTCTGGTGTCGTCATCGGCCTTCGTCCGCCGTGGGGCTGAACTCACATTCAGCGCAATGTAAATGACGCTGGTAGGATGTGTTGGAATCGGGATGAATGGCAAAGGATCAGAACAGTATTATTATGGTTAAAATACTACATTCAATCACATGATGATCCATTACGTGTGAAGGCATACTAAAGTCTCTTATTTATTTTTCCAAGATACCCTTACTTCAAACGGAGGAAAGAATAATGGTTCTTAAGGACAACAAAGTGAGCGGCATCCCCAGGCCATAGCCAATTTGAACAATGAGGTAAACAAAGTAATGTTAAAATATTACATATAATTATCATTTTTTACTATGTTAACACAACGCAAACAATTTTTAAATAAATTATAAATGTGAGGTCTAATAAAACGTCAGTTTTGTATGCAATTTAACTTACATCAAGGGCAATGCACTGAAGCCAATGAGAGGACGGACGTCCAAGGCGCACAATACATTGACAAAAGTTTATTGTAGCTGACGTTTATTAAATGCATTGTGTGCATTGTACGTCCGTCCTCCCATTGACTTCAGGGCATTGCCCTTGCTATCATTTAAATCGCAGACAAAAGTAAATTTTTGAAAAAGGTCAAAATAGGACATCTGTCTTAAATTTTTAAAGTTGTGTGAACATAGCCTTAGTCAATGCATTGTCAGTACAGTGGACGCGCGTATTAACATTGACTTCAATGCCTTAAAATTGGCGTAATTTAAATCAGGGCTCGAAAAAAGCATTGGAGTTGAATATCATAATCAATTGACCTGTGTATTTTGATGTACGTTGTGTGAAGATAGCCTTGATGTTTGTATTCAAATACCTGACACATTACATACCTTGATTCCAAAGAAGTGTAAACTTTGATTTATGCTAATTATGTAATTATGTAATTTATGTAATTAAATACATTTACATGTTAGTATTTTCACAATTTTAGTATTAAGCTAACAGATGTAGACAGCAAATATACTAAGAGGTAGATTTATCAAACATGGTGTAAAGTGAAACTGGCTCAGTTGCCCCAACAACCAATCAGATTCCACCTTTCATTCCTCACAGACTCTTTGGAAAATGAAAGGTGGAATCTGATTGGTTGCTAGGGGCAACTGAGCCAGTTTCACTTTACACCATGTTTGATAAATGTCACCCTAAGAATTGATAGCGATCCAAAAATAATTAGTCCATCTGTTGATAACAATTATCAAAATACATGCTTGATAGCATATCTGCATTATGTTGATTTTTAGATCGTTCTGGATGATGACAATCAATTGATTACACTACATCTGGAACCCATCAACAACGGAAATATCACACAAGACGATGGAGGGGAAGGGGTTGACCCAGTCCTAAAAATGAAGTTTGCAATACTTGAGGCCATAGGTGCTGCCAAAAATGAAACAATGGCTGAAATTAGTGTGATGAAGCAACAACTTCTAATGATCCAATCGCAATGCTTTGTATTACCAAATATCCAGACTGGTGCTGGGTCTTCTGAAACTATTATAGAGACATCAAATATAAATTTTCCTTAACTAAGGTGGAAGAGACCTTATCGGAAATGAATATGGGCCACTTTCGGGTATGTTCACATGTATTTTTTGGGTCCACATGTCCACCTACACAGTCAGTAATAATTTAAAAAAGGATGCTGATGCCATGAAGGCTACAATTACTTGAATGAGCAGGACTGAGTAATGAAGTTAGTGTGTTCGAATTATTTTCCATACGTACACTGCTTTGGGTCAGGACTCAAAAGCAATGTTCTGCTCATTCAAGTAATTGTAGCCTTCATGGGTCCGTCAGACACACGGCAGCCTGCACCTCAGCATCCTTTTTTTAATGATTACTGACTGTGTTGGCCAACGTTGCTGAAAATACAAAAATTTGAATAGACCATACGTGTGTCCATCTGTCGGCCTTTCCCTCCGGCGCAGTAGAGCAGCTATAGAAAAACGCATCTCTTCAAGAATTCAATTGTTTTAGGCCCCGTTCCCACTGAGCAAAACTAGCGGAATGCCGTTAGCCTCCCGCTCATAATGGGAGGCGCGCGCTCCTGCCCTGTCCGTGCTGAAGAATGAACATGTTCAGTGGGAACGGGGCCTTATATGTGACATGACATTCTCAAAAAGATTACCAATAATTGCCTAAACATATATAACATTCTCTGAACTCATAGCAACTGATGTGTTGTTGTAAATAACTTCAAAGATTGTGAAAAATGTTTATACTTCTAAATGACAAATCTCCATCAAGCTTTGCTTTAGGGTGCCTTCACACCTACCGACTCGCAGCGTTAATAACGCTGCGAGTCGGCTAGGTCCTGGCAGATCACTGTCATTACATACACGCAGTGGTCTGAATGACCGCTGCGTGTATGTAAATACTTCTAAATGACAAATACATTACCTGTCCTCGCTCCACGGGGTCCCGGCGTCCTGCTCTCCCGCCCGGCCAATCAGTGGCTGTGGCAGGGCAACACACTGATTGGCCGGGTGCGAGAGCAGGACGCCGGGACTCCGTGGAGCGAAGACAGGTAATGTATACAGAGCGGGAGACGGGCGGCATCAGAAGGGGTTAAGCGACCGGCAGATCTACATACACACATCGGTCGTTTAGACCGCTGCGTGTATGTAATGACAGTGATCTGCTAGGACCTAGCTGACTTGCAGCGTTATTAACGCTGCGAGTCAGTAGGTGTGAAGGCACCCTTAATTTGTTTTTTTGTTGGCAATGTCCCTGCTTCATAATGTAAGCACCATTATGGATTTAAGACAATAAAGGAGGATATACGTGTGGCTCTGCATCCATGCTTTGTAAGTCCGTGTGTTAATTTCACATGAAAGTTGAATACATGTTAGGCCGGGTTCACACTGAGCAAAACTAGTGAAATTCTGCTAGTTTTGCTCTGTGTGAACCCGGCCCTAGAATATGTAACATAACTCCGAAATTGTTTTGCCTTCGGAATGTATGTTAAATTGCAAAATACATCATTTTTAGGTGGTTGGCCCCACTTTGTCAGACTTAAAGTGACACTGTCACCTCCTTTTTGCATTCTGACATCTCTACACTGATGTAAAGGGTAAATTTAGCGTTTTTCATACCTTATTTTATATCATACGTCATGGTGCTTGTTTAAGTAAAAAGTGATCTTTTATCAACTGTAGATTGTGTTAAGTGGGTGGGGCCTCTCGGCATTACCGCCACTTAGCCCCGCCCACAATGCAACAGTTGGCCCGCCCCCTCATCGGCCATTGGAACAGGCTGGCCGAAAGGTCTAGACCCCACCCCCTTTACGTCGGCCAACCAATGGGTGTCAAGGGGGCGAGGCCAACTGTGCCGTTGTGGGACGGGGCTAAGTGGCGCTAATGTTGTGAGGCCACGCCCACTTAATACAATCTGCAGTTGATAAAAGGACACTTTTTACTTGAACAAACACCATGAGGTATGATATGAAATAAGGTATCATAAATGCTAAATTTGCCCTGTACACATGTGTAGAGATGTCAGAATGCACTAAGGGGGTGACAGTGTCACTTTAAAGTTCTGTGTAAAATGGGTTGGCACATTACTACATTACAAATTGCAAATTACACGAATCTAATTAATGACACTGAGGCACTTAATTTGCTACACTCCATTGTAATTTTGCCTATGTAGTTACTGGATGAAGCTAAAGAATGTTAAGGACTGCAAGTTTTAGGCTTAGGGTCCAGGTACACAGAGATTTGATAGGACACAATATGTTACAAAGATTTCTCTATTTATAATCCATTCCTGGCATTGCCTTCAAATCTTAGGCAGATAGTCTGTCAGATAATCTTTGCGTGAAAATGGACCCATATAAAATAAAGTCACACATGATAATAACAGTTACATGACAGCTAAAAGGTCCGTTTACACGGAAAGATTAGAAGCCAAAGCCATCAACAGACTATAAACAGAGATCAGGTCATAAAGGAAAGGCAGAGATTTATCATATTATCAAAACCATTCCGGCCTTTGCCTTAAAATCTTTTGCAGATATCGGTGAGATAATCTTTCTGTGTAAATGTACCCTAAAGGATTCCAATTAACACATTAAATACCAAAGGACCAAGCCCAAAATGACCCAGTGGACCAGGCCAAATTTTGTGAATTTGACCTGTTTCACTTTATCCATCATTAATGTCTAGATGCTTTTACATATCCTACTGATTCTGAGATTGTTTCTCGTGACATATTCTACTTTATATTACTGGTAAATTTGAGTGGATATTTATAGCGAATACTTATGAAAAATCACAAAATAATGTGAAAAATTGTAAAAATGTTCATTTTTCTAACTTTAAAATATTCTGCCTGTAAGGAAAATAGTTATACCACATAAATTAGACACTAAATAACATTAGCAATATGTCTACTTTATGTTGGCAGCATTTTTTAAACTTGCTTTCAATTTTTTAAAACACTAGAAAGCTTAAAAGTTTAGCAACAATTTCCCAAATTTTCGAGAAAATTTCAAAATCAGATTTTGTTAGGGACCAGTTGAGGTTTGAAGTGAATTTAAGGGGATTGTATGTAATAACCCCCCCACAAATCACCCCATTTCAGAAACTGCACCCCCTAAACTGTTCAAAATCACTCCCAAAAAGTTTTTTAACTCTTTAGTTGAGTCACAGAAATAAAAGATAAATGTGTAAGAAAATTGAAAATTTCAATTTTCTGTGCACAAATTATATTGTAATCCAATTTCTCTCATAATAGAAAACCTATTACCAGAGAAATGCACCACAAAATTTATTGCCCTGTTTCTGCAGTTTAGAGAAATACCCCACATGTGGACATAAAGTGCCAAGCGGGCGCTAGGAAAGCCTCCAATGGGAAGGATGGCTGTTTGGATTTTGGAAGCTGAATTTGGCCAGATTGGAGGACGGAGGCCATGTTGTCTTTACAAAGGCCCAGTGCTGCCAAAACAGTACAGTAGAAACCCCCCACAAGTGACCCCATTATGGAAACTACACCCCTCAAGGAACGTACCAAGGGGTATAGTGAGCTTATGGACCCCACTGGTGACCGGTACAAATGTGGAACAATGTGCCGTTAAAATGAAAAATTTTATATTTTAAACTAAAATGTTAGTCTAGCCTCAAATTTTTCATTTTCACAAGGGGTTAAAAAAGAAAAAAACCTGCTAGACATGTAGAGCAATTCCCCACGAGTACGGAAATACCCCACATGTGGACATGAAATGCCAAGTGGGCGATAGGAAAGCCTCCAAAGGGAAGGAGCGCCGTTTGGATTTTGGAAGCTGGATTTGGCCAGATTGGAGGACGGAGGCCATGTTGCCTTTACAAAGGCCCAGTGCTGCCAAAACAGTAGAAACCCCCCACAAGTGACCCCATTATGGAAACTACACCCCTCAAGGAACGTAACAAGGGGTGTAGTGAGCATATGGACCCTATTGGTGGCAGGCACAATCTGCTAAGAAAATGAAAAATTACTTTTTTTTCACCAAAAAGTTAGTCTAGCCTTGATTTTTTTCATTTACACAAGGGGTTAAAAAAGAAAAAAACCTGCTAGACATGTCGAGCAATTCCCCACGAGTACGGAAATACCCCACATGTGGACGTGAAATGCCGAATGGGCGCTAGGAAAGCCTCCAAAGGGAAGGAGCGCCGTTTGGATTTGGAAGCTGGATTTGGCCAGATTGGAGGACGGAGGCCATGTTGCCTTTACAAAGACCCAGTGCTGCCAAAACAGTAGAAACCCCCCACAAGTGACCCTATTACGGAAACTACACCCCTCAAGGAACATAACCAGGGCCATAGTGAGCTTATGGACCCCACTGGTGACCGGTACAAATGTGGAACAATGTGCGGTGAAAATGAACGTAAGGAACGTAACAAGCGGTGTAGTGCGCATATGGACCCCACTGGTGGCAGGCACAATGTAGAACAATGGGTTGTAAAAATTTAAAAATTTATTTTTTCATTTTCCCAGCACATTGTTCCACCTATGTGCCTTCCACCAGTGGGGTCCATATGCTTACTACACCCCTTGTTAGATTCCTTGAGGGGTGTACTTTCCATAATGGGGTCACTTGTGGGTATTTACCACTGTTTTGGCAGCACAGGCGCTTTGTAAAGTCAACATGGTGTCCGTCCTCCATTCTCACCAAATTCAGCTTCCGAAACAGTGCTCCTTCCCTTTGGAGGCTTTCCTTGCACCCGCTTGGCACTTTAAGTCCACATGTGGGGTATTTCCATACTCGGGGACAAATCCTCTACATGTTTAGTGGGTATTTTTTTTTTTTCTAACCCTCTGAGAAAATGAAAGATTCTAGGCTAGACCAACATTTTAGTATAAAATATTAAATTTTTAAGACTAAAAGGTTGGTCTAGCCTGGAATCTTTCATTTTCACAAAGGGTTAGAAGTGGGGTGGAGGGGGAATGAGCAGAGCAATTTCCGCCGAAGGGGGAAATACCCCACAAGTGGACATACATTACTACATGGACACAGGACAAGCCTCCAAAAGGACAGAGTGCCCTCTTGAGGCCGGAAAGGATGATTGAAGCCATGTTAAATTAACAAAGCCCCCAGGTTACCCGGACAGTAGATATGTCCCACAAGTGACCACATTATGGAAACTACACCCCTCAAGGAATTTAACAAGGGGTGTAGTGAGCATATGGACCCAACTTGTGGGGGGTATCCACTTTGCATATAGTTGTGGAAATGAATTGCTATGTGGGCACAGGACAAGCCTCCAAAAGGACAGAGTGCCCTTTTGAGGCCGGAATGCCCTTTTGAGCCCTCATGCTACACGGACTTCACTGGTGACAGGCACATAGGTAGGGTTAAAAGAGAAAAATAAATTAGACATGCACGGAGTTGGCTGACAGTTGCAGACATTCTCAGGAAAATAAATAGAAAAGTGCCCAAGCAAAAGGACGCCATTACAGAAACTACACCACCCAAGAAATGTATTTAGGAGGTGTAGGGTGCATGAGCATTTCAAAAATGTATTTTCCTGGACTGAATGTGCTGCAGTGGTTGAAAATTAGAAATGCCAATTTTCACACTGCTCAACTGTAAGGCCAGTATGACTCTCCACGTCGGTATTTGATGCCGTCATGGAAAGTCTGCCCTCCACTAAAGTAAACACGGCGTTATTCCGCCGTGCTCAGTGTGCTGCTGTAAGTGAATGAGAGGGTGCTCGCTGGTCCGCTCCCTGTCCTCTCCGCTCAAACTAGCGTGTGCCCTCTCATTCACTTACAGCAGCACACTGAGCACGGTGGGATTTACACTGTGTTTACTCATTGTGAACTGGCCCTAAGGGTGCGTTCACACCGAGCAAAATCGTTGGAATTCCACTGCGGAGGTCTCCACCATGGAATTCGACCTGCCCCAGTGTAAACCAGTGTGTCTATGGGAGGGCATGCACGCCTCCGCTCAAAGAACTGACATGTAAATTCTTTGAGCGGAGACGCGCGAGCCCTCCCATACACACACTGTTTGACACAAATGCAAGGCAAATGGAGCTCCGCATTAGAATTCCCTCGATTTTGCTCAGTGTGAACATGCCCAAATTATGCCGTGTATGTCCCTTCCAGAAAAAACAAAAACAAAATGTGGCTCTAATTGTAAGCCTATGTGTATTTGAGGTCTACATTAGGAGATAGGCACGGCATTGGCTGACAGTTGAAACATAGAAGCTCAACTGTCAGGCCAGTATGACTTTCCACATCGGCATGTGATGCCGACATGGAAAGTCTGCCCTCCACTAATTATGCCGTGTATGGGTCTATTTACACAGAAAGATTATTTGACAGATTATCTGCCAAAGATTTTAAGCCAAAGCCAGGAATGGATTTGAAAGAGGAGAAATCTCAGACTTTCCTTTATGACCTGATCTCTGTTTATATTCTGTTTTCAAAGCTGGAAGCTGGACTATAAACAGAGATCAGGTCATAAAGGAAAGCCTGAGATTTCTCCTCTTTCACATCCATTCCTGGCTTTGGCTTAAAATCTTTGGCAGATAAACTTTCCGTGTAAATGGACCCTATGTCCCCTATATAAAAACAATAAAATAAAAATAAACCCTACATGTGGCCAGTAGAGATGAGCGAACTGTTCGGACTTTTGGTCCGATGGCATCGGCGCTCTCTCGTCATGCCTGTGATCCCGGTTGCATAGTTGCGCTCCCGGGAATATGTGGCCAGGAATGTTGAATTCCCTGGAATATCCTGCCCGCATATTCGCGGGAGCGCAACTATGCAGCCGGGATCACAGGCATGACGAGAGAGCGACCAAAAGTCCGACGGTCCGCTCATCTCTAGTGGCCAGTGACCTGAATTGGAAAGGACAAATTTGGGAATTTTGAAGATTGGGAATTAATACTCCATAGACGTATGGTACGTCTTGAAGCATTCTTTCATGCAGAGGCCAGGTTTATCAGGACAGGTATCACACTGATAACACGTTTCCTTTCTAAACCCCCTTTTGTAGCACACACAACACTTTTTCTGGCTTTTGCCCTTCTTGCCAGTGTGAGGGACTTCACCAGGAAAGTGCTGTCCTGGCACGATACGGGGACCTCCAGTTGCAGCTGCAGAAGTACTAGGCCCTCCTCCTTCTCCTCCACAAAAAATCAGGGCCTTGACAACTGCCTCCTGAAACTGGAGGTATTTCCCAGGGTGGCCGGCACAACGGTAAAGTACAAAAGCGTTGTACATTGCCGTTTGGACCATGTGCACGGCTAACTTCTTGTACCAGATGTTTGTTTTCCGCAGAGCACTATATGGCTTGAGGACTTGATCTGAAAGATCAACTCCTTCCATATACCGATTGTAGTCCAAAATACAATCGGGTTTGAGTGCTACTGCGGTGGTACCGCGGACAGCGACAGGGGTCGTGCTAGGACCATGGATAGTAGTCAAAATAAGGACATCGCGTTTGTCCTTATATTTGACTAATACCAGGTTGTCGCTACAATGGGCCTTGAAGACACCCCATCGCAGTACTTCTGCCACAGGGTGACTGGGGAGACCTCTCTGGTTTTTCCTCACAGTGCCGCAAGCTACAGTAGCTCGGGCTCTGAGGGATTTGAAAAGAGCGAGACTGGTATAAAAGTTATCCACGTAGGGGTGGTAACCTTTATCCAGTAGTGGGAACATCAGTTCCCACACAAGCTTCCCACTAACTCCCAGAGTGGGGGGACATTCTGGAGGTTGGATGTGGGTGTCCCTCCCTTCATAAACTCTAAATCTGTGAGTGTACCCTGAGGTACTCTCACAGAGTTTGTAGAGTTTGATGCCGTACCTTGCCCTCTTACTTGGCAGGTACTGGCGAAATTGGACTCTCCCCTTGAAGCTGACAAGGGATTCGTCAATGGAGATATATTTCCCTGGGATATATACCTCCGAAAATTTGGCCGCCAGATGATCAATGACCGGCCTAATTTTGTATAGGCGGTCGTAAGAGGGATCATCCGGGGGGGGGGCACCTTGCATTATCGTTGTAATGCAGGAATTTAAGGATGGCCTCAAAGCGATGCCTTGTCATGGCCATCCGGTGTATTGGAGTGTTATATAAAATATCCACACTCCAATACTGCCTAATTCGGGGGGTTTTAACTAGCCCCATGTGCAGCAGAAGACCCCAAAACGTGGTCATTTCTGCTGCATCAACTGGGGTCCAGCTGTGGGATCCCGAAAAAAAAGAGACGGGGTGCTGAGCCAGAAACTGCTGGGCGTACAAATTAGTTTGCACGACCATCAGACTTATCAGTTCTTCACTGAAAAAGAGTTTAAAAAAGTCTATTTCAGTGAAGCCTGAGGGGTCAAATTGGATTCCCGATTGTCCCACAAAATTGGGAATCTGTGGCTCAAAATTGGGGGGGGGGGCTGGGGTCCAGATGGGCTCACTTGTATGGGGGGCTGGGGTGGAGATGGGGTCACTGGGGTGAAGATCGGGGTAGGCTGCCCGAGGTGTTCGCCTTGGACGCCTTTGGCGCCTGGGGTCTCATCATCACTAAATGATGAACAGGAGGAGGAGGAGGAAGTCGAAACAAGGAAAGTAGGATCTTCCTCTTCTCCCTCACTGGCTGTTTCGGTGTCAGAGGCAATAAGAGCATATGCCTCTTCAGCCGAATACAGACGATGGGCCATTTTTTTTCAAGATTTAGATATGGGGGATTATGTAAATCAGTAAACTTTATTTGTGTACTGTGTGTGTTTTTTTACACTTTTAGCTTTTCAGATGAAAAGAAACTGTGCCCACTTGTTGCTGATCAGTGATTAGTCACTGATCAGAACAAGAGAGACAGGGGGATGGCAGAGGGGTGGGCAGGTGTGGGGGTGGGTGGCGGAGGAACTGTCTGAGTGGGCAGAGAGTCAGAGGGAGAGGCTGGCACAGGGGTGGGCAGGTGAGGGGGAGGGTGGCAGAGGAACAGTCTGAGTGGGCAAAGAGACTCAGGGGGAGAGGCTGGCACAGAGGTGGGAAAGTGAGGTGGGCAGGTGAGGGGGTGGCGCGGAGGAACGGTCTGAGGGGGGCAAAGAGAGGCAGGGGGACCGCTACAAAAAAAAACAAACTGTGCCCACTTGTTGCTGATCAGTGATGAGTCACTGATCAGAACAAGAGAGACAGGAGCAGCAGCAGCAGCAGCAGTAGAACTACTGTTGCTGCTGGACAGTCAGAAATTTCAGGGGATCAGCCAGGCAGCACACAGAGGGCACTGCTGGCTGATCACTCTGCACTATGCCACCAACGAGGCTGGCACAGATGGGGGGGGGAGCAACAGTGGGAGGGCACAGGAGAGAAAAGGAGGATGACAGGGGGGAGAAGAGGAGGATGACAGGGGGGAGAAGAGGAGGATGACAGGGGGGAGAAGAGGAGGATGACAGGGGGGGGAAGGAGGATGACAGGGGGGGGTAAAGAGGAGGATGACAGGGGGGGAGGAAGAGGAGGATGACGGGGGGAAGAGAAGGATGACAGGGGGAAAGGCTGACGGAGGATGAAGGGGGCGGATGTCACAGGGGGCGGATGGCACAGATGGCACAGAGGGCAGATGGCACAGGGGGGCAGATGGCACAAAGGTTCGAGCAGATGGCACAAGGGAGGAGGTGGGGGCAGATGGCACAAGGGAGGAGGTGGGGGCTGATGGCACAAGGGAGGAGGTGGGGGCTGATGGCACAAGGGAGGAGGTGAGGGTGGATGGCACAAGGAAGGAGGTGGGGGCTGATGGCACAAGGGAGGAGGTGAGGGTGGATGGCACAAGGGAGGAGGTAGATGCTGATGGCACAAGGGAGGAGGTGGGGGCTGATGGCACAAGGGAGGTGGGGGCGGATGGCACAAGGGAGGAGGTGGGGGCTGATGGCACAAGGGAGGAGGTGAGGGTGGATGGCACAAGGGAGGAGGTGAGGGTGGATGGCACAAGGGAGGAGGTGAGGGTGGATGGCACAAGGGAGGAGGTGAGGGTGGATGGCACAAGGGAGGAGGTGAGGGTGGATGGCACAAGGGAGGAGGTGAGGGTGGATGGCACAAGGAAGGAGGTGAGGGTGGATGGCACAAGGGAGGAGGTGAGGGTGGATGGCACAAGGGAGGAGGTGGGGGCTGATGGCACAAGGGAGGAGGTGGGGGCTGATGGCACAAGGGAGGTGGGGGCGGATGGCACAAGGGAGGGGGCGGATCACAAGCAGGGGGAGTGGTAGCAGCACAGAGTGTGCTGCTAACACGATCTCCCTGCTGAGGGCACCGGGCAGCAACGGGGCAGTACCGGGGGAGCAACGGGGCACACGGGACTCACGTACACCCTCTCTGCTCGCCGATCCTGACGAAAAGGAGGGCGAGCAGGGAGGGATCAATATTTTAGGTTGCCTGCCTCGCCCGTGATTGGCCGGTTACTGACAAACAGCCAATTCGGGGGGCGGGGGTCACGTGGGACACGGCCCCAGGCATAACCGTGATTGGTGCTGTCTCTGACAGCACCAATCACGGTTTATCAACGTCATATCGGCCCACAAGGCATCAGAATCGCTGTGATTGGCTGCCCTTAATTTGACAGCCAATCACAGCGATCGTGATGGCGTGGGGGACGCGATTCCGCGGCTGCAGGTAAGCAAAAGATAGCTGCTGAAATAATTATCTTTAAGCCATCTTTACTTTATATGGTCGCATTAACCCCTGCAGCCGCGGAATGCCCTGGGCGTACAGTTACGCCCTAGGTCGTCTGGGGACAGACTTCCATGGCGTAACTATACGCCCAGGGTCGTCTAGGGGTTAATATGTGAACACTTTGAATAATTAATTAGGTGTGAAAGAGTTGTCATTTCACACGAAAAACAATAAAAAAAACCTTTGTTCATATCTGAGGCTTCGCATTTCGTAAGTAATTAAAGATAAAACATATTACCTGTGACGTGAAGTCACAGAGAGATGATCGAAATTATCATGATCCAGCCATATTCATGACTTTACTGGAGCTGGGGTAACGCTCCAGTACAAGAATTCTCCATATGTAAATACTGGACACCAAAAATATAGGCAGTTCCAGGAGCCCTGTATAGTATAGGCCACTTGGGCAGCACTCACCTACATATTTTCTAAAACACATGCAGCAGACACAGATTGAACCCCCTCCCGCTCGGAGACAGCCTCAGATCGTATATACCCCCCCCCCCCCCCCCCCCCCCCCCCCCCCCCCCCCCCCCCCCCCCCCCCCCCCCCCCCCCCCCCCCCCCCCCCCCCCCGCAGCCTTACCATATAGAATATTCCCCCTACTGTGAAGCATTCATATATAGAATAACAAACACACTATGCAGCATCAAACACCACACACACACACACACACGCACACACTATACTGCACCCCTCTACAAACACTATGCAGCATCAAAAACCACAACACACACATACACATTATACCTCACTCCGTGATACACACTATGCAGCATCAAACCACATCCAACACAGACACACACTATGCTGCATCCCCAACATTCAACAGGTGCATAGCTTGGCCTTATGAAGTCCACATATAAATACAGTGGTACCTCGGTTCTCATACTGCTTGGAACTGAAACTGTATTTTCAAGGAAAGTTTGCTTTGGTTCTCAAACATTTTTTGGGCCCCCTGTCTTGAAGTACTCGGTATCTGAACGTTTTTGCGAGCGTAGATGGTGGGTTGTACCTGGTGAGTTTAGCACTAGTGAGGCTTCACATACAATAAAGCACTGTATAAGAATGCTGCAGTGTATATACAGCACAGTAGTAGTACAGTCAGTGCACCACCATCTCCCATCTGTTACAGTGCTGGTATGGGGGAGACTCTATACAGTAAAGGATGAGTGAGGAGTTAGTGACTTCTTTCCTAAAATTGCTGGTTTTGTTGAATGTTTCTTGTGTATAATGTACTAAATATCAAACAAAAAAAAACGCCCCAAATCGTCCGTCCTAAACGCAAAAAAACGCAAATTAGCATAAAGAAAAAAGGAATCCACCCAAAAGATCCCAAAGAAATGTTTTGCTGAACAATAAATAATATATCACAATAAATCTTGATTATTACATGATTAAATCTTGATAAATTACATGATTAAAAAATACATTAAAAAATGGAGACGAAGAAACAGTACCCTACACAAAAAATGGGGAGAGGGGACATGAGTCAAAATAAATTATGTATGTAAATAAAAATGTATTTACAAATCAATTACATAGTAGTATATTGCACATATTAATAATAAATATATAAATATATATGTATATGTGTGTCAAAGCAAGCAGATACCAGTAGGTGACAGATGAAACCAAGTATAATTTAAATATATAAAGTTCTACAAAGCAATAAAACTAATGTGGATAAGATCCAAAGTGTAATATTAATGTGCTAACAATTATATAATATCAGACCAAAAAGGTTCAAGCCAAACTGAAATAAGCTTACATTTGATTGATAATGTGTTTTCCCTTAGTCCAACAGCGGCACAATTGGGGTTTATTGCCCCTGTGAGGCTTGGCAGGACAAAAGAATATTTAATAGTAAAATAACTTTAATAACATAACTGAGTTGGCCCCTCCTCCCTCAGGTATAAGAGGAGGCCGGCCCTCAACGCCCGTGAGTTAATTATAAAGACAACAAATATCAATATAACAAAGGGAGGGAGCGTTGTGCCGCTGTTGGACTAAGGGAAAACACATTATCAATCAAATGTAAGCTTCCCTTACGTCCACGGCGGCACAATTGGGGATTTAGCAAGTACATTAATCCCTAGGGTTGGGTAACTTAAAGGCCTGGCTAACAACTGTAGAGGAGAAGTCCATGGAGGATGCAGATCCCCCTATTCTGTAATTTTTAAAAAATGTTCTTGGAGTGGACCAAGACGCTGACTGACATATCTGTTCAAGCGGGATGAGAGCCTTCTCAGCCCACGATGTTGCCACTGCTCTAGTTGAGTGGGCCTTAGTGAACTCGGGTGGATCCTTCTCCTCCAGCTGATAACAGTAGTTGATGCACTCAGAAATCCACCTGGAGATTGAGGGTTTGGATGCTTTTAAACCCCTGTTTTGTCCAGAAAACAAAACAAACAGGTTCTCTGATTTCCTGAAATCCTGAGTCCTCAAGAGGTAGGTCCTTAGGCATCTTACCACATCCAGGCTCCCAAGTTCCGGATCTTCTGCAGTAAGTTCTGGGGCGAGAACTGGAATGGTTATTAGTTGGTTTAGGTTGGAGAATGTAGGACACTTGGGAGAAAACATCGGAAGAAATCTCATCAGGACCTTATCTTGTAAAAAGGTGGTGTATGGTTCCTTTGATGATAAGGCCTGCAACTCACCTACTCGCTTGGCCGAGGTTATGGCCAGTAAAAAGGTTGTTTTTAATGTCAACAATTTCAAAGAAATCTGAGAAATTGGTTCAAAGGGCTCCTTACTTAAGGATTTCAAAACTAAGGAGAGATCCCATGGGCTCGCTGGCCGGCATCTCCTAGGTCGGAGTCTGGAGACTGCTCTTATGAAGTCCTTAATCTCTGGAATCTGAAGAAGTCTCTGATGAAGGGAGGCTGATAAGGCGGCTAGTTGAACCTTAAGCGTGCTGGGTGATAGACCTTTATCAAAGCCGTCTTGCAAGAACTCCAAGATTTGGGGAACAGCTGGATTACTGGGGTCTACCTTCTGAGAGCAACACCAAGTGTGGAAGATTCTTCTGATCCTGGCATACGATTTATTAGTGGCCTCACTTCTTGAATGAGTAAGTGTATCCATGACCCTGGTAGAGAAGCCTTTGGCTTTCAATAGGGACTGGTTAGGTTCCAGGCAGTCAGATGTAGAGACCCCAGGTTCTGGCAGTGCTGCGTGCCCTGAGACACCAGGTTCTGCCAGGGTGGCAACCTCCAATAATCTCCCCGACTCATGGTCATTAGCTGGGAGAACCACGACCTCTTTGGCCAGAATGGGATTATTGCGATGACCGGGACTTTGTCTTGTCTGATCTTGATTAGGACCTTTGGAATCATGGCTACTGGTGGGAATATGTATGCTAGGTTGTAGTTCCAAGTGATGGACATCGCATCCACTATCTCTGGGTCGTCCTCCTGGTAAAGCGAGCAAAATCTCTGCAGCTTCGCGTTCTGGCGTGTCGCCATGAGATCTATCTCCGGTTGGCCCCATCTGGCTGTGATCTGGCTGAAAATCACCCGGTTCAGGGACCATTCCCCCGGAGTCGTCATATCCCGGCTTAGACGATCTGCCAGGACATTCAGAGTACCCCTGATGTGGACTGCTGTGATGTTGGAGAGATTCTGTTCTGCCCAGCGTAGGATTTTCTCCACTTCGTGGAGGAGAGGTCTGGACCGGGTGCCACCCTGTTTTCTTAGGTAATATACAGAAGCAATGTTGTCTGTTCTTACCTTCACCGCTTGACCCTGAAGAAGTGGTGCGAAATGTCTGAGCGCATTGAATATGGCCTTTAACTCCAGCTCGTTGGAAGAGAGGGTTCTTTCTGATGAGGACCACCTGCCCTGCGCTGTCCTCTGAGCTAGATGGGCTCCCCAGCCGAGGCCGGATGCGTCTGTGGTCAAGACTACCCAGTCTGGTTCTTCTATGTCTGCTCCGTCTCTTATATTCGACCACCATCTTAGAGACTGCCTTATAGGCAGCGGAAGTCTGATCCTTCTGTCTAGGTCCATAGTTGATCTGTTCCACCGCTGTAGTACCTCCATCTGGAGAGCCCTCATGTGAAATAATGCCCAAGGCACAGCCTCCGCTGTAGATGTTAGAAGTCCCAAATACTTCATCAGGGTCCTCAGAGAGACCTGTCGGGGAGCTCTCAGAAAGCGGTATCCTTCTAGGATTCTTGTTTTCCTCTCTGGAGTGAGGAATAATTTCATCTCCTGGGTGTTTATGATAAACCCCAGGTAGGTCTTCTGGGTAGAGGGAGTCAAGTCTGATTTCTCCCAATTTACCAGCCAGCCTAGGTTGGAGAGGAGATCTAGAGTCTGAGAGACGTTCCGGCTGAGAAGGTCTTGGGATTTGGCCATCAACAGCCAATCGTCCAGATATGGGACGATTGTAATGCCCTGCAGCCTGAGGACCGCTACCACCGAAGCTATGACTTTTGTGAAAACAAATGGTGCCGACGAAATTCCGAAGGGGAGAACTTTGAACTGAAGATGTAACGTCCTCTTCCCCACCTGGACCGCTATGCGCAGGTACTTCCTGTGATCCTGAAAAATTGGAATATGGAAGTAAGCATCCTTTAGATCCAAGGATGCTAGAAAGTCTCCCCTGTTCAAGACGGATTTCACCGATTTTATTGTTTCCATACGGAATCTGTTTTTGGGCATGTAATGGTTGAGAAACCGTAGATCTATGATCAGTCTGTTTTCCCCTGAAGGTTTCGGGACGAGGAATACTGGAGAGTATACTCCCTGCCCTCTTTCCTCCATAGGAACCGGTTCTAATGCAGAATTCCTTATGAGGTCTAATATGGAGTCCTCCATTATTTTCTGTTTGTCTGGAGAAAGTCGCGATGAAATCACGAACCTTCCTGGTGGCAGTGGCTCTAAGGATAGGGCATATCCTCTCCTGATTATGTTTAGGACCCAATTGTCCCTGATCAACCTTTCCCAGGCTGGAAGGAAATAGGAGAGGCGGCCTCCGACCGGTAGACTGGCGTCAGAAGTCTTTCTTCCTAGGGGGAGACTTATTCCCCCTGGAAGTACCTCCTCGTCTGGAGTAACCGGACCCTCTTCCTCTTCCTCTGTATCGGTACTGTCTGTCCCTTGGAGGGGACCTGTCCCGATACCTTCGAAAGGAAGACTTCTTAGTAGTAGGCAAAGACTTGCCTTTACGATCTGAGAGTTCTTCCATTAAGGAGTCCAATTCTGGACCGAATAATTTGCCTGGAGAATACTGGATGTTGCATAAGTTAAATTTAGACGGGTTATCCGCCGACCATGGACGGAGCCATAAGGCTCTTCTAGCGGCAGTGGACAGCGCTATAGATCTGGCTGCTAATCTGGCCTGGTGAGTGGCTGAGTCCGCGACATATTGCATGGCTAGATTTACCTCCTTAAAGGAGTCAAGGATCTCATCACGGTTGACTCCTGAATCAATATCCTCTTGGATTTTCTGTAGCCATTTCCTGAGGGCTATTGAGACTTCATGATTAGCAATAGCAATTGCGCTTTGTCCAGCCGCAGTAGTGTAACTTCTTTTTAAAGTTGCCTCAATGCGGCGATCCATCGGATCTTTTAAGCTTGATCCGTCATCTCCTGGGACCAGTATGTTTCTTGACAACTTAGAGATGGCAACATCCACCTTAGGTGGTTCCATCCAGGAACAGGACTGTTCCTCATCAATGGGAAACAGGGCCCAGAATCTTTACCTATGGCCGGGGCTTTGTCTGGTTTCTTCCATTCGGACTTTATTAGGTCCGAAATAAAGTCGTCCATCTTAAATGCTCTAGTCTCGCTAGAGGAAGCCTCAGACGGTTGTGTAACTGTCTGCACATATTTCACAAGTTTGGAAATCCTATCTGGATTAAAGAGAAATTTCTCTTTTTTCTTTTTCTCAGCTTCAGAATCCGAAGAATATACTTCGTCCAGGATCCTGTAGCCCTCCTCAGTCAGTGAAGGGGAAGCGCCCTCCTCCCTCCTGGGTCTTTTCCTAAGGAAAAGAGGGTTATCAGTACTATGAAGAGGGAAACCGTACCTCTGCAGGAGCCACACTACCTTGATTGAGTGAGGGAATCCCTGAGGTCATCCACTGAGGACTTCACTAAATCACTGACCCAAATCACCACGTCCTGGATGGAGGGTTCCTCCTTATCCTGGATCCTAGGTCTGCAAGCTAGGCAAGTAGTAAACTCGCTGTCATCAGGCAAGGGAATATCTGGAAAATTAATTGTAGTTTAGTATATAAACTATACACTGAGTAGAGGAAATAAACATACACACCACAATGCCTGCAAGTCAGGTGGTGTCTTTTAGCAGATGATTTTCCCCCTGCAGGCTCCATACTGAATCTAAGGGAAATAAAAATATGCCCCAGAGAGACAGAAGCTGGCTCCCAAGAGAGACAGCAAGACTGTGGTGTCTCTGAGCTCCTTTTAAATGGTAAACGGCGCCAAACCAATGGTCCGCCCCCCCACCTACCACCCTCCCCCCTCCCCCCTCCACCCGCGCGCACAGAAACCCGGTCAGTCCTGCCGTGGACCGGAGCATCTCTGCTCTACAGCCACCCACATACCTGGTTGATCCTGCCTGACAGAACGGAGCACGGCTCCCAGACAGAGACCGGTGCCGCCGAAAGCGGAAGTGACGAAATGCGCGTCACTTCCGGTCGCGCGGTCCGTGGAACGCACTTGCGTTCCACTGCCGAACTGACCGATGCCCGCGCAGCAGGCTAAGGTAAGATTGGAGGGGGGTAAGGGTGAAGGGGGAGCGCGTCCTGCCTTGTCTCAGGACAAAAAATAACTCACAGGCGTTGAGGGCCGGCCTCCTCTTATACCTGAGGGAGGAGGGGCCAACTCAGTTATGTTATTAAAGTTATTTTACTATTAAATATTCTTTTGTCCTGCCAAGCCTCACAGGGGCAATAAACCCCAATTGTGCCGCTGTGGACGTAAGGGAAGTGCCACTGCAAATCCACAAAAACAAAATCAATGAAGGAGAAAAAATAAAAAAATAAAAAAATAAAAATAATAATTATATATATATATATATATATATATATATATATATAAATATAAATGGATGTCTACTACTGGTAAATGTACATGAAAGATGTCCCCTCGACCTACTCACCCTACGCACGTTTTGCGTTCGCTTTATCAAGGAATATGGTGTATAAATATGTATGGAATATTGTGTACTAGAAAATGTACCCGGCGCTGCCCGGGTATAAAGTGTCAGTGTGTTAATTAGATTTGTTCTAAGGTGCCCAGGAGGCCAAGCTAAAGGTATTGTTTCATCTGAGTTAATCAGTGGAATTAGTGTATACCTGTAGTGCATAGTTGGAGGGGTTCTGTATACCCACAATGTATAGTTTTTAGGGGTCTTGCATATCTGTAGTGCATAGTTGGGGGGCTGTATACCTATAGTGTATAGGTGTGGGGGGGTCCTGTATACCTGTAGTGTGTAGTTGGGGGGGCTGTATACCTGTAGTGTATAGTTGAGGGAGGTCCTGTATACCTGCAGTGTACAGTTGGTGAAGGTCCTGTATACCTGTACTGTATAGTTCGGGGGGTCCTGTATACCTGTAGTATATAGTTGGTGCTGTATACCTGTAATGTATAGTTGGTGGAGGTCTTGTATACCTGTAGTTTATAGTTTGAGGGTCCTGGATACCTGTAGTGTATAATTGGTGGAGGTCTTGTATACCTGTAGTATACAGTTCGGGGGTCCTGTATACCTGTAGTGAATAGTTTGAGGGTCCTGTATAACTATAGTATAGAGTTGGTGGAGGTCCTGTATACCTGTAGTGTATAGTTTGGGGTCCTATACACCTGTAGTATATAGCTGGTGGAGTTCCTGTATACCTGTAGTATATAGCTTTGGGGTCCTGTATACTTGTAGTATAGAGTTGGTGAAGGTGCTGTATACCTGTATTATAGAGTTGGTGTAGGTCCTGTATACCTGTAGTGTATAGTTTTGAGGTCCTGTATACCTGTAGTGTATAGTTTGGGGTCCTATATACCTGTAGTATATAGTTGGTGGAGTTCCTGTATACCTGTAGTGTATAGTTTTAGGGTCCTGTATACCTGTAGTATATAGTTGATGGAGGTCCTGTATATCTGTAGTGTATAGTTTTGGGGTCCTGTATACCTGTAGTGTCCTGTATACCTGCAGGGTTGTATTTACCCGTATGGCAGCGTTATTCAGTCACAGTGTGTCGGTATTGGTCAGGTCTGGTGTGGCGGTGTTATCCAGTCACAGTACGGCGGTATTGGTCAGGTCTGGTGTGGCGGTGTTATCCAGTCACGGTATGGCGGGATTGGTCAGGTCTGGTGTGGCGGTGTGATCTAGTCACGGTATGGTGGTATTGGTCAGGTCTGGTATGGCGGTGTTATCCAGTCACGGTATGGTGGTATTGGTCAGGTCTGGTATGGCGGTGTTATCCAGTCACAATATGGCGGTATTGGTCAGGTCTGATATGATGGTGTTATCCAGTCACAGTATGGCGGTATTGGTCAGGTCTGGTATGGCGGTGTTATCCAGTCACAGTATGGCAGTATTGGTCAGGTCTGATATGATGGTGTTATCCAGTCACAGTATGGCGGTATTGGTCAGGTCTGGTGTGGCGATGTTACCCAGTCACAGTATGGCGGTATTGGTCAGGTCTGGTGTGGCAGTGTTATCCAGTCACAGTATGGCGGTATTAGTCAGGTCTGGTATGATGGTGTTTTCCAGTCACAGTATGGCGGTATTGGTCAGGTCTGGTATGACGGTGTTTTCCAGCACAGTATAGCGGTATTGGTCAGGTCTGGTGTGGCGGTTTTACCCAGTCACAGTTTGGTATACCTGTAGTGCCCTGTATATACATGTACTGTATAGATGGAGTAGGGGCTCCTGTATATACATGTACTGTATAGATGAAGTAGGGGGTCCTGTATATACATATACTGTATAGATGGAGTAGGGGCTCCTGTATATACATGTACTGTATAGATGGAGTAGGGGGCCCTGTATATACATGTACTGTATAGATGGAGAAGGGGGTCCTGTATATACATGTACTGTATAGATGGAGTAGGGGGTCCTGTATACCTGTAATGTCCTGTATATACATGTACTGTATAGATTGAGTAGGGGGTCCTGTATACATGTACTGTATAGATGGAGTAGGGGGTCCTGTATATACATGTACTGTATGGATGGAGTAGGGGGTCCTGTATATACATGTACTGTATAGATGGAGTAGGGGGCCCTGTATATACATGTACTGTATAGATGGAGTAGGAGGTCCTGTATACATGTACTGTATAGATGGAGTAGGGGGTCCTGTATACATGTACTGTATAGATGGAGTAGGGGGCCCTGTATACATGTACTGTATAGATGGAGTAGGGGGGCCCTGTATACATGTACTGTATAGATGGAGTAGGGGGTCTACAAGTTATTATTGTGGATGTTGTGAGGCAGCTTCCCTAGCAACCATTGCTCCCTGTGAAAATAAAAGCAGTAATCCTATTGGTTGCTAAGGCTCTAACTGCCGTGTCTGTTGCAGCTAATTATATCACCTGTGTTTGCAGTGAGGAGATTTTCCCATTCATCTCTATGGGGCACCGCTCTTTCCCCTCCCCCTCCTCTCCTGTACATCTGGTGGGGACGGGACCTTCGCAATAACCTTCCCGGGTACCCAATGTATCTGTGTGCCAAATTTGGGGTCAAACGGTTCAGGCGTTTGGAAGTCTATAGAGGACAGACAGACACAGACAGAAGGACAGACAGACAGACAGACTTTCATTTTTATGATATAGATAATGTACTGTATAGTATATAGTGCTGTTCTGTACTCTACTGTAGTGATTAAACTAGCCACTTTTAATGTAATAAATGAGTACTGTAGCTAATTATTGGTTGGTGCTTGAACCAATTAATAACATTTACATTATTTCCTATGGGAAGACACTGCTCGGTTCTCAAACTGCCTTCCGGAACCATTTAAAGGGGTTATCCAGCACTATAGAAACATGGCCACTTCCTACCAGAGACAGCACCGCTCTTGTCTCCAGCTTGCTTGGGGTTTTGCTGCTCAGTTTCATTGAAGTGAATGGAGCTTAATTGCAAACCGCACCTGCCCTGGAGACAAGAGTCGTGTTGTTTCTGAAAGAAAGTGGCCATGTTTTTGTAGCACTGGATAACCCCTTTAAGTTCGAGAACCGAGGTACCACTGTATACTTATCTTAACCCTTTAAGGACGGGGCCAATTTTCGTTTTTGCGTTTTCGTTTTTTCCTCCTTGTGTTCAAAAGGCCATAGCACTTGCATTTTTCTGTAGGAGGTCTTCAGTCCATTAAAATTTTATTTAGCCCATTGTAGCCATTTCTTTAGTTAAACAACAACCAATAGTTACTAGAGAACTATGGCCCTCTAGTAAGCTTACTAGGTAATGCTCTCTATAGTGCCCCCCCCAATGCAAACCAAAATCTTAGGCTGTACTTTATTCCACCTCTGTAAGCATGCCACCTCCCCCCCCCCCCCCCAACTCTGCCCCTTAATGGTGCGTTCACACCTACAGGATCTGCAGCTGATTTTCTGCAGCAGATTTCATTTAAATAACTGAACACAGCATCAAATCTGCTGCAGATCCTGTAGGTGTGAACGCACCCTAAGATGACAAACATCAAGACATACATACATACTCACCTAGGTTCCACTTAGTCCCTCACTTCGCCTTTTCCTTCAGACACTGACAGTGACCTGGGAGTTGGGGGAGACAGCTTATACTTAAACACTGAATTATGTAACTGTTTAAGTGCCCAAAACTTCACTTAAAGCGTAACTGTCATATTTTATTTTTTTTTATTGCAAAAATCAGTAGTATAAGCGATTCTAAGAAACTCTGTAATAGGTTTTATCAGCCAAAAAAGCCTCCTTCTGAACTCAAGAAGCAATCTCCCAGCCTCCCCCTGACTTCTTATCTGTGCATTATCAGGCAAACACGTCTTCATTACAGAGAAGCCAGTGAAGACGGGTTCTGCTCTCTCCATTGTAAGCCTATGAACGGGGGAGGGGCCGAGGGAGATGAGGGAGCAGGAAGAGGTGACATGAAGGTCAGCTGTTTGTAGACTCTCTGGGCACCTAAACCGCAGGATTCTGGGGTCAGAAAGGTCAGTGCTTATCTATGAACTTACTGAGAGAAGATTGCAGGGTGTTGTGCTGTGCAGAAATCCTCCGTGCTCAGTCACTCCTAACAGCCCCTCCCCTCTCCATAGCCACATAATGGAGACAGAAATCCTGCTTCATTTGATGTGAGGGGGAGGCTGGGAGATTGCTTTTTCAGTCCAGAAGGAAACTCTTTTGGTTTATAAAACCTATTACAGAGTTTCTTAAAATCGCTTGAACTGTTGATATTTAATGTTTTAAAAAAAATGACCCTGAAATGACAGTTACGCTTTAAAGGCTGTTGCACGAAGATAATTAAAAGGCATAAGAAGAGGTGTGTTTAAATGGTCATCAATGATGACCTATGACCTCTGCACGGAGACCACACGTCTGCAGAACGGAGGTCAGGGGTTATCAGAGTACAAACAGTGAAGCAGACTGGTAAAATCTAAGATTTCGAATGCAGCCTGTAAGTGCATTTTGGCACACTTACAGAAAGAAGTACATAAGGGGTTAAGCACTTGGACAGACTCTGGCATAGTTGCTCATGCACAGGGTAAATAAAACACAGCTGCAGCGACAGGACTTTCTGTGGGTTAAGGCAAAGGCGGGGATGAAGGAGGGTTGCCGATCGTGCTGCCTGACAGCCGTGGTGCTGTACAGCACTGTCTCTGTGGGGCATGAGGGATGAGCGGAGCTAGCAACCTGGATGCAGGCCATGCCATGCTGAGGAGATGGCCCCGCCATTGCCAATCACTAGACTACATCACCCCCACACACACACACACACACACACTACCACCATGGCCACCGCTCACTGTGCACCCCCAAGTGATAAAAACATAAATGCAAGCACACACTTACTTGTGTCCTCAGCGGCATCTCCCTTCTTCAGGGGCCTGCCTGCACTCAATCATCTATTTTTCCTGGCGGATCCTCTAAGGTGCATGTGAAGTGACATCAGCCCTCAGCCTGCGCAAAGGCCGTCGGCTAAACTAGCTTCCATTTGGAAGGGGCTGAACAACCTTAAAGGATGCCTCCACAAAATGTGACCTTTGCACTGCACCTGTTGTGACCTTTGCACTGCACCTGGTGTCTCGAGGGACAAAGTTCCAGAGTGCAGAGTGCAGGCTAAAGATTCGCCCCAGTGAACTTCATATTGGGGGCACTGGTCCCGATTCGTCATGCCAAGCGACGCAAGTGGTAGCTATCGAATTATTGTTCGATTGTTTGTGAATAAATTACGAAGGTTCACCTTCATGCATGTGCTTTAATAATACGTGAATCACCAAGCATTGCTTCGCAAGGTAGGTCACAGGCAGATTTATTATGCAAGCGTGAGACATACCTTACAATGCATTTTAAAGTCCAAATTCATGATGGCAGCCTACTGCGAACATGGTACGCTAGCTATTGACTGGAGTAGAGATGTATGTATTTGCGAAAATTATTAATTACGCAGATGATACATTTGTCGGGCGAATTTTCGCTAATGAAACCACGCCCACAAGCCAGAAAAAATGACCCGCCGGCGAACAATAGCTAATTCATTCGTACGATGGCCAAGGACAAGTGATAAATGCACGAACATTACACTTTGCACACAGATACGCCAAAAAAGGAAGGTACGCTACTTGATACATGTCCCCCTAAGTGTACATTAAAGGGGTTATCCGGGTAACAATATTCTAAACAATCCCCTTTCCAATACCTCCCTAAGGGTCCATTTACACAGAAAGATTATCTGACAGATTATCTGCCAAAGATTTGAAGCCAAAACCAGGAATGGTAAAACACGACATGGAGAGAGAGGAGCGGCTGCACATCCCACATATGGCCGACACTAGTGCCGCTAGGCCTATTTTAAAAACCATCAGGGTGTCGGTATATAATTTGATCAAACCATAATAGCCCCGTGTACCACATGCAGGTCCCCCATAGTGTCAGCCAAATGTGGGATGTGCAGCCGCTCCTCTCTCTCTCCATGTCGTGTTTTACAGTTCTCCCTTTTCTGAGCAGCTGGCACTCCCCCTTAAGACCCACATGACCCAAATTGGCAGGATACACCTGTGCTCACATTCCATGGCCCCCCTTCCCTTAACGTGCACGCTTTGCGGGGGTGGCGGTCGCTGACCGACACGGTGGTGAGTTAGCGTAGGGACCTGTGTGAACCAGGGGACCTGCACGTGGTACACGGGGCTATTATGGTTTGATCAAATTATATACCGACACCCTGACGGTTTTTAGAATAGGCCTGGCGGCACTAGTGTCAACCATATGTCGGATGTGCAGCCGCTCCTCTCTCTCCATGTCGTGAAAACCAGGAATGGATTTGAAAAGAGGAGAAATCTCAGTCTTCCCTTTATGGCCTGTTCTCTGTTTATAGTCTGTTTCTGGCTTTGGCTTTAAATCTTTGGCAGTTAATCTGTCAGATAATCTTTCTGTGTAAATGGACCCTTAGTTTAATGTACTTGTACCTATCTTTTACACTTTCCATTTTCTTCTTATATTTACCGGCTCTGCATGTCTAAAATCATCTTCTGTGTCCACTCTGACAACACGTTGCTCCCTCTTCCCTTCTCTCTTTGTAGACAAAAGACATGTGATCTCCTCTCTGGAGTCTGGGTTAGCTGTCTATTGACTGTATCTGTATCATCTAAATCAGGGGTGGGGAACCTTTTTCCTGTCGGGGGCCATTTGGAAATTTACAAAATAGTTTGAGGGCTGTACAAAATAACGTTATAAAAAATGGAAATAAACTCACCGTTAATGTGATGGCTGGAAATGCTTTTCCTTGACGATGCGTTTTATGTGGGCTAGTACTGATTACAGTCAGGGGTACGGTATGTGGCAGCATTACAGTCAGGGGTACGGCATTTGGCAGCATTACAGTCAGGGTTCCGGCATGTGGCAGCATTACAGTCAGGGGTATGGCACGTGGCAGCATTACAGTCAGGGGTACGGCACGTGGCAGCATTACAGTCAGGGGTACGGCATGTGGCAGCATTACAGTCAGGGGTACAGCATGTGGCAGCATTACAGTCAGGGGTACGGCATGTGGCAGCATTACAGTCAGGGGTACGGCATGTGGCAGCATTACAGTCAGGGGTACGGCATGTGGCAGCATTACAGTCAGGGGTACGGCATGTGGCAGCATTACAGTCAGGGGTACGGCATGTGGCAGCATTATGTACAAGGGCACAGCATGTGGCAGCATTATATACAAGGGCACAGCATGTGGCAGCATTATATTCAAGGGCATGGCATGTGGCAGCATTATATTCAAGGGCACGGCATGTGGCAGCATGATATACAGGGGGCACATGCATGTGGCAGCATTAGTCAGGGGCACAGCATGTGGCAGCATGATATACAGGGGGCACATGTGGCAGCATTAGTCAGGGGCACGGCATGTGGCAGCATGATATATAGGGGGCACATGTGGCAGCATTAGTCAGGGGCACGGCATGTGGCAGCATGATATACAGGGGGCACATGTGGCAGCATTATAGCCAGGGGCACAGAGTAATGCTGCCACAGCTGTGCCTCCTGTGATTCCCCCGCACTCCCGCTCCTGATTCCCCTGCTGCTGATTCCCCGGCACTCCTGTTCCTGAGTCCCCCGCACTGCCGCTCCTTATTCCCACTGCATTCCCGCACCTGATTCCCCCTAGCTCTCCCCCTGAACCTCCACCTGTCGGACACAGCATGTGGCAGAGGATGGCGCGGAGGACAGTCGCTGGTGTGGGTGTGGACACGTGCGTAGCGCCGCAGTGGACGGCAGCTGCGGCCTACACAACCAATAAGCGGGAGTGACAGGGGATGCGGCCTATCGCATTATATATTAACATCGTGAAGTTGGTTTTTACATGTAGCTGAGAAGCATTAGTATCAGCCATAGGTATGAGCAGGGCCGCCATCACGAATTTCGGGGCCCCATAGAACCAAAGTGTCTGGGCCCCCCACATTAATAAAAAAAAAAATTGTGTGTTCGACCCACGCCTTGCTGGGAGGTATAATTTGGTTCAGATCAATTCTAGAGAACTGGCTCATATACTCCATTTTCCCCAGTGGCTTAAAATGTAACCTCTGTTATACAGTTATAAAATTGTAGAAACTAAATGTGAACAAGGTGCAATTTAAATGTCACCATACAGACACTTACTTGTATAGCTGCCTCTTGTGCTCTGTATGCAGTGCATTATATTCACCCCTGCAACGTACAATTTATAGCGTGTCTACAAGCCCAGCGGGGCTCATTATGATGGAGACTAAAACTTATACAAGTATTCCTGCATGGGGTAGGGGTTCCCCTGTATTCAGAATGCTGTTGAGTACTAGGCAATGCCCCGTTTGGGGTTATTGAATTTCGAGGGTCTGGGGGGCTGTTTGATTTGTATATGTTCACCAATATCCCCCCCCCCCCCCCCCGGTATGCTCACTAACATAGAATATGTTGATAAGGCTAATATAATGAGGCTGTTCCATGTTAGTGAGCATATACAAATCACCCCCCCCCCCCCAGGCAGACTAGTTTAGCTCACCCAAGACAGTGATAGCGAATACATGGCGGTAGGAACGCTTTCTAGGAGATCCTGTTTGTGCAGCAGAGGTGTCTTTATCCTGCTCTGCATAGACCCTCGAAATTTAATAATCCCAGACGGGGCATTGCCTAGCACTCAACAGAATTCTGAATACAGGGGAACCCCTACCCCACTCTTGTATAAGTTTTAGTCTCCATCATAATGAGCCCCGCTGGGCTTGTAGACACGCTATAAATTGTACGTTGCAAGGGTGAATATAATGCACTGCATACAGAGCACAAGAGACAGCTATACAAGTAAGTGTCTATTTGAATTGCACCTTGTTCACATTTAGGTTCTACAATTTTATAACTGTATAACAGAGGTTACATTTTAAGCCACTGGGGAAAATGGGGTATATGAGCCAGTTCTCTAGAATTGATCTCACACACAGACACCAGCACACATGTATACAGACACCAGCACACATGTATACAGACACCAGCACACATGTATACAGACACCAGCACACATGTATACAGACATACAGACACCAGCACACATGTATACAGACATACAGACACCAGCACACATGTATACAGACACCAGCACACATGTATACACACATACAGACACCAGCACACATGTATACAGACACCAGCACACATGTATACACACATACAGACACCAGCACACATGTATACAGACACCAGCACACATGTATATATAAACACACAGACACCAGCACACATGTATATATAAACACACAGACACACACTTACTCTGACCAGGGAAGCTCCAGGTCCCAGGTGCTGCAGTCCCTCTCCTCACACAGCGGCTCCCCGCCCCTCCCCCGACATCCCAGCACAAGTGAAAGCAGGAAGAGGAGATAGTGAGGGGCGGGGGAGGGGGCCCTGTGTCTCTACTGCTTCCTGCCTGTGCGGTACAGCTGTCAGGAGCCTGTATGCAGGGAGGCTGGATGGCCGGGCCCCCCTGGATCCTTGTTTGAGCTAGGGCCCCTGACAGCTGTACCCAGGGGCGTAGCTAAAGGCTGATGGGCCCTGGTGCAAAATGTTAGCTTGGGGCCCCCCCCATCTCACCCGATCAGGCAAAGTCATATCTAACGTTATATTCAATTACTCTAATGTGCCACCATGTTCTAATGCACTGCCACTGCCCCCTATAATTAATGGACTGTACTGTGTCATTGTCTAATCATTGTATTCCAATCTTTGACTCTCCAGCTGAAAAACTACAACTCTCATCATAAACTGCCAGTTGGAAACGATGGGGGTTGTAGTGCTGCAACCTGAAGAGCCACATGCTGCAAAACTACAACTCCCATAATAAACTGTCAGCAGGGCACAATGAAGTTTGAACTTCTGCAACCTGGAGAAATCACCTGATATCACCTGCAGTCCTATGTAACACCACATAACACAGTGGTATCTCTGAGTACAGATAATGTAGTAGATTTCACCTGCAGTCCTATGTAACAGCACAGATAACACAGTGATATCTCTGAGTATAGATCATGTAGTAGATGTCACCTGCAGTCCTATGTAACAGCACATATAACACAGTGATATCCCTCTGAGTACAGATAATGTAGTAGTCACCTGCAGTCCTATGTAACAGCACAGATAACACAGTGATATCTCTGAGTACAGATAATGTAGATGTCACCTGCAGTCCTATGTAACACCACAGATAACACAGTGATATCTGAGTACAGATAATGTAGTAGTCACCCGCAGTCCTATGTAACACCACAGATAACACAGTGATATCTCTGAGTACAGATAATGTAGTAGATGTCCCCTGCAGTCCTATGTAACACCACAGATAACACAGTGATATCTCTGAGTACAGATAATGTAGTAGCTGTCACCTCGGGGTACCCCTACTAAATGATGTTCTACAAAATAAGAAAAGTCATACAGTGATTCACAGGTGACGTCTTCTTTGATCTGAGGCGTCACTTTCCCCTTTCCTCTCCATCCGGCCCAGACCTCCATGATGATTCCTTCCAGATATGTTTCATCTTTTCAGAACCTGCGAGACAAACAATTTAGGCTCCGCACATTTCTAGCAACTTCCTTTCTTTTCTCCCTCCTGTAGGTTCCCAAAGTAACTGCGCTGTGTGTATGTAGGATCCCCTGCTGTGCCCCCTGTATGTAGGATTCCCTGCTATGCCCCCAGAGGTGGCCCCCATGAACTAATAATGCCCCCAGAGGTACCCCCATGAGCTAATAATGCCCCCAGAGGTGCCCCCATGAACTAATAATGCCCCCAGAGGTGGCCCCCATGAACTAATAATGCCCCCAGAGGTACCCCCATACACTAATAATGCCCCCAGAGATGCCCCCATGAGTTAATAATGCCCCCAGAGGTGCCCCCATATACTAATAATGCCCCCAGAGGTGCCCCCATGAGCTAATAATGCCCCCAGAGGTGCCCCCATATACTAATAATGCCCCCAGAGGTGCCTCCATGAGCTAATAATGCCCCCAGAGGTGCCCCCATGAGCTAATAATGCCCCCAGAGGTGCCCCCATATACTAATAATGCCCCCAGAGGTGCCCCCATATACTAATAATGCCCCCAGAGGTGCCCCCATGAGCTAATAATGCCCCCAGAGGTGCCCCATATACTAATAATGCCCCCAGAGGTGCCCTCATATACTAATAATGCCCCCCAGAGGTGCCCTCATATACTAATAATGCCCCCCAGAGGTGCCCCCATATACTAATAATGCCCCCAGAGGTGCCCCCATGAACTAATAATGCCCCCGGAGGTGCCCCCATGAACTAATAATGCCCCCAGAGGTGCCCCCATGAACTAATAATGCCCCCAGAGGTGCCTCCATGAGCTAATAATGCCCCCAGAGGTGCCCCCATGAGCTAATAATGCCCCCAGAGGTGCCCCCATATACTAATAATGCCCCCAGAGGTGCCCTCATATACTAATAATGCCCCCAGAGGTGCCCCCATGAACTAATAATGCCCCCAGAGGTGCCCCCATATACTAATAATGCCCCCAGAGGTGCCCCCATGAACTAATAATGCCCCCAGAGGTGCCCCATATACTAATAATGCCCCCAGAGGTGCCCCCATATACTAATAATGCCCCCCAGAGGTGCCCCCATATACTAATAATGCCCCCGGAGGTGCCCCCATGAACTAATAATGCCCCCGGAGGTGCCCCCATGAACTAATAATGCCCCCAGAGGTGCCCCCATGAACTAATAATGCCCCCAGAGGTGCCCCCATGAACTAATAATGCCCCCAGAGGTGCCTCCATGAGCTAATAATGCCCCCAGAGGTGCCCCCATGAGCTAATAATGCCCCCAGAGGTGCCCCCATATACTAATAATGCCCCAGAGGTGCCCTCATATACTAATAATGCCCCCAGAGGTGCCCCCATGAACTAATAATGCCCCCAGAGGTGCCCCCATGAACTAATAATGCCCCCAGAGGTGCCCCCATGAACTAATAATGCCCCCAGAGGTGCCCCCATGAACTAATAATGCCCCCAGAGGTGCCTCCATGAGCTAATAATGCCCCCAGAGGTGCCCCCATGAGCTAATAATGCCCCCAGAGGTGCCCCCATATACTAATAATGCCCCCAGAGGTGCCCTCATATACTAATAATGCCCCCAGAGGTGCCCCCATGTACTAATAATGCCCCCAGAGGTGCCCCCATATACTAATAATGCCCCCAGAGGTGCCCCCATATATTAATAATGCCCCCAGAGGTGCCCCCATATACTAATAATGCCCCCAGAGGTGCCCCCATATATTAATAATGCCCCCAGAGGTGCTTCCATGAACTAATAATGCCCCCAGAGGTGCCCCCATATACTAATAATGCCCCCAGAGGTGCCCCCATATACTAATAATGCCCCCAGAGGTGCCCCCATGAACTAATAATGCCCCCAGAGGTGCCCCCATATACTAATAATGCCCCCAGAGGTGCCCCCATATATTAATAATGCCCCCAGAGGTGCCCCCATATACTAATAATGCCCCCAAAGGTGCCCCCATATATTAATAATGCCCCCAGAGGTGCTTCCATGAACTAATAATGCCCCCAGAGGTGCCCCCATATACTAATAATGCCCCCAGAGGTGCCCCCCATGAGCTAATAATGCCCCCAGAGGTGCCCCTAAAAAAACAAACACCATACTCACCTAATCCGCGCTGTGGCTGCAGGCAGCAGCTCTTCCTCCTCTTCTGGCTCCATCTTGCGAGCCGCAGGGACGGGACTTCGGGCAGGCGTGATGACGTCACATCATCACGCCTGCCCGAGAGGTCACGGCCCGGACTCCCATAGACTGCTGGTATGAAGTGCCGGCAGCCTATGGGAGGGAATACAGGAGGAGGACGCTGACAGGTCCTGCTCCTGTATTCTGATCGCTTTAATGTTCCGCCCGCTTACTGTGCGGGCGGAACATCGAAGCGATCAGTGCATCCCGAGAAGCTGCGCGGCCGCAGCTTCTCGGGATGATCAAAAACAAGTGGCAAGGGGGGCCGTGCAGGCCCCCCTAGCGTAGCGGACGGGGGGGCGGCGGCCAGCAGGCCCCCCCCCATGTCTCTTAGGGTCCGGGCCCCATATGGCAGTACCAGTTGTACTGCCCTATCGGCGGCCCTGGGTGTGAGGTGCAGCGCTATTTTCTCTTCTTGTCCGTATTTTACATTTCTCCCTTTTATCAGTGTTTGCACTCCTCCTGGTAAGACCCACAATTAGCAGGAGACACCTGTGCACACATGACTTGTACCTCCTATCCTTCCCATTCTACCTGCTGGAGTGTGGTGAGTGTTTTAGACCTTGTTCACATCTTGGAGTTGGTTTTTAAATGTAGCTGAGAAGCATTTGTATCAGCCATAGGTGTGAGGTGCAGCGCTATATAAGCAGTCAGGGAGCGCGGTGAAGAAGTCAGCAGGGATATTTTACTATTAGCCGGGGGGCGGGGGGCCGTATCGAAGGACCTTGCAGGCCGGACGCTCCCCACCCCTGATCTAAATACACCTGTTACTGCTAGTGAAAGTGTTGCTTCCATAGACTTACATGTATCCCTGAGCCTAGGTTTCTGTAATATGAAAAGTTATAGTTCTATCTCTGCTTCTGGAGTCTGGATGGAACTAGCATGTTTTAATTCATGGTCAGCAAGCATAGTAATGACAGCAGTGGAAAGAAAGCTAAGGGGGCAAGTATGCAAACAGACCAATCACAAAGATGCATGATGGGAAACATAGTTTCCTGGCCAGCGCCATCTTGGATATAGATCGGCTTTTTGAAAAACTTGTTACTTGGGAATGACAGCAGCTAGAAAGACAGTTGGCTCAAAATGCTCAGAGGGGCTTGGTGAGTAAGACCAGCTAGCATTTTATTTTTTAGCTCTTAGGTGGATAACCTCTTTTAGTGTCTTCATAGCAAAAAAAAAAAAAAAAAAAAAGTTGACAGATTTGACCATTATTGCCAGGGAAAACATAGATATAGCCTATGCTGTATACATGTTTTCCAAGACTCCCCAGGGCAACATCCAACTTCTCCAGCTGCTATGAGTCAAATTCCGAGTATTCGGAGAACATTGCCGAATCTGAACAGTTCAACAAGTTCGCTCAACACCATTTGTAATGAGTGTGTGTGTATATATATATATATATATATATATATATATATATATATATATATATATATATATATATATACACACACATATGAGGTTGGGGTTTTTTTACGCATTCTTCAGACTGAGGATAGAGAGCATGGATACCCTTTTAACCCCTTAGGAACAAGGCCTATTTGGACCTTACGGTGATGAGGGTTCGCTGCACCTCACTGATGTATATGGAGAATCACCTACTTCGAGTGCACTACTGTCTCAGCGCTAGGAGAATAATAATAAATAGGAAAAAGTAGTAGGCTCTCTAGAAGAGGGTGAAATAGTCTATGTAAGATAATATAGGGTGTATACTTAAATAAATCTAAATTATGATGATATAGACCATATATATAAGAAAGATCTAGGTAATCATTAATATTTAATTTAGCACAAAAAGTTCATAAACTGGTAAATCAGTGTCTATGAAAACACTTCTATAGGAGACATAAATTTTTAAGAATCGAATCAAAGTAGTTCAATACCACAATAATCAAAATGCAGCTAAAATATATTTGATGTATCAAAAAATCTAACAAAATAAGATATAAAATATAAAGAAATAAGAAAAAATATAAAAATTTATAAAAAAATGTAGATGAATTTAATATAGATGAGAAATATTAATTAAAAGGTAAAAATATATAAAAATATATAAAGTATCAATATGAGCCCAGTGGTATTAGGCTGCGCCGGGACCAGCGCAGTCAATCCACATGAATGGATAAACAAGTGATCCCGAATCCCTGTGCTGAGTATTAGTTTCTGTCGGCAGGATAGCGTTATCGTAATCTCCACTGTAAAATGATAGATACAGTCTATCTTGTGAATCCTATGTATTTTATAGGTTGTTGCGATACAAATAGCTCAAACAAGGCTCCGTAATGATAGGTTGCTGTGATACCGGCCGTAGTTTTTATAATCAGCAAATGTCTTTTGGATATAACTGTTATTTATGAACATATAAGATAAATTGGAACAATGGTGGTGGGATAATCCACCCCTCACCCTTCTGAAGACGGCTCTCGCAGACCGATGCGGTGCTGCCCACTGGCGGAACTACCGCCGTAGCAGCCATAGCGGCTGCTACGGGGCCCCGCCGCATCAGGGGGCCCGTGACGCGGGTCCCGTGCTCCTCCTGACCCGGCGACTCCTTTCCCCAACCATAGGGAAAAGTAGTCACTGGGCCAGGAGGAGCACGGGACCGACCGACATCGCTCCTGTCAGTCCACCCGTCTGATGCGCGGCTGCCGGGGGTGTCGCGTCCTATCCCCGACAGCGCGCGTATCATAGAGCTCTCTGTGTGCCGGAAGTCGCGGCCGCAGCACAAGCCCACAGAGAGCTCTATGATACGCGCGCTGCCGGGGATAGGACGCGACACCCCCGGCAGCCGCGCATCAGACGGGGGACAGACGGGGGACTGACAGGAAGAAGGCTCGACGGGGGAGCGCGTTGTAAGGTGAGTTTGTTTGTTTTTTTTTAAACCTGCTTTCCGGGGGGGGAGAGAGAAGGGGGATGGGGAGAAGAGGGCATCTATAAGGGGGATGGGGAGAAGAGGGGGACATCTATAAGGGGGATGGGGAGAAGAGGGGGACATCTATAAGGAAGGGGGGGGGAGAGGAGGGCATCTATAAGGAAGGGGGGGAGAGAGGGCCATCTATAAGGGGGATGGGGAGAAGAGGGGGACATCTATAAGGAAGGGGGGGGGAGAGGAGGGGAGGGCATCTATAAGGAAGGGGGGGAGAGGGGGACATCTATAAGGAAGGGGGGGGGGAGAGGAGGGGAGGGCATCTATAAGGAAGGGGGGGGAGAGGGAGACATCTATAAGGAAGGGGGGAGAGGGGGACATTTATAAGGAAGGGGGGGAGAGGGGGACATCTATAAGGAAGGGGGGAGAGGGGGACATTTATAAGGGAGGGAGAAGGGGACATCTATAAGGAAGGGGGGGGGGAGAGGGGGACATCTATAAGGAAGGGGGGAGAGGGGGACATCTATAAGGAAGGGGGGGAGAGGGGGACATCTATAAGGAAGGGGGGAGAGGGAGACATCTATAAGGAAGGGGGGAGAGGGGGACATTTATAAGGGAGGGAGAAGGGGGCATCTATAAGGAAGGGGGGAGAGAGGGCCATCTATATGGTGGATGGGGAGAAGAGGTCATCTATAAGGGGGATGGGGAGAAGAGGGGGACATCTATAAGGAAGGGGGGGGGGGGAGAGGGGGACATCTATAAGGAAGGGGGGGAGAGGGGGACATCTATAAGGGAGGGAGAAGGGGGCATCTATAAGGAAGGGGGGAGAGAGGGCCATCTATAAGGGGACAACATAGGGGAGAAGAGGGCATCTATAAGGGGGATGGGGAGAAGAGGGGGACATCTATAAGGAAGGGGGGGGGGGGAGGGCATCTATAAGGAAGGGGGAGAGAGGGAGACATCTATAAGGAAGGGGGGAGAGGGGGACATTTATAAGGGAGGGGGGAGAGGGGGACATTTATAAGGGAGGGAGAAGGGGGCATCTATAAGGAAGGGGGGGAGAGGGAGACATCTATAAGGAATGGGGGAGAGAGGGCCATCTATAAGGGAGGGAGAAGGGGGCATCTATAAGGAAGGGGGGAGAGGAGGGCATCTATAAGGAAGGGGGGAGAGAGGGACATCTATAAGGAAGGGGGGGAGAGGGACATCTATAAGGAAGGGGGGGAGAGGGACATCTATAAGGAAGGGGGGGAGAGGGACATCTATAAGGGGGTGGCAACATAGGGGAGAGGGGGCCATCTATAAGGGGACAACATAGGGGAGAGGAGCACAACAGAGGGGAGAGGAGCACAACATAGGGGAGAGGAGCACAACATAGGGGAGAGGGATATTATAAAGGGACAACATTGGGGGAGAGGGGAACATCTATAAAGGGACAATATAGGGGGAGAGGGGGCCATCTATAAGAGGACAACATAGGAGGGGCCATCTATAGGGGGGGAAACATAGGGGACCATCTATTAGGGGACAACATGGGGGGCATCTATAAGGGGGACAGCATGGGGGGCTTCTATAAGGGGGGCAAGATAAGGGGGCTATTTATAAGGAGGGGCGACAGAGAGGAGGGCCATATACTAAAATGGGATCACATAGAGTCAGCCTTCCCACTAAATGAGGGTGTAAAGGGGCCAATGCAGATGTGTAGTATAGAGAGATGAGGATGGTGCCAGTGTGAGGAGACTAATATGTTTTTCTGGCAGATTCTGTGGATTTGTGGCTCGGAGAAGGAGATGGAGAAGAAAATGAAAAGGGAAGAACTCAGAGAAGACGTCCCCTGTAAGTCACCTGATATAACTGTACTGTAATTTATATGGTGTACAGGACCTGTGTAGAGCTGAGTGTGTTGATGGCGTAGTGGTCGATCGAGAGGGGGCGGGCGGGGGGGGGGGGGGGCCCAATCAAAAGTTTGCTATGGGGCCCAGCCATTTCTAGTTACGCCCCTGGTGCTGCCGTAGTGACCCGACCATAGATGGATTTGGTCTCCCTGGGGTCTATGTTTCCGTGCTCTGAGTTAGCACGATGCTTTGTCCGGTCTGGAGTATCCTCTGAGCCGTTGCGGCGTCTGCTTGTTGGTGAGCGCGCGCTCTTTCAAACTGTTGTTTGAAATAGATGCCGTGAAGAGTACGGCTCCGATTTGGGATCTTTTAAACGGATGTAAGTAAATGGCTCTGTTATCCTTTATTTTTAGGACGCGTTTCAGGAGGGCTACTCGCTCCTTTCTTCAGCAAAGAGTTTTGGATAACTATGTTAAGATGGTATCGGTTCAAACTTTATATCTGATCGGAACCTCTTGTAAGACCCGTTCTGGATCGTTCCGGAATGGTCCGGGTAGTCTTTCCACATTTTCGGATCATACAGTGATCTATAATTACTTTACAAATTATTCAGTAATATATCATTGCTTATCGGTTATATACATGTATTATGGAGTTGTGTAAATCAATTTCATACAGCATATTAGTTTAGTCTAGACGCATTATTAACTTCCCAAATATTCATACAATTCAGGTTATATGTATAAGCTACAGCTAGTCTAAGGCCATAGAGAAATATATATCTCCTATACGTGCTGTTGTTAGATTTATTTATGTTCTTAATCTCTAATCGGTATAGGGGTGTATATTGTATATATACGATCTCCCGATGTGGCTTCTCCCCTGTGTAACTTCAATAGTAGAGTGTGGCTTCTCTCCTGTATGAATTCTCAGTCCCATAGGTGTATCTGATACTCCAAACCGGACAAAGCATCGTGCTAACTCAGAGCACGGAAACATAGACCCCAGGGAGACCAAATCCATCTATGGTCGGGTCACTACGGCAGCACCGCATCGGTCTGCGAGAGCCGTCTTCAGAAGGGTGAGGGGTGGATTATCCCACCACCATTGTTCCAATTTATCTTATATGTTCATAAATAACAGTTATATCCAAAAGACATTTGCTGATTATAAAAACTACGGCCCGTATCACAGCAACCTATCATTACAGAGCCTTGTTTGAGCTATTTGTATCGCAACAACCTATAAAATACATAGGATTCACAAGATAGACTGTATCTATCATTTTACAGTGGAGATAACGCTATCCTGCCGACAGAAACTAATACTCAGCACAGGGATTCGGGATCACTTGTTTATCCATTCATGTGGATTGACTGCGCTGGGCCCGGCGCAGCCTAATACCACTGGGCTCATATTGATACTTTATATATTTTTATATATTTTTACCTTTTAATTAATATTTCTCATCTATATTAAATTCATCTACATTTTTTATACATTTTTATATTTTTTCTTATTTCTTTATATTTTATACCTTATTTTGATAGATTTTTTGATACATCAAATATATTTTAGCTGCATTTTGATTATTGTGGTATTGAACTACTTTGATTCGATTCTTATAAATTTATGTCTCCTATAGAAGTGTTTTCATAGTTTTTATGAACTTTTTGTGCTATATTAAATATTAATGATTACCTAGATCTTTCTTATAAATATGGTCTATATCATCATAATTTAGATTTATTTAAGTATACACCCTATATTATCTTACATAGACTATTTCACCCTCTTCTAGATTGAAGTATCTCATTTTCACAAGCAACATGAGAGAAAACCTAAATTACTCACCGGTAACTGTTTGTCTTTGAGCCCATCACAGCGCCCCTGGAGAGCGTCCTTCCCCCTTCCCAAGGGACAGGAAACAGCCGCCAAGGATGAATGCTTTAAAAGGGGCAGGACCGACCCCATACTCCAGTTCATAGCAAGTTTTATGGAATCTAGGAGAACTCTGCTCTCCAGCAGAGAAAAAATTCTCCCCTCAACGAAGAAAAAAACATATGCCCAATCTGAGCAATAGAAAAAAACATAAAGAGAATTTGTACATTAATTCCTACTTTCTCTATCATATCAATTTTTATATACATTATTTACATAATAAGGGTGGGTATTAGGAGGGGTGCTTATCCCTTATCGCCCTATGACAGCCCCCCTGGAGACTAGAATAGGCTTACTAGGGAGGAACTACTGCCTGAAGGACTTACCTTCCCAAGGAAAGGTCCTCCCATCCTGGAAGCTGAAGTCTATAGTGACGGAAAAAAGTGTGAGGTGAGCTCCAAGTAGCTGCCCTACAGATCTGGGATATAGAAGCTGCAGCCCTCTCTGCCCAAGACGTAGAAACCTCCCTAATAGAATGGGCCCTAAACCTGGAGGTGTTAACCCAGATGAGTAATAGCATCCCTAATCCATCTAGCTACAGATCTAGAGGAAGCAGCCTGACCCCTATTCTTTCCCTGAAAAAGACTTAGGGCCCTATTACACCAACAGATTATCTGACAGATTTTTTTAAGCCAAAGCCAAGAATGGATTTGAAAAGAGAAGAAAGAGAAGAAGTCTTTCCTTTACTAACTGTTCTTTGTTTATACTCCATTCCCAGCTTTGGCTCAAAAAAATCTGTCAGACAATCTGTTGGTGTAATAGGGCCCTAAGTAATCTCTGAGACTTCCTCCAATACCTCGTCTTTTCGAGATAGAACAGAAACATCTCACATCTAGATTATGAAATCTAGTCTCCCCTTCATTCTTTGGTTCCGGGCAGAAAGAAAGCAAAATCACCGGTTGGGACCGGTGAAAAACAGTCACCACCTTGGGTAAAAAAGCTGGATCCGGGGACAGAATAACTCTATCGTCTAGTACAGTCATGTATGGTTGATTTATAGACAAGGCTAATGGTGCGTTTATACGAAACGATAATTGGCCCGATTGTACGATTAACGATGTCGGAGTAACGATTTTTTTTTCATAACGATCAGCGTTTATACGGTACGATATATCGTACGGAAAATTCATTTTGCGATCGTTTTGCGATCCTTAAGCCTATCTCACACATTGGATAAACCGGCGAACGACTGTTCACACGGAACGATCTGCGAATTTTTTGCGAACGACAAACGACGATTTGATAACATGGTGAAAGATCAAAATGAACGATTTCTGGTTCGTCGTTTGATCGTTCGCTGCGTTTACACGTACGATTATCGTTCGAATTCGATCGTTATCGCGCAAATTCGCACGATAATCGTTACGTGTAAACGCACCATGGGATTTCCCCCACCCTTCTAGCTGTAGTAATAGCTAACTAAAAAGCTAATTTAAAGTGTCACTGTCGTGACATTTTTTTTGCAATAGTACAGGCGATTTTAAGAAACTTTGTAATAAGGTTTATTAGCCGAAAAATGCATTTTTATCATGAAAAAGCAGTTTGAAGCTCTCCCCCCTGTCTTCATTGTTCTCCTATGGAAAGAGCTAAATAAAACACCAAAACAGGACAACAAAGAGTTAATCTACAAATACCTCACCCTTTATCTCCTCTGACAGTCACCACTGACCTTTCTGAGCTCTGATTACACCGTTCACCCAGCTCTGTGCCTGTAACCCTCTGTTATCTGCTTTCTGCTGCCGGCTAACTCCCTCCTTCCTCCTCCCCCCTCCCCTCTCTATAGAACAGACTGGGTACGTCTGATGCAACAAGTCACAATTTCCTGATTTTTTGCAGTGGATGGAAAAGGGGAAGGATGGGGGGACCTGGGAAAAGGCTTTTTAAATGCAGAAAATGGCATATTTGGCTAATAAACTGAATTACAACGTTTCTTAAAATCGCCTGGACTATTGATTTCTGCAAAAAAAAAAGAGAGAGCTGATAGAACAATATTGAGATCCCACGGAGGGTTAGTAGGTCTAAGGGTGGGCCTAAGGGCCTTATTCCACGGGACGATTATCATTCACATAATCGTTAACGATAAATAATCCAAACGACGGCTATTGCGACAGACCTAAAATTGTTCACCCATGTACAATCCCATTATAATCCCATCCCATTTATAATCGTTACTTATGATCGTTCTTGCGGTCGTCTTGTCGTCGCTATTGCGGTCGTCACTACTGCGAACGACCAAACGTCGTCTTATTCAATGCGAACGAGCAACGATAAAAATAGGTCCAGGTCTTATTAAACGATCAAAGATTTCGGACGTTAATCGTTAACTGCTATTCAACCGAACGATTATCGCTTAGATTCGAACGACTTAACGATAATTGGAACGATAATCGTCACGTGGAATAGGGCCCTAAGTCTACCTGCCTTAATAAATCTTTTTATGCAAGGGTGGTCAGCACCACCATAGTCAAAAAGTGCGCTAAGGGCTGATATTTGTACTTTCAGGATACTAGTTTTTAAGCCCAACTCCAACCCCTTTTGTAAAAACTCTAATACTTTGGATATGTCAGGGAGCATTAGGACATTAACCAGATACCCCAAAAACCCACAAAAAACCTTCCACGTTCTTAGATATATCTGAGAAGTGACCTTTTTTCTACTGGCTTAGAGGGTATTTATGACTTGATTTATTAACTGCCTCTCAATAGCCAGGCCGTCAGATGTAGATGCAGTGATGCGGGATGCAAAACTGGTCCCTATGAGAGGAGACTCGTGCTGTCCGGAAGGACCCATGGCCTGGCTATTGAGAGTAAACCATACCCTTTTGGGCAAAAAGGGTGCAATGACTATAACCCGGACCTTCCCCAACCTCACCTTCCTCAACATCTTGGGCAGGATGCATATGGGGGGAAAGGCATAAAGCAGATCCCTGCTCCAATCCTGAGCGAAGGCATCGACCCCTGATGGTAGTTCCACTGGATTCAGAGAGTAGAACCTCTCTACCTGCCTGTCGGCTCTGTTGGCAAATAGGTCCACCGCCTGGGTCCCCCACATTCTTGGGATCTAATTGAATACCACTCGATTGAGACACCATTCTCCCTGACTGAGGGAGATCCTGCTCAGATAATCTGCAGTCACGTTTTCTGTGCCCTTTAGGTGGAGAGCTGTCAGGGATGCTATCTTGTCCTCCACTAACCTGAAGATATAATGAGATACCCTTATGAGTTGGCTTGATCTTGTCCCCGATTGGTGATTTAGGTATGCCACTACTGTGGAGTTGTCAGTTAATACTATAACATGTTTCCCTCCTATTTTCTCGATGCATGCTGATAGGGAGTAAAAGACTGCCCTGAGTTTCCGAAGATTCTGTGGGTTCTGAGCCTTTATCTGGTTTAATCTCCCCTGTAACAGAAGGGATTCTCAAGGGCTGACATCTGTCCTAATCTGAAAAATCTATTTCTTCTGGCTATGTTATTATATCCCTATAGGCCAAGTTTAAAAGAGGGGAGTGAAGGGAATTAAGCAGATGAGTTTAACCCCTTAACGACATCGGGCGTAAACTTACGCCCTCGCGCCCTGGTACTTGGCGCATCAGGGCGTAAATTTACGCCCGATGTTTCCCCGATCGCTGCGTGTTCACACACAGCGGTCGGGGAAGATGGCCTGCTATAAATCATAGCAGGCCATCTTAGCTTCACGGCACGGGGGGTGGTTAACACCCCCCGTGCTTACGATCGCCGCTATAGGCTGATCAATTCAGATCAGCCAATAGCGGCGATCGGAACCTTTCCGGGTCATCGGCGACCCGATGACCCGGAAAAAAATGGCGGTCGGTGCTGTCCGAGGACGGCACCGACCGCCATTACTGTAAAAAGTAATGGTGATCGCCGTGCCACCGGCCCGATCGCCGTGAACGGCCGGCCGGTACCGGCCGGCCATTCACGGCGATCGGGCCGGTGGCACAGCGATCAGAGTCCCACAATATAGTAAATACCTGCCCTGGACCCCTCAGCTAGGTAGCCGAGGGGTCCAGAGCAGGTATTTGTACATTACTCACCTGTCCCGGGCTCCTGATCGGCGTCTTCCGGGTTCGCGGCATCCTCGTCTTCGTTCGGGTCTTCGGCTTCTTCCGTGACGTCACGTTCGGCTTCTCTCGGCTATTTTCGGCTCCAACGTCGGCTCTTTCCGTATTTTGCGCTCTGCTGCCCTCTAGCGGCTGATATGTGTAATACACTTATCAGCAGCTACAGGGATGTTCAAATGTAGAATTTTTTTTTTTTTTTTTTTTTCAAATTTTTTTTTTTCTATTTTCCGCACCCTATCGCCGCTGAGTGTTGATCAGCATCGCACGAAAGTGCGCTGCTAATCAGCAACTCCTCCTTTTTGGCGTAGGGTGTTTTTTTTCTATATTCTACTGCCACGGTCTGCTTATAAGTGCCGCACATAAGTGCGGCATTTATCAGCAACTCCTTTGTTGGCGTAGGTTTTTTTTTTTATACTTACTGTAAAAAAACACGTAAAAAACACTACATTACACCACACTACATTGAATAAAGTTTGACACTACACCACTACATACCCCATATACCAATCCCCGTATAAAGATGGCCCCCAGGGTGTTTTCGGCGTCAGAGGGATACGTTATTATTACCTCCGACACCGAAACAGCCAGTGAGGATGAATGGGGGGTCCTTCGTTCCTCCATTCATCCTCATCATCCTCATCCTCCAATGACGTATCTGGGGGTAGCGTAGCGTACGCTGCCCCCCAGACACATCTTTTCCGCCAGTACCGTCCCAATAAGAGATGACGGTATGGTGTGAAATTCTACAAACTCTGTGAGCGTGCCTTAGGGTACACTTACAGATTTCGGGTACGTGCACACTGCGGAATGGCGAAGGATAACCCTTTGTGCATTCCACAGCTGGCACCCGCCGGCGGACTGATGCAGGCATGTGTCTCCACCCGTGTCATAGAATCCATTCTATGCACGGGCGGATTCCATCGTCCATCCAAAGAATGAACACGTTGGACGGAGAGCGGAATCCGCCCGTGCATAGAATGGAGTCTATGACACGTGTGGAGACGTGCGCCTGCATCAGTCCGCCGGTGGGTGCCAGCTGCAGAATGCACGAAGGGTTATCTGTCGCGATTCCGCAGTGTGCATGTACCCTTAGAGTGTATGTAGGAAGGGACACCCGAATCCAGCCCCCAGATGCCCCCCTCCCCCCCATCCTCGGAGTTAGTGGGAAGATCGTCCGGGAACTGATCTTCCCACTGCTGGATAAAGGTCACCACCTGTACGGGGATAACTTTTATACCAGCGCCCCCTCCTCTGGTCTCTCGCTGCCCTGTAGCTTGCGGCACGATCCGAACATATCAGAAGCAGTAATAGCGCCCTAATATTTAGCAGCCATGGAGCGGACCCAGCGCTTCTGGATATGAAGGACCCCGTATCGCACCAGGACAACATTTTCCAGGTGACGTCCCCCACACTGGAGAACGGGAGACCCCAGAAGAAGTGCAGAGTGTGGCGTAACAGGGGGATCAGGAAGGACACCATTTTACAGTGTGACACCTGTCCTGATCCCCCCGGCCTCTGCATACTGGATCGCTTCAAGGCGCACCACACGTCATTGGGGTTCTACATTATCTAAATTCTGTCCCTTATTCCTATTTCAGGGGTCACGTTGATCCAGGGATTATTCTGATCGCCATTATGGAGTCAGGAAGGAATTTTTCCCCTGTGATGAGGCTACTGTCGTCTGCCTTAAGAGGGTTTTTTGCCTTCCTCTGGATCAACACAGGTTGAGTTTGATGGACACCTGTCATTTCCAACCTTATAAACTAATAATTGGCCTAATACCCCCAAATAAATTAGAATTGTCCCTTTTCCCCAGCTAAGTAGGTATGGCCGCCATTTCCATTAGAGGATGCCATGATGCAATTACAAAGCCTCTGTGCGGCCAGGACAGTAGAAACCCCCCACAAGTGACCCCATTCTGGAAACTACACCCCATAAGGAATCTAAGAAGGGGGGCAGCGGGGATATGGCCCCCTGGTGACGGCCACATTTGGGACGTGAAAATGAAAAAAAATTGTATTTTTTATTTTCTCGGCACATGTTCTACGTAAGTGCCCGTCACCAGTGGGGTCCATATGCTCACTGCACCCCTTGTTAGATTCCTTATGGGGTGTAGTTTCCAGAATGGGGTCACTTGTCGGGGGTTTCTACTGTCCTGGCAGCACAGGAGCTTTGTAATTTCGACATGGCCTCCATCCTCCATTCCAGCCTCTAAATGGCGCTCTGTCCCTTTGGTGACTTGCCCTGTGCCCATATGGCACATTATGTCCACATGTGGGGTATTTTCGTACTCAGGGGACACTACCCTACACGTTTTGTGTTCATTTTCTTTTTTAACCCCTTGTGGAAATGGAAAAAAATCAAGGCTAGACCAACATTTAGTGTAATTTTTGTAAAATTTTTACTCTAAATCATTAATCTTGTCATGTTTTTTCATTTTCTCAAGGGGTTAAAAGATAAAAAAAAACATTTAATGTGTAGAGCAATTTCCCCTGAGTACGGAAATACCCCACATATGGACATAAAGCGCCATGCGGGTGCAGGGTAAGCCTCCGAAGGGAAGAAGCGCCATTTGGTTTTTGAAGGCTGGATTTGGATGGAATGGATTTCGAGGGGCCATGTTGCATTCAAAAGGCCCCTGTGTTGCCAAGACAGTTGAAACCCCCCACAAGTGACCCCATTATGGAAACTGCACCCCTCAAGGAATGTAACAAGGGGTGTAGTGAGCATATGGACCCCACTGGTGACGGACACAAATGTGGAACAATGTGGCGTGAAAATGAAATATTACATTTTTTACACTATAATGTTGGTTTAGCCTTGAATATATCATTTTCACAAGGGGTTAAAAGAGGAGAAAAAAAAACAAAATGTGTAGCGCAATTTCCCCCGAGTCCGTAAATACCCCACATGTGGACATAAAGCGCCATGCGGGTGCAGGGTAAGCCTCCGAAGGGAAGGAGCACCATTTCGTTTTTGAAGGCTGGATTTGGATGGAATGGATTTCGAGGGGCCATGTTGCATTCAAAAGGCCTCTGTGTTGCCAAGACAGTTGAAACCCCCCACAAGTGACCCCATTATGGAAACTACACCCCTCAGGGAATGTAACAAGGGGTGTAGTGAGCATATGGACCCCACTGGTGACGGGCACAAATGTGGAACAATGTGGCGTGAAAATGAAATATTACATTTTTTACACTATAATGTTGGTTTAGCCTTGAATTTATCATTTTCACAAGGGGTTAAAAGAGAAAAAAACACACAATATGTGTAGAGCAATTTCCCCCGAGTCCGTAAATACCCCACATGTGGACATAAAGCGCCATGTGGGCGCAGGGCAAGCCTCCGAAGGGAAGGAGCGCCATTTGGATTTTGGAGGTTGGATTTGGCTAGAATGGATGATGAACGCCATGTCGCATTTACAGAGCCCTCCTGCTGCCAAAACACTGGAAACCCCCCACAAGTGACCCCATTCTGGAAACTGCACCCCTCAAGGAATCTAACAAGGGGTGCAGTGAGGATATGGACCCCTTGATGACGGGCACATTTGTGCCATGAAAGTGAAAAAATGAAATTTTTCCCTTTCACGTCACATTGTTCCACATTTGTGCCCGTCACCAGTGGGGTCCATATGCTCACTGCACCCCTTGTTAGATTCCTTGAGGGGTGTAGTTTCCAGAATGGAATCACTTGTGGGGGGTTTCCAGTGTTTTGGCAGCACGAGGGCTCTGTAAATGCGACATGGCCCTTGAAATCCTTTTCAGTGAAATTCAGTTTCCAAAAGCCAATTGGCGCTCCTTCCCTTTGGAGGCTCGTCCTGCGCCCCCTTGGCACTCTATCGCCACATGTGGGGTATTTCTGTACTCGGGAGAAACTGCGCTACACATTTTTTGTCTTTTTTTGCCTCTTATCCCTTTAAGAAATGAAAAATTGAAGGCTAGAACAACGTTTTAGTGTAAAAAATAAATTTTTCTTTTTTCACGCCATATTGTTCGGAAAATCTGTGAAGCACCTGTGGGGTCCAGATGCTCACCGCACCCCTTGTTACATTCCTTGAGGGGTGTAGTTTTCTAAATGGTGTCCCTTTAGGGGTGTTTTTTAGGTTTTGACACCCCAGAGCCTCTGCCAACCTGAAGTGGTACAGTCAAAAATGACCAAATATAACGGAGGCGTTGAAATTCACTAGGCGCTCCCTTATATCTGAGGCTTGTGGTTGCGTCAAATAGCGCAATAGGGCCACATATGGGGTATTTCTATAAACTGCAGAAACGGGGCAATAATTATTGGGGTGCATTTCTCTGGTAATAGGTTTATAATTATGAAAAATATTGGATTACAATAAAATCTCTGCACAGAAAATTAAAATTTTCAAATTCCTTACACACTTGGCTTTTATTTCTGTGACTCCCCTAAAGGGTTAAAACACTTTCTGGATGTGCTTTTGCAGAGTTTGGGGGGTGCAGTTTCTGAAATGGGGTGCTTTGTGGGGCTTTCTAACATACAGGCCCCTCAAATACACTTTAAACCTGAACATGTCCCTAAAAATATCTGATTTTGAAATTTTACTGAAAATTTGGAAATTTGCTGCTAATGTTTTAAGCTTCCTATCGTCTAAAAAAAATGAAAGATAGTTTAATAAATGCCGCCAACATAAAGTAGACATGTTGCTAATGCTATTTAATATATAATTTATGTGGTATAACCACTTTCTGTATACGCAAAGAAGTTTCAAAGTTGGAAAAATGCATTTTTTCACATTTTTTCACATTATTTGGGTTTTTTTCATAAAGATTTGTTATGAGTATCGACTCCAATTTACCAGAAATGTAAAGTACAATATGTCACGAGAAAACAATCTCAGAATCAGCCGGATAGGTAAAAGCATCCCGAAGTTATTAATGACTAAAGTGACACTGGTCATATTCATAAAATTTGTCTCTGTCATTAAGGCCATTTCAGGCTCTGTCCTTAAGGGGTTAAACACCTCACAAACTGTTATTTATTTGTTGACTACAGATGTTTATTGAGATGTTTATTGTGTTTTTTTGTTTGAAATTTTAAATCTGAAAGATAAAAATGTAATTGAAGCCCAAATATTAATGGAGTTTTAAGTTATCATTGTATATAATCCCAGATTTTAAAAGGTTGAATGACACAAGACACAAGGATATACGGTGACCCCCATGCAGAATGACGTACCGCTAAAAGTAACCACCCTGTCCAGGGTATGAGGACAATCACTGAGACACATAAGATGGTTACAGGTAACTTTACAGATGTCTATGTGAACTCCAAGAACACTTTTTTGATCATCCACCATAATGGGTCAATTGGCAAGTTTGAGATTTGTTGGATCCCTGGGCAAGTCAATGTGTAACACTGTTCAAAGAAGAAGAGCTGCCATAGAGAGCGGCTGACGTGCGGACAAACCCTAAGGCCAAAAAGGGTGACAGATGAAAGCAGCTGCTGATGCTGCAGTTTCCAGTCTCTTCCTGAGGTAACCGTACATAGTGTACAGGTGGAGGGGGAGATGTGGATCTGTTTGTTTTTAAGTCTTTTTCAGAGACGAGCAGCGACAAGCTGCGAGACCAGCGGATGGAGAGGAGGTACAGGGTGAAGATGGCATTCAATAAGTAACTGTGTCGGCAGCCTTGTATCTCACTGTAAGTTATCTGACAAAACCAGCAGAAGGAAGCCATGTGTAATGTGGTGTAGTATCACATTGGGCGGCCCATGGGTCAACAAATATAGCCAAGAGGTTTGTGTAGGGCTGTATTATCTACACCTGTCATAACCTACTGTAGGTAACTCAATAAAGGTGCCTGTCTGCATAGTCTGTGACCATCCTGCCTGTCTCAGGGAATGTAAGTGGACACCATCCACCTGCCACAGGTGGTCCATATAAGTATGTCCTTGTCTGTATTGATGTTGTCCTTACAGGTTAGCTGAATGTCAACCACAGCTATGTGAGAGAACAAAGCCAAGAGGCAATGTGTGGGGTGATACTTGTGGCCTCATAGCAGGGAAAGAGGCCAGGAGTCTGAGCGGCTTTATCAGTCAAAAGACAGGTTTAAGGATCCATATGTCGCTAACCGTGACAAGGGGGGATCATGTGATATATGATTTTCATGAAAAGGCTTTGAAACCTTAGGTGATGTATAGTTTACACCTTGTTTTTATTTATATAGTGGTTATTTTATGTATAATATGTGATGATCTCAGTGACACGAGACAATTCAGTAAGATTCAAATACACCAGTAATAATTGAACAGTTAATGTCTGTTATTAGTGTAGTATAGTATATACAGTAATAGGGCGAGCGGGTGGGGAGACACTTCTCATTTCTGAATCCTTTAAACTTACTTATGGGTATAGGAGGGCGGCTCATGAGTATGTGTGCTTATATGTGTACTTCAAGCTTTTCTTTCCATTTGCCTTATGTCTATTTATATTATATGTAATCGTGAGACTAAAATGTGTTTCATTTTATGTGCATGCAAGAAAACTGTGACGAAACCGTGGATATCATACACTATGGAGGCCCAGGACGAGGACTCTCTCAACAGTATAAAGGACTGATTGAACCCTTGCACCTCCTTCAACCATTGTGCCTTGCGAAGTCCGGCAAAGAACTATAAAGAATGGACAATGGGGGTGAAGGGGAGGTGGATGGGGGTTCAAATGGGGGAAAATGCGGAGTTGAGAGTCTATTTTATATGTGTTATTGTGGAGTTGAGAATTTATTTTATATCTGTTCCTCCATTCTATAGTCTTTAAGGCTGGGTTCACACTACGTATATTTCAGTCAGTATTGTGGTCCTCATATTGCAACCAAAACCAGGAGTGGATTAAAAACACAGAAAGGCTCTGTTCACACAATGTTGAAATTGAGTGGATGGCCGCCATTTAATGCAAAATATTTGCTGTTATTTTAAAACAACGGCTGTTATATTGAAATAATGGCAATCATTTACTGTTATATGGCGGCCATCCACTCAATTTCAACATTGTGTGAACAGAGCCTTTCTGTGTTTTTAATCCACTCCTGGTTTTGGTTACAATATGAGGACCACAATACTGACTGAAATATACGTTGTGTGAACCCAGCCTTAGGCTATGTTCACACTACGTATATTTCAGGCAGTATTTGGTCCTCAAGTCAGGTCCTCATAGCAACCGAAACCAGGAGTGGATTGAAAACACAGAAAGGCTCACACAATGTTGAAATTGAGTGGATGGCCGCCATATAACAGTAAATAACGGTCATTATTTCAATATAACAGTCGTTTTTTTAAAATAACAGCACATATTTGCCATTAAATGACGGCCATCCACTCAATTACAACATTATGTGAACAGATCCTTTCTGTGTTTTCAATCCACTCCTGGTTTTGGTTGCTATACAGCCTCAAATATACAGCCTCAAATACACAGCCTCAAATATACGTAGTGTGAACCCAGCCTTAATGTGTATAATGCTGTGTATGCAACTATTGGGAAAGAGGCCCCCGCTCTGTCTATTTACTATCTTTATTACAAGGAGAACTTGTTTTTCCCTTGGCTCTTTTATTTACTATGTTTATGGCTAGTAGAATTTGTTCTTTACTTTAGGGTCTGAGGATCGTTGAGTATAGACTAGGGCATGGACAGCTGGGAACAAATATCATGGCAGCTCTTGCAAGATATGTAAACACCCATGGTTCAGATAAATCGAATACATAATGGTAGTGACTAAATCCCATACCGCAAAGGGACCTCACTGGGTGTGCGCACACAGCTCCCAGGCAAGCCCCGCCCCGGCCGGATTTCATTGGCTGTTCCACTCCGGGCTTCCTATCAGTTAAAATCAGACCCTGCCGGACCCCCGACCCTAATCAGAGCGTTTAGTATTAGGGTTAGGGTTGGGGGTCGGATTAGGGTTACTAAAATCATCTAACTATTCCCTTCCCAAACAACAACCCTAACCCTAACCTTTGGGGTTGGTGCTAATCAGGAGGGTTAGGGTTAGGGTTGGGGCTGTGGGGAGGGTTAGACATGAGAATCAGTGGGACGTAACCCTAATCCGACCCCCAACCCTAACCCTAATACTAAACGCTCGGATTAGGGTCAGGGGTCCGGCAGGGTCTGATTTTAACTGATAGGAAGCCCGGAGTGGAGCAGCCAATGAAATCCGGCCGGGGCGGGGCTTGCCTGGGAGCTGTGTGCGCGCACCCAGTGAGGTCCCTTTGCGGTATGGGATTTAGACACTACCAATACATAATTGACACTCACTCCAATCAGAACAAGAATTAATATGTATGTAACATGTAACCAATAGGAACTTGGTCACTGCCCATGTATTTCTTGGTTGGATGCCAACTTTCTTTGTTATGTATGTGTTTTTGTCCAATAAATGATGAGCTTGATTCACAGAATCCTGTGTCTGTGTCATGTCTCCCAAGCTTGTAAAAATACCCTACTGATAATTTGGAGCACCCAGGTATAGCTGAGAGACTTTATTCTAAGTCTCACCCTAACAGGCCATAAGCTTGAGAGCATCAACCGATGCATCTGACATGAAATCTAAAGCATTAGAGAGAGAGGGAAGGGATCTAATCAGCTCCTCCCTATGAGTACCCTCTCTAATGCTAGTCTCCAGATCTGCTACCGATGTTGTAGCAGCCACTGGCTTAAAGCTGCAGCCGCAGCCTCCCAACTTTTCTTCAGGAACCCATCCGCTCTCTTATCCATGGGGTCCTTTAGTAGGCCAATGTCCTCAAATGGGAGTGCAGCACCTCTAGAAATTTTAGCAACTGCTGGATCAACCATAAGGGGTCTATCCCAGTATTCAGTATCTGCCTCCTCAAATGGGTATTTCCTCTTGAGCGTTCTAGGCACAAAAGCTTCCTATCTGGCTTCTTCCATTTTCTCTGAATCAAGTCCCTAATTGTTTTATGTAAAGGGAACACCTTTATTTTCCTAGGAGCAAGTCCTTCAAACATTTTGTCCTGAACAGATAATTGTTTCTTGCATTCCTCCACCTTCATTGTACTTCTGATAGCCTTGACTAGAGTGTCCACATCATCTATAGGGAATAGTGGTTTGCCAGTAAGCTCCTCCTCAGAATCTGAAGAAGCCCTATACTCTCCTTCCTCCTCCTTCTCCTCCCGTTCAGGCTCCTAAGGAGCTTGAGGACTACCAGGGGAGGACTACAGGGGGAGAGAAGTAGAAGGATTATCAACCGGCATGGCTGACTTAATTTCATTCCTAATCAGGAATTAAAAAAACACAATCAGGACAAACATGTAAATGTATTTAATTGGTTCCAACACCCACCAATAGTTCCCTACAATACTCATTTATTACATTTGAAAAAGTCCAGTTTAATCACTACAGTACAGCAGTATACTACTATACTGTGTAGTACATTTAAAACAAGAAATGTTTAACAGAACCAGCAATTATAGTACAGTAGTCACCAACTCCTCACTCATCCTTTACTGTATAGAGTCCCCCCATCCCAGCAGTGTAAAGGATTGGAGATGGTGGTGCACTACTACTGTACTGTATATGAACTCCAGCAATCTTATACAGTACAGGATGGGAGATGGTGGTGCACTGACTGTACTACTACTGTACTGTATATGCACTCCAGCAGTCTTATACAGTACAGGATGGGAGATGGTGGTGCACTGACTGCACTACTACTGTACTGTATATGAACTCCAGCAGTCTTATACAGTACAGGATAGGAGATGGTGGTGCACTGACTGTACTACTACTGTACTGTATATGAACTCCAGCAATCTTATACAGTACAGGATGGGAGATGGTGGTGCACTGACTGTACTACTACTGTACTGTATATGAACTCCAGCAATCTTATACAGTACTGCATGCACTTCAGTAATACTGGAGGTTTCCAGACAGTAAAATGTCCATCATCCAAATGGTCGATCATTCAGATATTCACATGTTCTCCAGATCCGGACTGCTTGTAGCATTGTATGTTGAGTCTGGTTTTAAAATAGATGAATGGACCATGTTGAAATTATTATAAACTGAGGCCAATGTAAGACTTTTCTTTTGTGACTTTACAAGGTCTTCACCTAGGATAGTTGGCCTTCTGGTGTGCATCCTACAATTGCCTTACAGACTCTATTGTGGTGTTGCTGGACCCCTTTATTTGAGCTTAGTCCTGTCAAGAGTTTACATCAGTCAAGGTTTGAGCACTCAGACCCCCTGTGACCTCCAGAGCAAGGCGTTTCTAAACTTCACTCCCTGGCACACTGCATGTCATATATGTCAGTATGGGTGGTCTACCTCATGCTTCCACTACACCGCAAAATCCCTCCGTGCTCAGTGACCTGCTTTGAGTTAATTAGAGGGCGCACGCTCCCCCGCTGCTGCCGCTCTCCGCTCAGAGAAATGACATGTCACTTCTTTGAGCAGAGGAGCGCGCCGCTAAATTCCGCCGTTGTTGCTCAGTGTGAACGGGGCCTAATAGAATATACAACTAACTGGGCCAAATTTAACAAAAAACTTGTGGCATCTTGTCACAGTTTTCACTTTAAGCTCTCCAGTCCCACCCATACTACTACTAATGTATATCTATGAAGACTGCTTGGCTGTCAAGTACAGTGGATGTAGTTGAAAAAAGTGATTTAATAACAAAGAATCCACATAATATAATAAAAAGATGGCCTAATGTCAGACAGCTTGGTCTATGCCAAAAATCTAGATTATTTTTCTTTTCGGCATTATGCCTTTTACCAAGTTATGTGAAGAGCTGGTACTCCTCCACCATGACGTCACCATACAGATCCTTCTGTCCTTCTATGTAGTCCCTCTCCTCCATGGACAAATAGACAGTGACATCCTGACATCACACTGATACACACAATGATACAGTCATCATCCAGATACATAGCAGTATTGTATAATGACCCAGCATTGCCAGCAGCGCTCACCTCTGCTGTCAGCAGTTCTATGATCTTGTTGTTAAGGTCTAGGATCTTTTATTTTTTTCCTGTATGGGAGAGCGGGGTGGAGGACACTGATGTACTTTATTTTGGGTTGTGGTCCGTACGTCTATAGTCCTAAAGAATAAAATACAGTAATAATTTCCACTGTCCCTAAAGAAAGAGAATCTGATGGCCATGGTGCCCCCCAAAAAGCAACAAGTTCCTAAAAGGTGTACATATGGTGAGTACCTTTTTTGTTTCTCCCATTCTACTAGCAGGAGCAATGGTGAAAGGTAACAGCTTGTTCACACTTGTGTTGCTTGGTGGCCGCTTTCTCTGCTGGCAGTGCCTGCAGGGTTTTGGGGGGGGGCCCTTGGGGTTTGGTCCTGTGACATTGGGGTTGCAGGGCCAATCCGTGGTTCCCCTTCCCCGTTTGCGCACACTTTGCGGGGTTTGCGTTCGCTGACCGGCACAGTGTTGTTTGGTTAGGGACTGATGTGTATCAGAGACCTGCACATGGTACAGGAGGCAATATGGTTTGATCAAATTATATACTAACCTCGTGTCAACCATGGGTGCGATGAGCAGCCATTTCTGTCCCTTAGGCTTGTGCATACCTAACAGATGTGTTGAACAACATTCTGACAGATTCCCTTTAACTAAAGAGCAAGAGCTTTCAGCAAAATTTCATGCAACCCAAGCTCAATACTTAAAGGATACCTATCATTTAAACAAACTACTGACATGTAATAGCAACATATCAGAGGTGAGACCTCTGCCGACAGCAGTTGACAGAATTATAATGGAGCCCTATGGAACTTACGGTAATCGCTGTCCTGGAAGTTCCATAGGGCATTATTATAATTACGTTCACTTCTAATTTAGCAGTGACACGGAGATGAAGAGGCAGAGCATGTGCTGCGGCACGTTTGCCCCTCTGTTTTAAAAATCGTCAAGGTTCTCTGCACCCGGACCCCCACCAATACCTGTGACATGTCAAAAGTTTGTTTAAATGGAAAGTACCCTTTAAAAATCAATTAGTAGCACTACAAAAAAAACTTCTTAAGACTCCAAGACTCTAAAGTGCATGCATTCAATACAAGCTTATACTCTAAAGTTGTAATAATTCCTTTTGTCATTGGGATCTTAACCCCTTAACAACCGTGGGGGTATATTTACGCCCTGTGGTCGTTGAGGGAGTTCAGAGCGGGACAACCCCGCTCTGAACAGCCACAGTCCTGGGTGCTGCATGTAGCTCGAGACCACGGCTATTAGCGGGCACGGTCCGATCGCCATTGACAGCTGTATCTGAATATTTACTGCAGCTGTTCCCTGGCGGTCTAGTGGGGGGATCGCCCCCCCTGCGACGTTTTCGATCTCCGCGTCTGGTGTCGGCTGGGGTCTGCGCCGTAATGGCGCTGATCCCGGCTCAACATTCTTTTGCTTTCAGCTGCAGCAGCTGAAAGCAATAGAGTGCCTATCTCATGGATCTATGCAGTATAACTATACTGCATAGATCTCAATGACAGATCAGTGTACTTATAGTCCCCCAGGGGGGCTTCTAGTATATGTGTAGAAAAAAAAAAAAATATGTTGTATTATTAATAAATAATCCCCTCCCCTAATAAAAGTTTGAATCACCCCCCTTTCCCCATTTTATAAATAAAAATAAATGAACATGTTTAGTATCGCTGTGTGCCTAACTATTTATTTATTTCATTCCTGATCTTGCAAGGTTAACAGCGTAAGCGTACAAAAATACCAAAGTGCACAATTGCGCATTTTTGGTCGCATCAAATCCAGAAAAATTGTAATAAAAAGCGTTCAAAAAGTCGCATATGCGCAATCAATGTATAGATAGAAAGTACAGATCGTGGTGCAAAAAATGACACCTCACACAGCCCCATAGACCAAAGGATAAAAGCGTTATACGCATGGTAATAGAGCAAACATATATTTGTTAAAAATGGTTAGAATTTTTTACAATCTATCAAATAAAATAAAAGTTATACATGTTATATATTGTTGTAATCGTAACGAATTGAGAAACATATATAACAAGACAGTTTTACCCCAGGGCAAACGTCGTAAAAACAAAACCCAGTTTGCAGTGTACTTTATGAAAAAATACAGCCTGTCATTGCAAAGTATTGCAACTGCTATGGCCTTCTAAGCACAAGGAGGAAAAAAACAAAAACGCAAAAATCGAAATTAGTCCGGTCTTTAAATTGGTCCATCTTAAATTAACTAATCCCCTATACACAGTATAGAGCGGATAAGTGTGACATCACAGAGGGTCCAACTGCTGGGTCATCCAATAGTCTCCTGAACAGGGAACTGACTGCTTTGTTTTGAACGAAGCAGTAGGCTCACCACCATTCATATTCTGTGTGTTGTACCTGGCTGTATCTGGCAAAACAATGAATGACAAAGGAGTTGGCCCCTATCTTTCTGGACATCCTAGGTGGGGGGGGATTTGCATAGCGGGTAAGGGCCCTATTACACCAAAAGATGTCGGACAGATTATTGTCAGATATTTTCAGCCAAAGTCAGGAACGGACTGAAAAAAATCTGTAAGATAATCTGTCAGACATCTTTTGGTGTAATAGGGCCTTTTGTTAAGTCGGAATACCCTTATAACAGTGAAGGAGCAGACAAGAATAATCCTGACGCATACCTGTTGTCTTTTTTCCCCCCAGATCACTTTATTGCAAATGATACAGGGCTGGCCCACTATTTAGAGGGTTTTTTTCCCCAAGAAGGACATAGAACTCTGCAGTAAAGTTATACAACATTGTAATGTGTGTTATTTATGTGAATGGCCCCCTTCCCCATGTTTCCACCCCCCGACCGTTGACTCGGAAGTGTGATACTGTATACTCACAGAATCACTTCCAACCCCGGCCGCAATCTTGAGACGCTAACGTCACTCTTCAGGAGACCGGCCTCACTGCTCCAGCACTCCCTTATGCCGCCTCCGCAGCGATCGCGCTGCAACGTGCCATTAACTCCCTAAACGCCGCACGGCCGTGGTGTTTAAGTGTGACAGGGGCACCTGTCACTTACCGATCAGGACCTGCGGGGGTCCCATCGGTGCTCTGAGGATTAAAGTGTCACTGTCGTGAATTTTTTTTTTGCAGAAATCAATAGTCCAGGCGATTTTAAGAAACTTTGTAATTGGGTTTATTATCCGAAAAATGCATTTTTATCATGAAAAATCAGTTTGAAGCTCTCCCCCCTGTCTTCATTGTTCTCCTATGGAGAGAGCTAAAGAAAAGACCAAAACAGGACAACAAAGAGTTAATCTACAAATCCTTCACGGGATATCTTCTGTGACAGTCACCAGTGACCTGTCTGAGCTCGGATTACAGCTGTCACCCATCTCTGTGCCTGTAATCCTCTGTTATCTGCTTTCTGCTGCCGGCTAACTCCCTCCTTCCTCCTCCCCCCTCCCCTCTCCCTAGAACAGACAGGGGACGTCTCCTGCAACAAGTCACAGTTTTCAGATTTTTCAGAGTGGATGAAAAAGAGGAAGGAGGGGGGGACCTGGGAAAAGGCTTTTTACATGCAGATAATGGCAGATTTGGCTAATAAACCCAATTACAAAGTTTCTTAAAATCGCCTGGACTATTGATTTCTGCAAAAAAAAAAATACGACAGTGACTCTTTAAGTCTGCAACAGGCAGGCATAATCAGCAGAGCACCTATCTCACTGATCAATGCTATGCCTATAGCAAAGCAATGATCAGTGTTAATAATCACACTGTATTGAATGTAAAAGTCCCCCAGGGACTGTAAAGAAAATAAAAAGGAAAAATGTCTTTATAAGTACCCCAAAGCCCCTCCCCCAATTAAAGTTGAAATCACCCACCTTTCCCATTATATAAATGAAACATATAAAAATAAATAAACATATAATAGCGCACGTAATTGTCCAATCTATTAAAATATACCAAGCATCATCGCGAACGGCGTAGACTAAAAGAGGAGAAAAAGTGTGCGGATTACCGATTTTTTGTTACATTATATATATAATAAAAATTTTATAAAAAGTGATCAAAACGTCACCCCATACAGCCCCGTAGGTGAAAAAATAAAACTGTTATAAGTGTCACAATAGGACCATTTTATTAATAATTTATTGCAAAAAAAAAAAGGATTTAATTTAAAAAAAAATAGCATTAGAAAGTATGTGTACACCTGCATATGGTTTTGTTCGGACTGACCTATAGAATAATGGTATCATGTCGCTTTTACCATATAGAGCATTACATAGGCACGGGAACCCCCTAAACGTTACCAAAACTGCCGTTTTATGTAAACAATATGGACAATACTGACAGTGACATCATTGGATCTTTTAGGGTATATTCACACGAACGGGCTCGCAGCGAGATTCTCGCTGCGAGCCCGGCAGGTTCTGGCAGTTCCCACACACTACATACTTGCTGTGGTCTAAACGACCGCAGCGAGTATGTAATTATACCGCCCTTAACCCCTTCTGCTCCCTCCCGGCTCCCCCGCTGTAAGCATACTTTACCTGTCCTTGCTGCGAGCCCGCCCGTGTGAATATACCCTTAATCAGATCCCTGTGGCAGATACCATACAGTGGCATCTGTCACCCATCTGGTATTGGTAATAGACCCAGAGGCCACACCCCACTGAACACTTCATAACATTGGAATAACCCCCTAGACATAAGACTAACTTTATTACAAAATCCCACACTTTTCCAGCCAACAAGCAGATGATCTCTAGGGTGAGGTTCAATATCCTTTCAGTTGTATCATTTTTGCCCTTATCCATCTTCAGGGATAATTCAAGAGGACCTGGGATGTAAAAAGAATAAATAAATTACCTTTAATATGAACACGCGCTACAAAAGCGTTCTCGAATCAAAATGTTGCTATGAGACCCAGTCATTTCCAGTTATGCCCCTGATATATATATATATATATATATATATATATATAGTGGTACCTTGGTTTAAGAGTAACTTGGTTTAAGAGCATTTTGCTAGAAGGGATCAAAGTTTTTCAAAATTGTAACTTGGTTTAAGAGCTCCCTGTACTGGGTGGGAGCGGGAGTGGAGGAGGGGCATGGCATGCATAGCGTGGTCTACAGCACTGTACTCTGACCCAGGAACTCTCCCTGACCTTCCAAATCATAGCAGATGGACTTAAGGCTGGGGCTTGCATCAGGGGACAGGACTGTGTGTGGGGGGGGGTAATCTCTTCAGAACTGTAACCCCTCTCTCCCCGGACAGAGAGTGCTGCATGTATGTGCCCACATATGTCCTGCTTATTCCTTCATGTTCCCTGCAGTCTCTGTCAGCCCTTTTGTTTTCCATCCTCTCCATTCCTGCTATAATCTGCCTGCACTTACACTCAGGCACTCAAACTGCTGCTATAATGTGCCTGCACTTACACTCAGCCACTCACACTGCTGTATAGAAAAGTTTCTGTCACTGTCTCCTGCACAGCTCTTTGATTCTTATTTCCTGATTGGTCCATGCTGAACACCCCCCTTCCCCATTGCTGTCATGTGACCACACAGACCTGCTTCTCTATTCTAGCCTGTTGTACTACGCTACTGCTTTATGGGGATCTGCACCTCCATCCTGTATCTACAAACTGCTGCTGTATTATCAGATTTGTACACTTACTATACATTATACTCCACATGCTGCTATACTGGACTGTAACCTATATCATCACATATTCTGCTGTTTCTGAATGTTTGTTTCATTTGTTTTACATGTTATTCAGAATTTTAAAAAAATCATTTTTGGGGTGAGGAACCAATTGTCTGCATTTCAACGATTTCTTATGGGAAAATTTGTTTTGGTTTAATAGTGGATTTGGATTACAAGCACAGTTCTGGAACGAATTATGCTCGTAATCCAAGGCACCACTGTATATCTTCTCTGGGACATTTAGGGAAGAATGAGGTAGGTTAAAGGGAACCGATCACGTATAAAATGACTATTTAGTTCAAGAAGTGTGCTGATAAATCACTCATCACACTTCCCATACATATCCTTATAGTGACTCTGTACCCACAATCTGACCCCCCCCAAACCACTTGTACCTTCGGATAGCTGCTTTTAATCCAAAATCTGTCCTGGGGTCCATTCGGCAGGTGATGCAGTTATTGTCCTAAAAAAACACTTTTAAATTTGAAGCCCGTGCCAAATGGGAGTATCTGTGCCCTAGCTTTGCACCACCCCTCTGTACCTCCTCCCAATCCTCTTCATCATTAAGAATGCCACTGAAACATTTTCTCAATGCTGAACATTGCACAGTTTCTTAACGATACAGCCCATTTGCCGGGCTGACACAGGTGGGGAATAGGAGGCAATCTGCCTGGAGCATTCCTAATGATGAGGAGGGTGGGGAGGAGGGGAGGAGGGACGGAGGGGTGGTGCAAAGTTAGGGCACAGATACTCCCGTTTGGCACGGGGCTTCAAGATTAAAAGTATTTTTTTAGGACAATAACTGCATCACCTGCCGAACGGACCACAGGACAGATCTTGGATTAAAAGCAGCTATCCGAAGGTACAAGTGGTTTTGGGGGGGGGGCAGATTGTGGGTACAGACTCGCTTTATATCCCCCATCCCTGCAAATGAAAATGTATAGTCTTACTTTTATAGATTGGTGCGCTGTATGGTAATCTACCCTAAGTAGTCATCTGGGCAGTGGGCTGGTAGTCACAGTCCCCTGGGCAGTTTGGCAATGTAATCACGCCCCTCTGGGCGTGATTCAAACTCCAGTGAGGCTGTGACATCCTCCGGAGGCGTGCTGTAGCGTCCAGCAGCGCACCAACGTTCATATCACGCGGCACATGCGCAGTACAGCAAGTCCCATTCTGTGCTGTAGGCGGCATAATGAGAATATCCGCGCGCCACTGGACGCTACAGCACGTCTCCGGAGGACGTCACAGCCTCACTGGAGGCGTGATTACATCGCCAAACTGCCCAGGGGACTGTGACTACCTTCCCACAGCCCACCACCCAGATGACTACTTGTCGGTGATTACCATACAGCGCGCCAATCTATAAAAGTAAGATTATAAGTTTTCATTTGCAGGGACGGGGGATATAAGGACATGTATGGGAAGTGTGCGGAATAATTTACAGAACACTTCCTGAGCTGAATAGTCATTTTATACTGAATTGGTTGCCATTAAAGGGGTTATCAAGCACTACAAAAACATGGCCACTTTTCCCCCTACTGTTGTCTCCAGTTCAGGTGCAGTTTGCAATTAAGTGCCATTTACTTCAATGGAACTGAGATTCAAAACCCCACCCAAACTGGAGACAACAGTAGGGGGAAAGTGGCCATGTTTTTGTACCTCTGGATAACCCCTTTAAGGCATGCATGCGGGAACAGGTAGGAGTGCTGTGAGGAATAGGCGAGGGAAAGTAATGCATTGCGGGAATTGCAGGACTGAGAAACCAAGAAGCAGTGATTATTTGACATAGGAAGAGACCCACAACCCAAACACATTTTTTTTTTACTCAATGTCAGAATACCCCTTTAACTCTAAAGACTCCTTCCCTAAATTTCCGAGTAGACATATTCACAGGCCAAATCATGTGAACAAGCCCTAAAGATGGCTCACTGACAATGGTGGAAGAGTCCTTTCTGCTGGACTCATTTTGGAAGTTCCACAAAGCAGGGATGGGGAACCCTCCAGGTGTTGCAAAACTACAATTCCCATCATGCCTGGGCAGTCAAACAAAGGCTTTGGCTGTCCAGGCATTTGGGGAATTGTAGTTTTTCATCAGTTAAAGGGCTGCAGTTTCCCCATCCCTGCCATAGACAATGAATGGAACAGCAGAGCACATTCTCCACTCATAAGAAGAATATAGGAAGCAGCAGTGATCCCAGGGGGCAGCTCAGACCATGCAGTGTGCTCAGCTCCTTGCTCCAGCACTGGCAGCCCTCTGCCTCCTTTTCCTCTCCTGGGTAGTCACCGGCCACTACCACTTCCGGGTGAAAGACTGATAACTGATGGCCGATAATTACACTTTACGTCAGTAACATTTAAGCCCCGCCCATCGCAGTAATTGGTTGCCCAAACCTCACGTTGGGTTCCATAACAATACCATATATGGAGTGAGTGACGTCAAAGAGCAAAACTTTTCTCCGTATCACTAAAACCCGTCTGCGCTGGGAGCGGCCATTTTCCCGGAGCTCGTCGTCTGGCAATGATGGGAATATGTACCATTTCCATAAGCGTGTCTGCCTGTAGTCCACAACAATAAAAATATACAATATCACGCATTATCTGTTATTCTATTGTCCCTATACACGTGTCATTACAACTGCTGACCACTGGAGGGCGAGAGTGATCACCGGATCTCCTATGCCGGGGAGCTTGTATGATCACATTGCTCAGTGCCAGGGGCTGCAGAGTGGATCCGATGTGCCACCAGGATCATAGAGACTAACCAGAGAGAAGGATCCAGGGGCAGGAAGAGCAGGGGACGCTGCCCTCCAACATCCTGTCCGAGCACATGGAGGAGGCATCACTGCTGGCATCAGACTAGGTAAATGCTGGGGATGGACTCATCACCCATGTCTGCTAGTCCTGTCATATGGATGTATGACCCCTGTAACTTTACTCCTCCTCTAGTGTCACTGATGGTCATCACACATGTCTGCTAGTCCTGTCATATGGATATATGACCCCTGTAACTTTACTCCTCCTCTAGTGTCACTGATGGTCATCACCCATGTCTGCTAGTCCTGTCATATGGATGTATGACCCCTGTAACTTTACTCCTCCTCTAGTGTCACTGATGGTCATCACCCATGCCTGCTAGTCCTGTCATATAGATGTATGATCCCTGTAACTTTACTCCTCCTCTAGTGTTACTGATACACTTATCACCCATGTCTGCTAGTCCTGTCATATGGATATATGACCCCTGTAACTTTACTCCTCCTCTAGTGTCACTGATGGTCATCACCCATGCCTGCTAGTCCTGTCATATGGATGTATGATCCCTGTAACTTTACTCCTCCTCTAGTGTTACTGATGGTCATCACCCCTGTCTGCTAGTCCTGTCATATGGATGTATGACCCCTGTAACTTTACTCCTCCTCTAGTGTTACTGATGGTCATCACCCCTGTCTGCTAGTCCTGTCATATGGATGTATGACCCCCGTAACTTTACTCCTCCTCTAGTGTTACTGATGGTCATCACCCATGTCTGCTAGTCCTGTCATATGGATGTATGATCCCTGTAACTTTACTCCTCCTCTAGTGTTACTGATGGTCATCACCCCTGTCTGCTAGTCCTGTCATATGGATGTATGACCCCTGTAACTTTACTCCTCCTCTAGTGTCACTGATGGTCATCACACATGTCTGCTAGTCCTGTCATATGGATGTATGACCCCTGTAACTTTACTCCTCCTCTAGTGTCACTGATGGTCATCACCCATGTCTGCTAGTCCTGTCATATAGATGTATGATCCCTGTAACTTTACTCCTCCTCTTGTGTCACTGATACACTCATCACCCATGTCTCCTCCTCATCCAGTACTATCTGTATCTATGTCAGTATGTCTGCTGTCCTATAGCTGTATCACTCCTGTATTCTCATCCAGTACTATAGATGTATGATTCCTGTAACTGTTGTTGACACAGTCATCATCCATGTCTCCATATGGTGCAGTGCTATATATGTCAGTAGCTGATATAATAGGCAGATAGATGATAGATCCTGTTATGGTTGTTTTTGGTTATTATCCTTGTCTGCCCCTAATCCTGTCCTTATATATGTGCTTTTTGAAACCTTTTACTTTATACCTTCCCTCGTCATCATCCATATTTTATCTGTTTCTGCTTAGCCCTAACCTATATACTACTGTTCACACAACTTTATTTCTCCTCCTTTTGTGTTGTCATCATCCACGTCACCCATGCCTTCTGCTATTCCTGTCCCCATACATGTGCTCATTATTAGTATGTTATGGCTCTATGTGTCATCATCTAGGTCTCCACCCAACCATGTCCTATATATTATAATCATCATCATCATGTCTCCTCCTCATCCTACTCTACAGATGTGTAAGTCCTGTAACTTAATCCCTTGGTCTCAATATATCACCATCCATCAGTACTGTATGATTATTGCTCACCCTCATGTTAGGGTATGTGCACACTGAGGAAAAGTGACGGAAAATCCATTGCGGAATTCGCTGCTTGTGGACTGCGGTGGGCGTGCGTGTCTCCGCCCGTGTCATTGACTCCATTCTATGCACGGGCGGATTCTTTTGTCCGTCCAAAGAATGAACACGTTCATTCTTTGGACGAACGACGGAATCCACCGTGCATAGAATGGAGTCTATGACACGGGCAGAGATGCGTGCGCCCACCACAGTCTGCGAGCGGAGAATTCCGCACGGATTTTCCGTCACTTTTCCTCAGTGTGCACATACTCTTATTTCCCATGATCTGTATCTCCCTCTTGTCCCATCCTATACATATATGGGATAGTTTACTGATACTGTAGTCTTCATCATTCTGTCATTGAAAATTATCATCTTCAAGATCTCCTCATTCTTCTCGCTTTCTCTCGCTCTGTATTTTTTTATGATTCCCCCAATCTTTATTCTTCTTTTGGTAAGTTAAGCAGTGAATTTGATTCTACATGAAAGAAGTTCACAAAGAAAATCACCAGAAGATGGAGAGGGACGTGAAGTCCATGACCAAAAGTATATTAAGTCTCACCCTGGAGATCATCTACCTACTGACTGGAGAGGTGAGGGATTGTGGGAATTGACCTCACTACTATCTTAGTCAAAAAGGTCCCCAAGCTTATATGGCCTAACATATTTGCTTTTAGGATTATGTGCCTGCAAAGAAGTCCAGGAAGCGTGTAACAACCACCATCCAAAGCCGGGTGTCAGGTGGGCGGGGCAGGACACATAAGCAAAACAATGATCAGAAGATCCTGGGACTCACCAGTAAGATCACTGAGCTGCTGACTGGAGAGGTGAGCACTGCTGCAAATACAATATACATCAATGACAATATAGGGGAGATTTATCAAACATGGTGTAAAGTGAAACTGGCTCAGTTGCCCCTAACAACCAATCAGACACCACCTTTCATTTTCCTAAGAGTCTGTTTTCCTGGAATCTGATTGGTTGCTAGGGGCAACTGAGCCTGTTTCACTTTACACCATGTTTAATAAATCCCCCCCCCCCCCCCAAAGTGTCTGGATGATGACTGTGTTATTGTGTCTGTCAGGTGCCTGTAAGATGTGAGGACGTCACTGTCCATTTTACCATGGAGGAGTGGGAGTATTTAGAAGGACACAAGGACCAGTACAAAGATGTTGTAATAGAGGACCCCCAGCTCCTCACATCATCATTGGGTAAGAGGAGATGAAATCACTGGGTCACTGTGTAAGAACATGTATATTGTCAGGCCTGTATTTAGAGTTCATGCTGCCCTAGGCACTTTGCATGCCAAGGCGCCCCCCCCCCTCGAACTAGTGCCCCCTTCCCCTCGGCACTGGCAGGTTACATGCATGGTGTATACCCTGGCACAGCTGGCAGGCCGGCACTCCAGCACCCAGTACTACTGAGCGGCACCCCCCGACTGTCCGTAGTACTGGGGTGCCCTTTTGCTTGATGCCCGCTCTTATCATCAGACGTGATGGAGGAAGGAAGGAGGGCGGGGACTTAATTTGGGGACAGCTTCTGTCCAGTGTCGGACTGGGGCACCTGGGGCTCACCAATATAGAACCAGTGAAACGCGACATGCTGACCCGCTCCTTTCCTGGATTTATCTGTATCTGTGACAAATCTCAGAACACCCTCCATTTATACAGCTCTCAGGGTATGCTGGGATTTGTAGTCTCTGAGAGGACAACCCTTTAATAAATCACTGTGTGCAGAGTCTCCTGGTGGCTGCAATCTGTGGGTGACAACCATCAGCCCTGAAGGTCCAGCAATACATCTGTCTACACTGTACTACAACTCCTAGCATATCCTGAGGGCTGCAGACTGTCAGTACATGCTGGGAGTTGTAGTGCATGCAGCTGTTAGGTCCTAGGAGGCTTGGTGGAAGATCAGAATACAGAGATCTGTGGGGGCTCAGTGCAGGGAAGTGACCCCAGAACATCACTAATAGGGGATAGAACAACAACATCTCCCCCTATCCCCTATTAGTGATGTTCTGGGGTCACTTCCCTGCACTGAGCCCCTACAAATCTATGTATTCTGATCTCCCACAAAGCACCTAGTGTATAGGACCCAACTACAACAGCTGCAGGCACTACAACTCCCAGCATGTACTGAAAGTCTGCAGCCCTCAGGATATGCTGGGAGTTTTAGTACCTGCAGCTGTTGTAGTTGCATTCTAGTTTAAAAGTTTGTGCTAGTGTACTGTAGTGACCGCAGGGCTGTGTCAGTACACTACCGCAAACCATACACTGACCCATTTAGACCCCAATGGTACACAGGCTCTGCACACTATAGAAGTGATTACAGTGCAGTTACTAATGACTCACAGGTGACGTCTTCTCCGATTGCCGTTGCTCACTTTTTTCTTTCTTCTCCATCTGGTGCAGCCATCATGATGACTTCTCCGACCACAACTCGTCTGCAGGCGGGCAGAGCAGGGTGACTGGGGAAAGGAGGCAGCTGGGGATGGCAGGAGGAACAGCTGGGGAGTAGCTGGAGTGACAGGGGGAGCAGGAGAAGCTGGGGAACAGGGGGAGCAGCTGGGGCGATGAAGGAAGCTGGGGCAATGGGGAGAAGCTGGGGCGACAGGGGGAGAAGATGGGGTGGCAGATGGGGTGGCAGGGGGAGGGGGATAAGCTGGGGTGACAGGGGGGAGGGCGAGAAGCTGGGGAACAGGGGGAGCAGCTAGGGGTGGCAGGGGGAGAAGATGGGAGGGCAGCTGGGGTGGCAGGGGAGAAGCTGGGGTGACAGGGGGAGAACCTGGGGCGACAGGGGGAGAAGCTGGGGAATGGGGAGAAGCTGGGGAACAGGGGGGAGCAGCTGGGGCGACAGGGGGGCAGTCGGGTTAACAGGGAGGGGAGAAGCTGGGGAACAGGGAGAGAAGCTGGGGCGACAGGGGGAGAAGCTGGGGAATGGGGAGAAGCTGGGGAACAGGGGGAGCAGCTGGGGCGACAGGGGGGCAGTCAGGTTAACAGGGAGGGGAGAAGCTGGGGAACAGGGGGAGAAGCTAGGGGGAGGGGGAGCAGCTAGGGGTGGCAGGGAAAGGCGGAGAAGCTGGGTAACAGGGGGAGCAGCTGGGGCGACAGGGGGAGGGGGAGCAGGGGGAAGAAGATGGGAGGGCAGCTGGGGTGGCAGGGGAGCAGCCGGGGGGGGGGGCAGAGGGACAAGCGGGGGGGGGGGGGGATGGCAGAGGGACCAGCTGGGGGGGATGCAGAGGGACCAGCGGGGGGGGGATGGCAGAGGGACCAGCTGGGGGGGATGCAGAGGGACCAGCGTCGGGGGGTGGGGATGGCAGAGGGACCAGCGTCGGGGGGTGGGGATGGCAGAGGGACCAGCGTCGGGGGGGGGGGGGGGATGGCAGAGGGACCATCGGGGGGGAAGAGGGGGGGGGGGGGGCGGTGGATTAGCCGGCCGGCAGGGACAAAGGCAGGCTGGGAAGGAAGGTCCCCCTATGCAGGGCCGGCGTGAGCTTCCGGCACAGACTGTCACACAGGCCGGAAGCTCACAGTGCAGCCCCGCGATGCCCGAACTTCCCTGCTCAGCAGCGTGCGTGTGACGTCATCACGCCGCTGCTGAGCAGGGAAGTTCGGGCATCGCGGGGCTGCACTGTGAGCTTCCGGCCTGTGTGACAGGCTGTGCCGGAAGCTCACGCCGGCCCTGCATAGGGGGACCTTCCTTCCCAGCCTGCCTCTGTTCCTGCCGCCCGACTGATCCCCCTGCCGACTGATCACAAGACCCCCCCCCCCCGCCGCACCACCCGGGCGCGGATGTCAGCGGCGGGGCGGCGGAGGGGGTAAAAAAAAAAAAAAAAATTTAATAAAAAAAAGAAATGTGTCCTGCGGGTGCCGCCCCCCGCAGGGCGCCGCCCTAGGCACCGGACCACGGGTGCCTAGTGGCAAATACGGCCCTGTATATTGTGAAGATCACTTATTCGAATGAAATGTATATAAAGAGCCTCCCAACCTTACTTGGCCTGTTTACTTAAAGCAGATGTACCACTTCAATGCACATATAAAGCTTTTCACACAACCTTTTTAGCGTTGCCTTACCGATTCTGAAGGTGTGGCCCTTTTTTTCCCAATCCGCCTCCCAGTTCCCGATATTGTTGCTGTTTTCCTAATATGCTAATTCTGTTCCTTTAGTCTGATGCGGCCAGCTCTTCTTTATTAACATTCACAGCCTGTTCATTGGTGCTTAGAGTGGGGTATGAGCCTGCCATCTGCTTTGATGACCGAGCCCATAGATCATGGGCAGAGCAGGATCGGGGGCCGAACTTGACCCAGAAGGTGGAACTGAGGGAAAAGAGAAGGCTCACATCACCATGTGGTGGAGATATCAGTGCACTGATGGCCCAAAAAAAAAATAGGGGTTATCGGGCAGCGGATTTAAAAAAGGACCACACCATCAGAATCAGTGTGGTGCTGGCAATAAGGTCGTATGAAAAGCTTAAAGGGAACCAATCAGCCCAAATGGGGTGATATGGTTCTCTGGAGTGCGTTACTGGCCTCTCTCCCTGTCAGTCTCGTCGAGCGTGCAGACAGGCAGAGGGCGGTGACTAGACATGCAGGGGGTGGGGCTGCCCCGCTTGACTAACTCCCGCCTCTGCTTGCCGCACGTCCGTGTAATAAAACTTCTTTTTCTTCCATATAAAGCCCAATTAGGGTGATTGGTTCACTTTAATATGTGCATTGAAGTGGTGCATTCGCTTCAAATGGGTATTCCCGTATAAAGTAGTTATGCTATATCCACAGTATGAACAGGATAGGAAGATTGGGATTGGAGGTCCAACCAGGTACTTGCCATGAGGCAAGATATCACCTTTGGCAATATAACAGTATATTTATCTCTAGCCTATACACTACATAGATTTTACAGCTGGACCCAGAGTATCTAAATAACAATGTATTGACCTGTCTTTCAGATGTCCGTCAGACCACAAACATATCTGAAGGAAATTGTAACCTAAATTCTTCACAGGATTCTATAAATGATACTAGCCATGCAAAGCATTCATCACTAGAACCAAGCAATCTGGAGACATCACCTGTATGTAAAGAAGGTAAAGTAACTAACACTAAGAGAACCAAAGATCATACACGGTATTCATCTCCTCACATTAATAAGGAACTGGCCTCAATGGATAGTCGGAGCCTTACCAGCACTGACATATTTACCATTCATACGCCACAAGATCCATCAACTAATTTTAAGGAGGATTCCTTATGTGCTAGTGAAGATCTCTCCAACATGAATTCACCCTCTGATCTTACTTCTACACTGACACAGCTTAAGGAGGAACCTGTCTCATGTGATGCTGTCAATACTGAGGAGGCAGATGCTGACCCCTCTACACCAGCAGATCACCCATTACCTGATAAGAAGAAAAAGAAGAAGAAACTATCTTCACGTGAACAAAATTTTAGCGCTGTATCTTCTAATGTCAATATCGTACGTCATATATCCTCTACTGGGGAGTATGTTACATACTATCGTAAAAACAGGCCGGCGGAGAAACTCTTCTACTGTTCAGAATGTGGCAAAAGCTTCAACCGTAATTCACACCTCATAAGCCATCAAAGAAGTCACACAGGAGAGAAGCCATACTCATGTCCTGAATGTGGTAAGCGGTTTATGAGGAGTTCACATTTGGTCAGGCATAAGAGGATCCACACAGGGGAAAAGCCACATTCGTGCGCCGAGTGTGGGAAACGTTTCATCACAACCTCAGATCTTGTGATACATCGGAGAACCCATACTGGAGAAAAGCCTTATCACTGCTTAGAATGTGGGAAGAACTTCATCTGCAATTCTGTGCTCATCAAACATCAGAGAACTCACACGGGAGAGAAACGGCATTGCTGTCCAGATTGTGGCAAGTATTTTACCACTAACGCCTATCTCGTCATCCACCAGAGAATCCACACGGGAGAGAAACCATTTACATGTACTGAATGTGGTAAGGGTTTTACATGTAATTCAGTTCTTACCAAACATCAGAAGATCCACATGGAAAAGAACAGCCAGTCAGATCTTGTTAAACATAGTAGTACCCAGGCCAGGAAAAATCTTTACCCTTGCAGTCAATGTGGGGAAACCTTTGCAAACAGCGTCCAGTTTTTAAACCACCAGCAAATTCACTTTAGAGAACCTGAGCTCGATGGACACCAGACCAATCACGTAGGAGAGAAAACACATTATTGTTGGGACTGTGGTAAATCTTTTTCCAGTAGAAGAGGCCTTGTTCTGCATCAGAAAATTCACATAGGAGAGAAGCCCTATTCTTGTGCAGTGTGTGGAGAATGTTTTACAAAAAAAGGAAATCTTGCAAGGCATCTAGAACGTCACCATAGATAGATAATGGAACTGTTCTCAGGTTTGGCGTCTTTGTACCTTACAGAATTATTTTTGATATGTTTTTTTTTATAAAGCTTAGAAAGCATTTAATAAAAAAGTATTCTTTTTAATAATTATCTTTTTAATCGGTTTAAGAGTTTAAAGTGACTCTGTACCCACAATCTGCCCCCCCCCCAAAAAAAAAAAGCTTGTACCGTCATATAGCTGCTTTCAATCCAAGATCTGTCCCGGGGTCCGTTCTGTCAAACTGGCGTGGTCTAGAGTATCTGTGCCCTAGGCTTGACCCACCTCTGTTCTTTAGGCATGCCCCTAGCCAGGATTTCTCCTTATCATCATTTGTCTGAACACTGCACATGTGCTGGATCATTATGGCTCATGTGCAGTGTTCAGACAAGTGATGAATAGGAGAAATCCTGCCCAGGGGCATTCCTAATGATGGGGAGGAAGGACAAAGAGGCCTCGCAGGCCTGGGGCACAGACACTCTAGGCCACGCCAATTTGAAACTGGGCTGCAAATTTAAAAGTTGTTTTTTAGGACAATAACTGCATCACCTGCCGAACGGACCCCAGAAAAGATCTTGGATTAAAAGCAGCTATCTGACAGTACTAGCAGTTTGGGGGGGGGTGGGGGTGGATCAGATTGCGTGTACAGAGTCTGTTTAAGAAAAAAATGCTATACTATTGAGATCCAGAGAACTGAGACATTCTTTTTTCTGATCAATTTCTATTTTCTGATTTCTCCATTTATCCAGAAAAGCATTTTTGAGACAAAACAAACTCTGTGGAACTAAGGGGCAGAGGCCGACCCCTGGAAAACAACATTATTAGTGTTAAGCAGACCTGGCAAACTGTTGGAATTGGCAATGTTCTTTGAACCCAAACACTCAGCGTTTGATTCCCTGCGGCTGCAGAAGTTGGGTGCATTACTAGAGGTTCCTGGAAAAACGTGTATACATTCACATGTATTCACTAGGGCTGCATCACACTTCTGCAGCCGCAGGAAATCAAACACAGAGTGTTCAGGTTCAAAGAACATTGCCGAATCCGAACAGTTTGACAGGTTCGCTCAACACTACACATTATTCCTCCTCCACCAGACATTACAGCTGCCACAATGCAGTCAGGCAGTTCATGTTCTCATTGCATTCACCAAACCCAGATTTGTCCATCAGATGCCAGATAGGGAAGTGTGATTCATTCGTCCTGAGAACATGTCTTCTGTCCTCCTTAGTCCAGAGGCAACATGCTTTACGTCAGGCACTGGCAGGACCGAAATGGTGCCCCTTCAGATGCTGTCTTATGTTGCCATGTAAAAGATTTTTTTTCAGTATGTATTATTGAATTGTTTATAATTTAATGAATCAGATAATTTGATTAAAGGAGATGTCCGGTGGTTTCTAAAATTGATTACAAGTACTAACTTGTAATCCCTGTGCCCGCGGTGCGCGGCTGAAGTGGCTGTGGGACCCTCATGATGACATCACAACTCAAGGGAAAATTCCTGTCCCGGCTGATTGGCCGCTCAGTTAGTCAGTGACTAGAGCAGCATCCCGCCGCAGGCACTGACTGGCATTGCAAACACAGAGAGATAAGTTGTTACTCGAAATCAGTTTCCCCCCTGACCCTGCAGGCTGCTGGCCTTTAGAAATTGCCGGACTACTCCTTTAAAGTGACTCTGTACCCACAATCTGACCCCCCCAAACCACTTGTACCTTCGGATAGCTGCTTTTAATTCAAGATCTGTCCTTGGGTCCGTTCGGCAGGTGATGCAGTTATTGTGCTAAAAAACAACTTTTAAACTTGCAGCCCTTTGCCCAACGGCCGTGGCCTAGATTGTGTATGCATTAGGCTGGCACACCCTCTCTATCCGTCCTCCCTGCCCTCCTCATCATTAGGAATGCTCCAGGCAGATTGTGTCCTATTCCCCACCTGAGTCAGCCCGGCACATGGGCTGGATCATTAAGGCACCAGTGCAATGTTCAGACAGGAGGAAATGTTCTAGGGGCATTCCTAATGATGAAGAGGGTTGGGAGGTGGGACGGAGGGGTGGTGCAAAGTTAGGGCACAGATACTCTAAGCCCGGCTGTTGGGCACGGGGCTGCAAGTTTAAAAGTTGTTTTTTTAGGACAATAACTGCATCACCTGCCGAACGGACCCCAGGACAGATCTTGGATTAAAGGCAGCTATCTGAAGATACAAGTGGTTTGGGGTGGACAGATTGTGGGTACACAGTCGCTTTAAACAATTAAATAGAAGAGTAGTGGTATCCCAATCAACCACAAGAGAGCGCTGTTGTTACAACATTGCATTGAATAGAAGACCATTCCCCCATTACCTTCCTGTTTTTTAATGGATTCTGAATAAATGGTTTACTATTTTTCTATGGACACTGGGGTTGGAGTGTCTGCTTTTGTTTATGATTATCCTGATTCTGGATCAGTTACCCATGCACCTGTCCACCCAATCAGGATATCCCGCTGAGCTTCAGGTGAGCTGTGATCGTCTATGTGCTTTTTTTTATCAGAATAAATCCCTGGATCAATGACCCTTCGCCAGATTCTTAGTGATATTGTAATATTTTTACACTTCAAAAAGTCATTAATGCCCTTTTTCTAAGATCAGTAATATTGTACTCGTTTGCTTTGAGCCCTCTATTACTGTGCCCTATGAACAAACCCTCCAGAACACAGTGGCAAAAGCTGTGTGATGTTTTCAAAGGGCTAAATGACTGCTGGCAGTGTAAGATCTGTGGCCCAAAGTCATTTAAAAACATCTTACTCAAATAGGTAAAGAGTGCCGGTCTGCCTACTATAGTGCCTCCTCTTATCCCTCCCTGTGTGTGTCAGCAGTGCAAGATTAGTGACCCGAAGTGTACCTACTTTGATGCCTATTTTTGTGCCAGCTGTTTTTAGATTAATTTTAGCACCAGTCACCTCTGGCCATTTGAGTTCAATATAATTAATTATTAAAATAATTTCTATTTATGTGGAAATAATTCCATGGAGCAAAAAAAAAAAAATGGCCGCACATCCTCATGGCTCAAACTGACCATTTGCTTCTCACTCATTGGCACTGCCCCATTGTAGGTCAGGGACCCACAGAAATCAGGAACCATGAAACTGTATGGGGTTATACACTTTGATTAAATTGTAACTAACTCCTGATGTTAGTGTTTATAGTGCTTAGAAGCAGATGGGGAGTGCTATCGGTGTGGATGTGCGGCCATATCTGTTCTTTTTTTCTCCGTGGAATTATCTATTAATGTAGAAATACAACAATACATTTCCTGCGAATAAGAAACCAACTTTAGCCGTGAATGAGAAACTGAATGAATGAAAGAAACGGCACGTACATCTCTAGTAATTGCCGTCGCTGAGCCTGGAGCCTGGCTTCTCCCATACATGTGACTGATCATATGGCAATAACATCACCAAAGGTCCTTCAGCTCACCGGGATATACAGGTCAATGCGACTAGTCACTGTCAGGGCTGCGCCCTGCATAGTCTACTGTCACACCAGGTAATGGCATGAGATTAAATCACATGATTTGTGGATTCCATTACATTGACAACTGTTGTCCGAGCCCCCGATGGACTAAACTGTGATCAACAACTGGGACTCCCACCCATTGCAGAACAAGAACGTTATGACTTTGAATGTAGCCCCAGCATGCCCACTGTGGCCGGCACTTCATCCACTCTTTATGGGGCTGACAAACGTTTCCAAGCAGTGAATTTAGAATGCATTCATTGGGGGTATATGTAATCCCCATTCTTGGGATTGGTGGGGGTCCCGGCAGCTGGACCCCAGTGATCAGCTTGTTATCCATTATCCTATAGTTAAAAGATGCTTTATTGGGACAGTAAAGGCATCAGCAAAGGGTGCTTTCCACAAAAATACGCCTTCGCTATATTCTCCATTGCCAAGATATTGCTGGACTTGTTTAAACAAAGCACCACAAGTGGTCGAGTGTTATTACATATGGGAGTGTCACGCTGAGGTCTTAGTGTGGGTTTCTGTGCTGAGACGGTGCCGACAGTTTGCCTTTTGTAACTATACATTATCCTATGGTGCCAAAAAAGTTATACAGGTTTGTATATTACTTCTAGTAAAAACAAAAACTGCCTTACTGTGCTACTCACCTGCTGTAAATCTGCACCCCCATTTCAGAGTACTCCTATAACCCTTTCACTCCTATCCTTAAAATATAATTGTGATATATAGGTATGTTCTATGTAGGGAAATGGAGGTGACTTACCTGTGCAGGGATGGATGTGACCCCAGGTGACTGGATGAAGAGGCAGACAGTAGAACTTGGACAGCAAAGGTTTACCTTGTCTTTATTGTCACTTCTCAGATCTAGTGTTAGAAGTATTTTGAAATAAATGCGCCATAAATGGATCTTCCGAACTCACCGAGGATGGCCAAGGAGGTCCAGAGACCCATGATAGAAAGAATTTTAAACCTAACCTTGAAGATCATCTATCTGCTGACTGGAGAGATGAGGGATTCTGGGAATTGCCACATGACTTCACTCTTTAAAGCAGAACCAAATATAGTCACTACAAGGGCTGGGTGATATGGGCAGCACTTCCCCCATGTCGAGGCCGAACTGTTAGGGTTTGGCAACGTTCTCTGACCCTGAACGGTCAGCATTTGATTCCCTGCAGCTGCAGAAGTGGGATGCAGCCCTAGGTAGTCCTGGAAAACATAGATACAGCCTATGGCCTCTTCACTTGAAGTGACTCTGTATTCACAATCTGCCCACCCATCTGCCCACTTGTACCTTTGGGTAGCTGCTTTTTATCCAAGATCTGTCCTGGGGTCCGTTCGGCAGGTGATGCAGTTATTGTCCTAAAACACAACTTTTAAACTTGCAGCCCTGTGTCAAACTGGCGTAGCCTTGAATGTCTGTGCATTAGGCTGGCACAACCTCTCCGTCCCTCCTCCCCACCCTCCTCATCATTAGGAATGCTCCAGGCAGGTATTCTCCTATTCACCACATGTGTAAGCATGGCACATGGGCTGGAGTATTAAGGCACCTGTGCAGAGGAATAGGAAAAATCCTGCCAGGGGCATTCCTAATGATGAAGAGGGTGGGGAGAAGGGACGGAGGGGTGGTGCAAGGTTAGGGAACAGATACTCTAGGCCACAGCAGTTTGACAGGGCTGCAAGTTTAAAAGTTGTTTTTTAGGACAATAACTGCATCACCTGCCGAATGGACCCCAGGACAGATCTTGGATTAAAAGCAGCTATCTGTAGGTACAAGTGGCTGGGGAGGGGGGGGGGGACAGATTGTGGCTACAGAAGTCGCTTTAACTCTAGTCATATATTTTGAAGGTATAACGAGGAATACCTCAGACGCACATACAAAACGTGTTGTGAATGGGTCCAAAGCTGTGAGAATGTATACCTAATATATATATATTTTTATCATTTTACAGGATTATGGTCCTCAGAAGAAGTCTTGGGAAGATTATGCAGGTTGTGCCTATTCCTGTGCCACAAGTAAAATGAAAAGCCCTTGGAGTCATCTTAATGAAGTTAACATCCTGGAAATCACCAACTTTATTATAGAGCTGCTAACCGGAGAGGTGAGCACTACTGGGAATGCTAGGTAGTTATACAGTACAGACAGTACACTGTTTGTGTAAGATTTCTATAAGGTGTCAGGATGTAACTGTCTATTTCTCCATGGAGGAGTGGGAGTATTTAGCTGAACACAAAGATCAGTACAGAGACATCATAGACAATCACCAGACAATTGCACTACTTGGTAAGAAGACTTTATTACTCTTAAAGGGGTACTCCAGCGGGGGGGGGGCGCACTTTTTTGCTGGGAGCGAGGAGTAGGTGGCTGGGGTAAAAGACGTCCACTCACCTCCCCGGTTCCAGCCGCGGGTCCCTCATCGCGGCACTCCGGTGCCTGGTTCCCGACCGCTTTCTGGTATCTGTCGTGGGCCCGAGACGTGACGTCTCAGGTCCACTCAGCCAGTCAGTGAAGGAGGCGGGATCCGTTTCAAGTCCGCTCAGATCCCGCCTCTGTCACTGACGTATCGTCTCGGGCCTGCGTCAGACACTAGGAAGCGGCCGGGGACCAGAGCGCCACGATGCGGGACCCGCTACTAGAAACGGGCAGGTGAGTGGACGTCTTTTCTCTCAGCCACCTCCTGCCCGGTCCCAGCAAAAAAGTGCCCCCCACCCCCGCTGGAGTACCCCTGTAAGGGGAGATTTATCAAACATGGTGTAAGGTAGAACTGGCTCAGTTGCCCCTAGCAGGTTTTCAGTACCACCTCTATGCTAATGATACACAACTGTATACCTCCTCCCATGATATCATCCTTGCACTCTTACAGAACACCAGTAACTGTCTGCGTGCCGTCTCTAACGTTATCTCCTCCATATTCCTAAAACTCAACCTTGCTAAAACTGAGCTGCTTGTCTTCCCTCCCTCTGCTAACCGCCCCCCACCTGATTTCTCCATCTCTGTCTGTGGTGCAACCATAACTCCTACACAACAAGCCCGCTGCCTTAGGGTTATAGGTGACTCAGATCTGTCCTTCACTCCTCATATTTAGGGTAAATTCACACGGGCGTCTCGCGGTTTTTTTATGCGAGACGCCCGTGTGAATTTACCCTCAATCCCTTTCACGTTCCTGTAATCTGCATCTAAAGAACATCTCTAAAATCCGTCCCTTCCTTACTATCGAATCTGCTAAAACTCTCATTGTCGCTCTGATTCATTCCCGTCTAGACTACTGCAATTCCTTACTAATCGGCCTTCCTTCCTCTAAACTCTCCTCTCTCCAGCCATTCTCAATACAGCAGCCAGGCTCATCTCCATGTCCAGCCGCTATACCGATGCCTCCCCCCTGTACCAGTAACTACACTGGCTCCCTATTAAACTCAGGATACAATATAAACTCCTCCTGCTCACCCATAAAGCTCTCCACAGTGCTGCACTTCCCTATATTTCCTCCCTCATCTCTGTCTACCGTCCTACCCGTGCCTTACACTCCTCTAACGACTTAAGACTAACAACCACCTTGATCCGCACCTCTAACTTCCGTTTCCAGGACTTCACCTACTAGCTGCACCAGTTCTATGGAATGTTACTTTGAAATCGTTAATCGTACAATCGGGCGAATTATCGTTCTGTGTTAACTCACCCGCAGATCACACTCAATATTCACCTACTAGTAATGAAGAAGATTTGACCTCTAGTATTCCCACCAACAAGGCTAAACCCCAAGAGTGCTCTGAATGTAACACGTGCTTTACCAGTATGATAGGTTTTGTAGAGCATCAGTTAATTCACACCAGGAAAACCTCCTATACTTGCCCAGAATGTAAGAAATCTTTTGAGACCGATTCAGAATTGGTGTTACATTTGAGTATTCACCAAAGGGACAAAAAGTTTACATGTTGTGAATGTGGCAACAGTTTCAAGAGGAGGACTCATCTTTCCATGCACAAGAAGATCCACACAGGCGAGAAACCATATTCATGTAAGGAATGTGGGAAATGTTTTATCCAACACTCTCTTTTCACCATCCACCAGAGAATCCATACTGGAGAGAAACCATATTCCTGTTCAGAATGTCACAAGCGTTTTACTAGCAAACCACAACTGGTAAGTCACCCAAGGATTCACACTGGAGAAAAGCCATTTCTCTGCACCGAGTGTGGGAAATGCTTTAATAGCAATAAAACTTTGTATCGACACCGCATAAGTCACATAGGGGAAAAGCCCTTTCCTTGTGCAGAATGTGGGAAATGTTTCACCAGTAGAAGAAATCTTAATACGCATTTACACACAGGGGAAAAACCATTCTCTTGTGAACTGTGTGGAAAGTTTTTTTTTACCTGTAAAAGAAATCTCCAGGCTCATCAGAGGCTCCACACAGGGGAAAAGCCCTTCTATTGTGCTGCCTGCAGGATGAGATTTACCAGTAAGCCACAACGTCATCAACAAGCTCATATGCATCATACTGCATGTTCTTCAGGAGGACATCTTGCTAAAGCTTTGAATTTGGCTGTCCAAGCATAATGGGAAATGTAGTATTGCAACAGCTGGGGGGCTGCAGTTTGAAGACTTATGAGTTAGGGTCTCAATGTGTTTCTCTTCCATATATTCATCTCCAAGATAAATTAAAAAAGTAAAGACTAGAGATGAACGAATCTTGAGCATGCTCGGATCCGTCCGAAACCGAGCGTGCAACATTTGATTACCTGTTGCTGAAGAAGTTGGATGCAGCCTTATGGAGTCCTGTAAAGGCCATAGGGCTGCATCCAACTTCTGCAGCTAGCAGTGATGAGGTTTTCTAACTCTTAGGCTGGGTTCACACACAGTATATTTCAAGCAGTATTTGGTCCTCATATCAGGTCCTCATTGCAACCAAAACCAGGAGTGGATTGAAAACACAGAAAGGATCTGTTCACACAATGTTGAAATTGAGTGGATGGACGCCATTTAATGGCAAATATTTGCTGTTATTTTAAAACAATTGCTGTTATATTGAAATAATGGCAGCTATTTACTGTTATATGGCGGCCATCCACTCAATTTCAACATTGTGTGAACAGATCCTTTCTGTGTTTTCAATCCACTCCGGGTTTTGGTTGCTATGAGGACCTGACATGAGGACCAAATACTGCCTGAAATATACTGTGTGTGAACCCAGCCTTATAGTGCTTTTATTTTTTCACCTTATTTTTTGCACCATCTCTAGTTTTTATTAGTAAAATTTTTTTTAGATCAGATGTATTGATCGCTTTTTTTTTTTTATACATAAAATATAATTTTAAAAAAGCAATCGCTGCGTTTTTTTACAGCTTTGTGTTCACGCCGTTCACCGTGTGTGAAAAATATTGTTTTATTTTAATAAATCAGACGATTACGCACGCTACAGTATATTATATGCTAATTACCTTTATTATTTTTATATGTTTTGTGTATAAAATGGGAAGGGAGGGTGATTTTCACTTTTATTGGGGGAGGGGCTTTGGGACATTATTAATTTTTTTTTTTTACACTTTTTAAGTCCCCTAAGGGGGCTTTTACATGAATACATTAGATTGAATACACTGATCACTGCTATGCAATAGCATAGCAGGGAGCAGTGTAATCTGCAGGCCTGCCTGGGCCTGTGGCAGACTCTATGAGAACATTGGACTGCACGGAGGTAAGCAGTATACCTCCGGCAGTCAGGCAGTGTGATCGGGACCCCCGCAGACACGCTGCGGGGGTCCCGATTGGTAAGTGACCGGAGATGCTCCAGGCACTTGCACTTAAACGCCGCGATCGCAGCGTTTAAGGGGTTAATGCCGGGCTGCCGCGCGATCGCGGCGGCCTGCCATTGAGGGTGAGGGCCTGGCTGCAGATAGCCTGGCTGCAGATAGAAACAAACTCAGCTCCTGAGCTCGCCTCAGAGTGCGGCCCCCTGGCAGGGCGTACATGTACGCCCTGATGCGCCAAGTCCCTGGCGGCGGGAGCGTACATGTACGCCCGCCATCCTTAAGGGGTTAATAGAAAAGATACATTGTGTTAAAATCAGAGGGAATCCCAGCCAGAGGTTATACACATAGGGGGAGATTTATCAAACATGGTGTAAAGTAGAATTGGCTCAGTTGCCCCTAGCAACCAATCAGATTCCGCCTTTCATTTTCCAAAGAATCTGTGAGGAATGAAAGGTGGAATCTGATTGGTTGCTAGGGGCAACTGGGCCAGTTTCACTTTACACTATGTTTGATAAATTTCTAGCCGTGTGGTCAGACCTTAAACACTCTGATTAGCTTCTGCAAAAATCTTTGCAACCTAGACATAAAACCAACACTATGCATAAGAGTAAATAATGAAATGGAGGTCTGTTAAGGGTGGCCCAGCTATGAAACCATCCTGATGACCACTACTCAGCTTACTTCAGGACCGGTTTAAAAAGATGTTTTAGTAAAAGAAGGAATTGTCTGTAGAACAAAACGGGGGGCATTCACACATTCCATGTAATGTTCCTAAAAATTGGCAATATGCCATGGAACTCAGCATCATCATTCATTATGATGCCAGGAGCTCCAAAACAGTTTGGGCCGGGTTCACACTATGTATGACAGCGGCTGTGCTGTGACCCAGCCATGTCACAGAACAGCCGCTGTCAGTGAAGTTCCTCCCATCCTGTACTGCAGTACGGGCCGGATGAACTTCATTTATTTTGAACTGGAATGTAGGCACATACGGGTGTGTCCACGTTCCAATTCACCAACAATGTCAAGTGCAGCCGGAGCCGTACTTTTTTTTTTTTTCAAGTCAAGTGTAGCCGGAGACGTACTTTACATAGTCTGCAATGTCAGTTTTGTTCAATGAATATCAGTCGCACAAAACTCACATGTCAGTTTTTATTATGTTGTATTATGCAGTGCAGAGGTGTGTGTGTGTGTGTGTATTATGCAGTGCAGAGCTGTGTGTGTGTATGAATCATGCAGTACAGAGCTGTTTTTTTTTTTTTTTTTTTTTTTTAAACAATATTTTATTAGTGGCTTATGTAATATTTGAACATACATATTGAAAATTCATTACATATTCAAAAAGAAAGTCGCTCACAGGCAACAACGGATTGTATGTTTACAATATCATACAGATACAATGAGCCTTTGTAATAACCTTAAAAGATATATTATCATATACAATACAACGTAGTCTTACCAAAAACATAAGTAGAAAAACAGTAATTTATAATTTCACCTTAAAACATGGTATAGATGTCAGATATTCAAATATGCTACCAATAGAATGGAGAGAGTTGTCTTTAACAGAGAAAGGGAAAAGCTTAAGATATTTGTAGTGCTCCCAGAGTTCCCTTTTGGGCGGCCATGCAATACCAATCAGTGTCCTTAAATTGATTAATGACAGAGTCTCTCTCTTCTATAGTAAAATCATGAATTAGAAATTGTGTCCATTTGGACATAAATGTTTTTGTTGATTTTTCTTTGGTGCGCAATACATCCAAAAGTTCCCAATGAAAGATCTCCTTCAGAGCGGAGATTACCTCAGAAATGTCTGGTAGAGTATCCAGTATCCAGTTTCTTAATAAACATTTCAGGGAAACTAATAGAGTTAAATGAATTCCTTTAGAAGTAAGTAATTTAGGAGAGGGAGTAGTAGAGTCTATATCAATAAAATGAAAAAGATAACTAAGAGGGAGAAGTGGTATGGCATGGCCCCAAGTGGACAAAAGATAGAGCCGCACAGAGTCCCAAAATTCCTGCACTCGCGTGCAGGCCCAGGCACAATGAAACAGGTCTGCTTTAGGAAGTGAACATTTCGGGCAACTGTTTATGTGAGCAGTTTGGGAGTTGGAAAAAGGAATATTAAAGGCATATATAGCCTTGTGTATAAAGCGGAAATGTATTTCACGTAGAACCACATTGGGAGTGGCAGAATGCACTAGTTGAGATCCTCTCAATATTTGTTGGGTCAGATCCTCTGAAAAAATTACGGAGGACCATTTTTTGAAAAAAATTTGTCTAGATAAATTCTTTTGAGAGCGTGATCTAAGTTCTCCATATGTATGTGATAAAGAATTATGTACCGGTGGTGTTGGGATTAGATTATCAAATTCCATATCACTTTCTGCTTCTGCTATGTCCCGTACTCTGGAAGTAAGAAATTCAATTATAGAATCGTATTGAGGTAAATTAAATGAAGACAATTTAAATCGTGTTCTGACGATATCCCATGATAAGAAAGTGCTGGAATTAGTATCCAGCAGATCCCCAACAGAAGAAACATGTGCACTCTGCCACTCTGAGTAATCTAATTTGTCTGAGTCAGGTGGGTAAAGTGGTGAATGCCACAGAGGAAATCTTTTCGATAGGCAAAAGGGTAAACCATATAATTTTCGTGTCGCCTTCCATGTGGCAATGGTGTCTTTAAAGATAACACTTCTCTTAATTTCTGGGGGTAGTTCTGGTAATTTAGCATGTAGCAGGGTGGGTAAAGGCCAAGGTGCTGCTAAAGCTTTCTCAATTAAAATATTGGAGAAATATGACGTGTCCATAATCCAATCTTTAGCATGGCGAAAGAGAGTGGCTAAATTATATAATCTAATATCTGGGCATTGAGCGCCACCTTTAGAAGTAGGGAGGCAGAGAGTAAAATAGGCAATACGAGGTCTCTTTGATTGCCAAATAAATTTAGTGAAATATGATTGGAGTAGGGAAACGTCAGAATGTTTGAGTAAAAGGGGTATTGTTTGCATTGGATATAACAGGTTTCCAAAACACATCATTTTGATTAAGTGGGTACGGCCTAGAATTGACAATGGTAGAGATTCCCTTCTCTGGAGATCTTGTTTTATTCTCTTAATTATAGGGCGATAATTCAGGGAATATAGTGAGGAGGGAGTTCTGCCAATCTGGATTCCAAGATAAGTAATATAAGATTTAGCGATGGAGACCCCCGCAGGACCCGAAGTAGACCTCTTATGTGGAGTTAGGTAAAGAAGTTGACTTTTATGTATATTGATTCTATACCCAGAGAAGGAACCAAAAAATTTTAAGGCATCTAATACTGCCGGAACATGTAGATCTGGGTTATCTAAATATATTAAAGTATCATCAGCAAAGCATGTAACTTCGATGATTTGGGAACCAACCCGTATGCCTGAGAAAAAGTCAGAAGAAATAAGATATCTAGCAAGAGGCTCCATTGCCAAATTGAACAATAGAGGGGATAGGGGGCAACCCTGTCTGGTACCTTTTTGTAAGGGAAAGCTATCTGAAAGGAAACCCGGGGTATGAATTCTAGCTTTCGGAGATGTGTATATTGTGGAAATATTACAATGTATATTGTGGATATTATCAAAAGCCTTTTCGGCGTCAATTGCCAACAGACCTGGAGAGTGGCTGGAACGACCCCCAGATTGGACACCAGACTGGGCCGCTAGTACCGTTCTTATATTAGTGACACCAGAACGTCCTTTTATAAAGCCAACTTGATGGCTGCCTATTAGTGATGGTAGGATGTCTGCCAATCTATTGGTCATAATCTTTGCCAACAATTTTAGGTCTACATTTATTAAAGAGATTGGCCTGTACGAATTAGGAGATGTCGGATCCTTCCCCTGTTTATGTAGTATTTTGATATATGCAGTATCTCCCGAGGGGAGCATGTGATGGTCAGTCAGAATAGTTTGGAAAGTAGAAAGAAGAGTGGGGGAGATGACAGAAGACATAGATTTATAAAATTCCGCACTATAGCCATCAGGGCCTGGAGCTTTTTAATTTTTAAGTGTAGAGATAGTGGCAGTAATTTCCTCCAATGTGACTGGGGCGTTGAGAGAATCAAGAGAAGGGGTATCAAGAGAAGGTAGAGTTAATGACTCTAGAAAGTTCTTACCAGCAGCTAGATCAAGCCTATCTTTGGAATATAGTGAGCGGTAAAATTGTTGTAAAAGTTGTGACATGACTTTGGGATCTTTTTGTATATTACCCGCTGTATCTTTGAGAGCAGGGATATGTGTAGTAGGTCTACGTCCTTTAGCAAGGTTAGCTAACATTTTCCCTGATTTATTACCATAGTGGAATAAACGGGATATGTATTGATCTCTATATATAGCATTGAGTTTTTCCTGTGCAATTTCGAAAGCTTGTCTAGCTGCTGTCCATTTAGATTTATTGTCATCTGTAGGGGAAGACAGGAAAAGAGTGTATGTAGAGCGCAGATCTTGGGAAAGTTGAAGATAGTTTGTACGTGCTTCACGCTTCTGGGCAGCCACGTAAGAAATTATTTGGCCCCTTAGAACTGCTTTTGCAGTCTCCCAGAAAAGTATTGGGGCTTGTGTATGTTCAGCATTGTTAGAATAAAAGTCTGACCACCATTTTTTTAATAGTTTGATAAATGATTCATCATTAGCTAAATGAGAAGGAAATCTCCAAATAATATCGGATCCCTTCTGAAAAATATCTCTTAATTGTAAACTAACAGGGGAGTGATCCGAAATTACTATATCATGAATTTCAGAGTCTTCTACTCTGCCAAGAGAGTCCGGTGACACTAAACAGTAGTCTTGACCAGGCCGTTTGGGAGTGAGAGTAAAAAGAATATTCTCTACCATCTGGGTGTAGATGACGCCAAGAATCAGATAGGGAGGTAGAATTAAGGAAATTGGATAAAATATTATCTGATGAAGTATATACAGTAGGGGTCTTAGTTCTTTTTCTATCTTCAGTTGTATTAAGAACAGTATTTAGGTCTCCACCAACTATTTTAAGATTATTGTCATCTTGCAGAATGAAGTTTTCCAATTTTTTAAAAAAATCAGGTCTCTTAGTGTTGGAACCATAGACGTTATATATGCTATATTTGCCCGCTGGAGTGTCAATAAGAAGATGACATATCCTGCCTTCATCATCTTGATATTGAGATAATACCGTACAGGCAAAATTTTTATGTGTAAGAATAACTACCCCGCCTTTACGGTTAATAGCTGGTGAACCATAAACTGCACCCACCCAAAAACGTTTGAGTCTGAAATAATCTGATTCAGTTAAATGTGTTTCTTGCAATAATACTATATCGGCCCTAAGTCTCTTAAGATGTTTAAGTATAGAAGTCCTCTTAGATGGGGAACGTAGTCCCTTAACATTCCAAGTGATTAATTTCATACAATATTAATAGAAGAGGAGGTGATAAGAAGAGACCCTGGAAGCACAATAACATAGTGGGTAACCCTTTCAGGCAGAAAAAGAGGATAGCATGTAGCATTTTCAAACAAACTCAAGGTGATATACCTAAGAATAAAACAGTTAACAATATAAACTAAGCGAATAAAGTGAGATGTGGACTTAAAGAAGAAATAAAGAGAAAGAAATAACTGGTGGAGAGGTCACATCAACCTCCGCTCCACTAAATGAGTATATATTAAAATTAAAGACATACACATCCCTACCCTCCTGAGAAATGTCACAGGGAAGCAAATAAATAAAATAAAAGGAAGAGCCAGTATATAATGATTAGTACTTAAAGAAGTTGTACCTAAACCTAAAACCATACAAGGTGGAATTATACATATACATACATATACATGCACACACACACATATACATATATATACTGTACATGTATATACATACATACTTACACACAGACACACACACCACCAAATGCATTACTACCTAGACTAAAGAAAATATTAAAGGGGTTGTCCGGCGATAAAAAATTATTCACAGAATAACACACATTACAAAGTTATACAACTTTGTAATGTATGTTATGTCTATGAATGGCCCCCTTCCCCGTGTTTCCCCCCACCCACGCTAGACCCGGAAGTGTGGTGCATTATACTCACCGCATCTCGTGTCGTCCACGGTCTCCGATCCTCAGCAGTGACGTCTTCTTCGGGAGACCGGCGGATCTTCCCGAGTGCTGGCCGCCCTCTGCAGCGTCATCCGAAGCTCAGCCGCGACTGGCTGAGCAGAACTGTGCTCAGCCAATCGCGGCTGAGCAGCTGATGACGTGGCCGCGTCATCAGCCGCTCAGCCGCGATTGGCTGAGCACAGTTATGCTCAGCCAATCGCGGCTGAGCTTCGGATGACGCTGCAGAGGGTGGCCAGCACTCGGGAAGATCCGCTGGCCGCCCGAAGAAGACGTCACTGCTGAGGATCGGAGACCGTGGTCGGCACGTGACAGGTATGTATAGCACACCACACTTCCGGGTACACGGGTGGGGGGTGGTGGAACACGGGGAAAGGGGCCATTCACAGACATAACATACATTACAAAGTTGTATAACTCTGTAATGTGTGTTATTCTGTGAATAATTTTTCATCGCCGGACAACCCCTTTAATGTAGTAACAAGGTGTCCCTAATATAGTATTTAGTCAACATATATAGGACTAAATAGAGAAAAAAATACTCAGTTTTAATGAGCAGCAAAGCGTCCAACAAAATAGAGATGGAGTTCATAATCATTCCATTTTTTCTACCGTGTCAGTAGGACTATCCAAACGTCGTCTCTTGTGCTTGTCTTGAATAGGTGGAGTGAGACCCTTTACATCTTTAGGCTGGGTTCACACTATGTATATTTGAGGCTGTATTTGTGAGGCTGTATAGCAACCAAAACCAGGAGTGGATTGAAAAACACAGAAAGGCTATGTTCACATAATGTTGTAATTGAGTGGATGGCCATCATTTAATGGCAAATATTTGCTGTTATTTTAAAACAACGGCTGTGGTATTGAAATAATGGCCGTTATTTACTGTTATATGGCGGCCATCCACTCAATTTCAACATTGTGTGAACAGATCCTTTCTGTGTTTTCAATCCACTCCTGGTTTTGGTTGCTATGAGGACCTGACATGAGGACCAAATACTGCCTGAAATATACATAGTGTGAACCCAGCCTGAAGGGAAGAAATGGCTTCCTCAGGAGAACTGTAAAGAGAGGCTGAACCATCCGATTTGAAAACTTTCAGTATGGCAGGATAAAGAAGAGCAAATCGTATTTGATTTCTTACCAATGTCGAGCAAATGTGTGCGAAAGCTTTAAGTTTTTGAACCACTGCTGCGGAGTAGTCATTAAACATGAGGATTTTGTGGCCACGAATTGCAACATCAACTGTAGATTTTTTAAAGCTTTGTAAAATGTTGTTTTTATCATTATAATTCAGATACTTGACAATCACTTGTCTGGGTTTCTGTTCTTTTCTATTTGCATCTTGCTTTTGTTTCGCTGGTGGGGGTCCCACACGGTGCGCTCTTTCCACAGTAATGTGACCGGGGATACCCAAGGCTTGGGGAATTTCTAGAGAACATATAGCATGTAATTGCATGGCTGGAATGGATTCAGGTAAACCTATCAATACGTAAATTGTTGCGCCTAGAGCGGTTCTCTAGATCATCAGTCTTTGTTTGCAATGAAGCTGTGACATTCATATTCTGTTGTAGTTTTATTTTTGTAGAATGTATTTCATCTTCTAACAGGCTGACTCTCTCCTGAAGTTCAGTAATCTGTGAGGTGTGCGTTGCTATATCTCCCTGTATGGTTGCTAGGGAGGAAACTATAGTGGCCTCAAGAGAGGATTTTATGTCATTTAATATCATTTTGGACACTTGAATTGCCAGTGCCTTGCAAGACATATTTAGTCCTGGTATTATGGTGTCACAGAGGTCCGGCACTGGGGTTTGTGAGGTATGTGTTTCCTCTGTGTGTGCCTCAGCAGCAGCACCTCGTGTCGGCGCCATCTTAGGTGTCCCTGTGACAGAGCTGTGAGGTAAATGAAGGAGGGCTTATGGGGAGGTGTATAACTGGTTCCCCGCTTAATGAAGTGGTGCCTCCGACTCCTCGGCACTTAGAGAAGTCAGAGGTGTGGTGCGGCAGGGCCGGTAATGTCAGGAGTCAGAGCGGGGAGCGATATTATGAGCGGAGGGTGGAGGAGCTCACTCACACTGCTGCCATCCCATACGCGCCGGAACCGGAAGTCACAGAGCTGTTTTTATATAGTATGCAAAGCTGTGTGTAAAGTATGCAGTGCAGAGCTGTGTATATAGTATGCAGAGCTGTGTGTGCAGTATGCAATCCATAGCTGTGTATATAGTATGCAGAGCTGTTTGTGTAGTATGCAGTGCAGAGCTGTGTATATAGTATGCAGAGCTGTGTGTGCAGTATGCAGTCCATAGCTGTGTATATAGTATGCAGAGCTGTGTGTGCAGTATGCAGTCCATAGCTGTGTATATAGCATGCAGAGCTGTGTGTATAGTATGCAGTGCAGAGCGGTGTGTGTGTGTGTGTGTGTGTGTATATTATGCAGTGCAGAGGTGTGTGTGTGTGTGTGTGTATATATTATGCAGTGCAGAGCTGTGTCTGTGTGTGTATTATACAGTGCAGAGCTGTGTGTATATTATGCAGTGCATAACTGTGTGTGTTTTTATATAGTATGCAAAGCTGTGTGTAAAGTATGCAGTGCATAACTGTGTGTTTTTATATAGCATGCAAAGCTGTGTGTAAAGTATGCAGTGCAGAGCTGTGTATATAGTATGCAGAGCTGTGTGTGTAGTATGCAGTGCAGAGCTGTGTGTGTATATAATATGCAGTGCAGAGCTGTGTGGATATAGTATGCAGTGCACAGCTGTGTGGATATTATGCAGTGAAGAGGTGGGTGTGTGTGTAATATGCAGTGCAGAGCTGTGTTTATATAGTATGCGAAGCTGTGTGTATAGTATGGAAAGCAGAGCTGTGGGTATAGTATGCAGTGCAGAGCTGTGTATATAGTATGCAGAGCTGTGTGTGCAGTATGCAGTCCATAGCTGTGTATATAGTATGCAGAGCTGTGTATGCAGTATGCAGTCCATAGCTGTGTATATAACATGCAGAGCTGTGTGTGTAGTATGCAGTGCAGAGCTGTGTGTGTGTGTGTGTGTGTGTGTGTGTGTGTGTGTGTATATATATATATATATATATATATATATATATAATGCAGTGCAGAGGTGTGTGTGTGTGTATTATGCAGTGCAGAGCTGTGTGTGTTTGTATATTATGCAGTGCAGAGCTGTGTGTATATTATGCAGTGCAGAACTGTGTCTGTGTGTATTATGCAGTGCAGAGCTGTGTGTATATTATGCAGTGCATAACTGTGTGTGTATAAATCATGCAGAGCTGTTTATATAGTGTGCAAAGCTGTGTGTATAGTATGCAGTGCAGAGCTGTGTTTACATAGTATGCAAAGCTGTGTGTGTGTATAGTATGCAGTGCAGAGCTGTGTGTGGTATGCAGTGCAGAGCTGTGTATATAGTATGCAGAGCTGTGTGTGCAGTATGCAGCGCAGAACTGTGTATATAGTATGCAGAGCTGTGTGTGTGTAGTATGCAGTGCAGAGCTGTGTGTGTAGTATGCAGTGCAGAGCTGTGTGTATATTATGCAGTGAAGAGGTAGGTGTGTGTGTGTGTGTGTGTGTAATATGCAGTGCAGAGCTGTGTGTGTATATTATGCAGTGCAGAGCTGTGTGTGTATGAACCATGCAGTGCAGAGCTGTGTTTATATAATATGCAAAGCAGAGCTGTGTGTATAGTATGCAAAGCAGAGCTGTGTGTATAGTATGCAGAGCTGTGTGTGCAGTATGCAGTCCATAACTGTGTATATAGCATGCAGAGCTGTGTGTGTAGTATGCTGTGCAGAGCTGTGTGTGTGTGCATATTGTGCAGAGCTGTGTGTGTGTGTATTATGCAGTGCAGAGCTGTGTGTGTGTGTGTGTGTGTGTGTGTATATTATGCAGTGCAGAGCTGTGTCTGTGTGTGTATTATGCAGTGCAGAGCTGTGTGTATAAATCGTGCAGAGCTGTTTATATAGCATGCAGTGCAGAGCTGTGTTTATATAGTATGCAAAGCTGTGTGTATAGTATGCAGTGCAGAGCTGTGTATATAGTATGCAGAGCTATGTGTGCAATATGCAGTCCATAGCTGTGTATATAGTATGCAGAGCTGTGTGTGTAGTATGCAGTGCAGAGCTGTGTGTGTGTGTGTGTGTGTGTAATGTGCAGTGCAGAGCCGTGTGGATATAGTATGCAGTGCAGAGCTGTGTGTATATTATTTAGTGCAGAGCTGTGTGTATATTATGCAGTGTAGAGGTGTGTATATTATGCAGTGCCTAGCTGTGTTTATATTATGCAGTGCAGAGCTGTGTGTGTATTATGCAGTGCAGAGCTGTGTATATAGTATGCAGAGCTGTGTGTGCAGTATGCAGTCCATAGCTGTGTATATAGTATGCAAAGCTGTGTGTATAGTATGCAGTGCAGAGCTGTGTGTGTAGTATGCAGAGCTGTGTATGCAGTATGCAGTCCATAGCTGTGTTTATAGTATGCAGAGCTGTGTGTGTAATATGCAGTGCAGAGCTGTGTGTGTGTAGTATTCAGTGCAGAGCTGTGTGTATATAGTATGCAGAGCTGTGTGTGTAGTATTCAGTGCAGAGCTGTTTGTATATAGTATGCAGAGCTGTGTGTGTAGTATTCAGTGCAGAGCTGTTTGTATATAGTATGCAGAGCTGTGTGTGTAGTATTCAGTGCAGAGCTGTTTGTATATAGTATGCAGAGCTGTGTGTGTAGTATTCAGTGCAGAGCTGTTTGTATATAGTATGCAGAGCTGTGTGTGTGTGTGTAGTATTCAGTGCAGAGCTGTTTGTATATAGTATGCAGTGCAGAGCTGTGTGTGTGTGTGTGTGTGTGGTATGCAGTGCAGAGCTGTGTGTATAGTATACAGTGCAGAGCTGTGTGTGTGTGTGTGTGTGTGTGTGTATAATATGCAGTGCAGAACTGTGTGTGTGTGTAGTATGCAGTGCAGAGCTGTTTGTGTATAGTATGCAGTGCAGAGCTGTGTGTGTGTGTGTGTGTGTAGTATGCAGTGCAGAGCTGTTTGTGTATAGTATGCAGTGCAGAGCTGTGTGTGTGTGTGTGTGTGTGTGTGTATTATGCAGTGCAGAGCTGTGTGTATTATGCAGTGCAGAGCTGTGTGTATTATGCAGTGCAGAGCTGTGTGGATCTAAGTATGCAGAATAGAGCAAGCCTCACATATTTGTAACAAAGAACGGCCCCTGACTCCTCCCACACATGTGACTGATCATGTGGTGATGACATCATCAAAGGTCCTCTACTCACTAGGAAGTAGCATCTACTGAATTCTGGGCTGTGTTGTGCATAGTGGCTGCCAGACCAGGTAATGATATGAGCCTACAGATCATGTTATATGTGTTTCCCCATAGACACAGAGCCCCCATAGCAGTGACAGGCATTGTACTAGTGTTTCATCCATAATGTCCTGATAAGTGTTATAACCCTGATAGCCACAGTGCCCCTATGTGACAGAGTAATCTAATTACAGAGAGGCACAGTCCCATCAGACACCGAGTCCCCATCAGACAGCTAGTCACAGCCCCTCTATCACAGAACCAGTCACAATGCTCCCTTGAAGGGGTTATGTGTCAAGGCAAAACAATAGCTGTATGGTTGCAAGTATGTAAAAACCAGCAAAGAAGCTATACTTACCTCTCCCCGCTCCCTGGTGTTCTTACGGGTCTCTGGTATTCCCCTGAGCTGATCCCGCCTCCACCTCTGAGACTTACCTCGGGGACGACAGCCAGGCAGAGGCAGGTAGTGATAGGCTGAGTAAGGAGTTCCTACAGAGACAACAAGTCATAGGAAGCAGTTGAGAGCAGTGGTGACATCTCTGGGGAGCAGTGTGGGCTTTGGAAAGAAATAGCCACTCCACAGCAAGGAAGGGGTAACACTAAACAATGAAATGCTGCTGCTGGCACAGGTGGAGAAAGCCTTGCCTGGCATGCATGTAGGCCAGGATTGCCCTCTTCTCGTTTCCTACACATAGCAGTAGCTAAGGGTCCATTTACACGGAAAAATTATCTGACAGATTATCTGCCAAAGATTTGAAGCCAAGGCCAGAAACAGACTATAAACAGGGAACAGGTCATAAAGGAAAGCCTGAGATTTTTCCTCTTTTCAAGTCCATTTCTGGCTTTGGCTTTAAATCTTCGGCAGATAATCTGTCAGATAATCTTTCTGTGTAAATGGACCCTAAACCCCATCACCACTTTAAATGTTCTGTCTTGCTATTTCTGCCACCCCAGTGCACCAATCCGCCCAGGCCACAGCCCCCCCCCCCCCCTCTTAATATTGTCAAGGTTAAAGGTAACAGATTATGATCATTAGTGCTCCCTGCACTATAGGAACACTTCTAACCTGCTGAGTTTCCCATTAAAGGGGTTATCCAGGATTTAGAACAAAAAACATAACTCCTTTTTTCGCAAACAGCACCACACCTATCCAGTCCCTTTCCTTATCACACTGGGGCACTGGCAATGGTGACATGAGTCCAAATCACTTATGCTATGTTGATGTTGGACACCACTAATATGCCCCCATTACTCCATTGATTAGACAAAGTATTGTGGAAGAACAGCTTCATTGTACTGATGAATTTTTATTTTCTTACCTTTATTTATCATTCACTTATTCTGTATCTCTGGGTTACGCTCCTTTAACATAGACCTGAAGTTTTCAAAGTTTTTTTGTCAGTTTTTTTTAATTGAAGATGATGTTCAGAACTTCCTGCAAATGGAGAAATATCAGAGCCAACTAACGGAGAGCATATTAAACATCACCTTAGAGATCATCTTCCTGCTGACCGGAGAGGTGGGGTCACATAACTTCACTTATGTGTTTCAATAAAATAGCCATCAATATGTCTTTAAAAATAAATATACATATATATATATGTATGTATATATATATAAATATATAGTTTGTTTTATTTTGTAGGAATATGGACCCATGGGAAAATCTGATGAAAACCTCATGCCCATTAGTAATCCCCATAAGTCTGGAGGATGTAGCAGCACCCAGCACCCCATCGAAGGGCCGCCGGCTGACTCACTTACACATGACAGAAGCAATGAGCAGAGGATCCTGGATCTCATTAACAAGATCACTATGCTGCTCACTGGGGAGGTGAGAGCTGCTGGGAATGCTGGGACATTATGTAGTAACGCTTGGGTATACAGAGGATCATTGTATCATTATTTATGCCAGGTTCCTATAAGGTGTCAGGATGTCGCTGTCTATTTCTCCATGGAGGAGTGTGAGTATATAGAAGGACACAAGGATCAGTACAAGGATATTATAATCACATCACCAGGTAAGAGAACATATTGGACATTGTTTTGGTGTCATGCAGACAAGTCAAAAGTTCTGATCAGTTGAGGTTGTAGTGCTGATCTTTAAATATAGCTGGGAGAACTTCGCTCCCCATGTCGCCGCTCAATCCATTTCACTGCTGGAGACAGGCTCCATAGACTTGGGGCTCATCTTCTGCAAATATTCAGATCTGGAAAGTGAAGTGAACTGCTGCAAGTTATATCTAGAGATTGGTGGGGTCTTCCCTGTACATTTTCCCTGTAAACTCAAGGGTGGAGATTTATCAAACATGGTGTAAAGTGAAACTGGCTCAGTTGCCCCTAGCAACCAATCAGATTCCACCTTTCATTCCTCACAGGCTCTTTGGAAAATGAAAGGTGGAATCTGATTGGTTGCTAGGGGCAACTGGGCCAGTTTCACTTTACACCATGTTTGATAAATGTCCCCAAAGGTGTATGTTGGCAACTGTCAGAAAATGTTGTTGATATAAACTGCAGCGTACACCCAACAGACTACTTGAGCTTAAAGTGTTGGAAGCCATGGTGACAGTCAGTAATGCATGTGGCCCACATTCTGATCCAGTTGGGGTCACACTATTACTGACTTAGTGTGTTCTGTCTCCTTGTTTACCTTACATGAGTGACTTCCTGACAAGTACACTTTCATGGAAACAACAGGTGCACTTTAAAGTGATACTGTCATCCTTAGTACCCTATTCCACTGGACGATTATCGTTCAGATTATCGTTAAATCGTTCTAATCTAAACGATAATCGTTCGTTTGAATAGCAGTTAACGACTGAACGAGAAATCGTTGATCGTTTAATAAGACCTGGACCTATTTTTTTCGTTGCTCGTTCGCAAATCGTTCGCATTGAATAAGAAGTCGTTAGCAGTAGTGACGAACGCAATAGCGACGACAAGACGACCGCAAGAACGATCATAAGTAACGATTATCTTTCCATGTAAATGGGCGAAAGATTTCAGGTCTTTCGTAATAGCGGTCGTTTGGATCGTTTATCGTTAACGATTATGCGAACGATAATCGTCCAGTGGAATAGGGCCCTTCCTCTGTGCGCGGTTCTCCGCACCATCCACAAACTTAGATGCTGCACATTCCATATATATACCTGGTGGGTCTCCTTTCTGCTGTAATATCGCTTCATTTAATTGGTGGACAGTGTCACCTAGGCGGGGCTTCACAGCAGTTAGACTCTCTCCCTAGCAGGAAGATGAGACCCAACTGTGATGAAGCTCCACCCAGGTGACACTGTCCACCAATTACATGGAGCAAGAGTAAGGGGGTGGAAGTATCACTTTAAACTAAACTCTCCATCTTGGGTTTTCTTCATAGCTATTGTATATGAATTTCTAAAAGCAAAACAACTGTCTGTACAGTTGTTCCTGCTGTCCAAACCTCTGCAACCTCAACAGACCCTATTAAAGTCTGTCGGATCCAATAGTGTATTGGGATCCATCGGAAATGCATCAGTCTCTAAGCAGAAGCTATAACACTAGTGTGGATCTGATATTTTAAATGTTAGATGAAAAATTATTTGGCTATACTTATGTGTAAAGCAAGATTTTTCTTGTGCGGATCAGGTTATAGCCCTGTTATTTGGTTCTCCTTGTGGTGTTACATGGCATGTCTCTTTTTCTTTTATCAGATTTGTCCAGGGCTGCATATGAATGTGAAGACTTCTATCCACCACTTAGTGTGAAGAATCAACAAAGATTTCTTGCAGCAATGCAGGAAATGAGATGTCCATCAGTAGGTAAACATAGTATGCCAAACCAAGCAATCTCTCGTGAGGCAATACTTCTCAGTAGTAGCATATTTCCACCGACAGGTCATATAATACAAGGTACACCCATCAGCTTTTGGGGAGTGAGTTATGAGCATGAGAAGGAACATAGAGACTTTACTGATTACATACGCCATGTATTTTTGGACCATACATATTCAATGGCTGCAAAGCAGAAACATCAATGGGTTGTGGACAAATACTTTGCAGACAACGGTAATCCTACACCCACAAATGACCCACCATATAACCTGCCTTCTGAGTACATAGAGGAGCCAAATTTATATGGCGGAGAAAGTGTAACATACTCCGAGCTCCCCACTCCAGGGGGTCCTATACAATATAAAGCTGTCCAATTGGAGGCAACGGATCGTATGCAAGAATATCAATGTACTCCTATTAAAGTGGAACCAGTCTCATACGCTGTATCAAATCCCCCAGACACTGATTTCCATGAATGCACAGATCTTAAACAAAGTCCTGTTCATATTAAGGAGGAGCCAGTATCATATGACTCTTATGAAAACACAGCTATTTACACTCCCATGTACGATACACAGAAATATACAGCTGATCATGTCAAAGAGGAACAACCATCAGGGATCGACATTTATGTACCTGAAGAAACGCAATATTCAAACAGCAGCAAGGCAGAAATTGATGTCTATTTACCTACAGATACGGCACTTACAAAAAACAAAGATGTTCATAAAAAACGTGCTCAGCAACATAAACATCTAGACAAGCCATTTTTATGCACTGAATGTGGGAAATGTTTTCAGTGTAAATCAGGACTTTCTACACACAAGAAAATCCACATGTTTAGGAAACGCCACACCTGTCCCGAATGTGGGAAATCTTTTGTCAGTCATTGGTATCTCTTAAGACATCAGAAGCGTCATTCTGGAGAAAAACCTTATTCTTGTGATGAGTGTGGGAAATGTTTTTTAAAAGCATCAAATTTCAATGTCCATTTAAAAATCCACAGAAAGAAAGGTCCATTTGCCTGTGACGTATGTGGAAAATGTTTCCACAAAAACTCATCTCTTAGCCAGCATCAGAAAGTTCATCAACTTAAGACACCGTTTACATGTTCAGAATGTAATAAATGGTTTCCCAGCCAGTCCGAACTCTCTGAGCATCGAAAACTTCACTCTGGAGAAAAAACGTTTTCCTGCCCTGATTGCGGAAAATCTTTCATTAAAGTTCAAAACCTTTTAAACCATCAAAGGCTACATACTGCGAAGAATCCATTTTCCTGTATAGAGTGCGGAAAGCTCTTTACAAGTAACACCTATCTTATACGCCACATGGCGATGCATACAAGGAAAGAGACGTCATATGCTTGTTCGACCTGTGGAAAATATTTTAACAGTAATTTAGATCTGATTATACATCAGAGAATCCACTCAGGGGAGAAATCAGGGACGAATTCTGAATGGCGGAAATGTTTTATCCGTAAATTGGGCTTTGTTATCCATCAGAGGAACCACGCCAAACCAAAGTCCTTCTCGTGTCCTGAATGTAAAGAACAGTTTGCAAAGAAGATAAATTTATTCCATCACCGAAAAATTCACAGGGAGGAGAAATCTACCAAGTCATAGGAGGAGAATTTATAACGGCAGAAATAATGGGGAAGATTTATCAAACTGGTGTAAAGTAGAACTGGCTCAGTTACCCCTAGCAACCAATTAGATTCTACTTTTCATTCCTCACAGATTCTTTGGAAAATGAAAGGTGGAATCTGATTGGTCGCTACGGGCAACTGAGCCTGTTCTACTTTACACCATGTTTGATAAATCTCAACGATATTGTTATTCTGTAAATCAGATTATTACATTGGAAAAATGTAATTTTGCATTGGCTTCTCATGGTTCATGGTGACCAAGTATAGAATTCTGTGTCAAGACATTGGGGAAGATTTATCAAACTGGTGTAAAGTAGAATTGTCTTAGTTACCCCTAGCAACCAATCAGATTCCACCTTTCATTTTTCGAACAATCTGTGAGAAATGAAAAGTGGAATCTGATTGGTTGCTAGGGACAACGAATGCTGCGTTTACACGGAGGAATAATTCGCCTGATCGTACGATTAATAATTTCGAAGTAACGTTTTTTTTTTTGTTTGTTTTTTTTATAACGATCAGCGTTTAGACAGAACGATATATTGTACGGAAAAATCGTTTTGCGATCGCTTGAGCCTATCTCGCACATAGGTTAAATCGGTGAACGACTGTTTACACGGAACGATCTGCATATTTTTTACGAACGACGATTTAAGAACATGTTGTAAGATCAAAATGAACGATTTCTCACTCGTCGTTTGATCGTTCGCTGCGTTTACACGTACGATTATCGTTCGAATTCGATCGTTATCGTGCAAATTCGAACGATAATCGTTCCGTGTAAACGCAGCATAAGACAATTTTACTTTACACCAGTTTGATAAATCTCCCCCATAGTGTCTTTGTCTATGATCATACTTAAAAGCGCAACCACAATCTGGGTATAGGTGGGGTTATTGGCAGGAAGGCGTGCTGACTTATACCGCAGCATACCCTCGCCAGATCGATTAAAGAGAATGCATGTATTCCCGATATCAAGTGCACTAGCTTTAGTGCTCACATCCATCCTTTTGTAATCACCGCTTGTATATAGCAGGACATACAGTTATAAGAATATATTTTACTATAGAGTTATAGCCACAGTTTGTAGACATGTAGTATATGCAAGCAAATCTACTTGCATAACTGGTCTTTTATCTGGTTTAAAGGGGTATTCCGGCCAGGCAAAAGGTAATCTCCACCCCCCACCTTTGTCTAATAGGCATGTATTATATATATATTGCCAATACACATAATTTTGTCCCAACTGAGATGTCAGCTGGGTAAGTTATACAGTTATATAGTTAATCCGGCCCACAGATAATGTCAGAGACATCACATAGCCTCTGTATTAGTAATAAACGGCATGCCGGGAAATGTATTTTCTCGGGTGACGCCATATTGCAAGTCTACAATCATTCAGAAAACTTCAGAATGGACAATCAGAGCGGTGTGGAAATGGGGGCGAGGTATCAAACTCTTGGGGAGCAGTAAGTAAGGTTTTTTTTCGAGAATTGCTAGAATACCCCTTTAAGACCACTGTTCACTTTTTCCACTCAACTGTTATTGTTTTCTGCTACAATGGAGCTAAGCAATGATGTATAACCTACAGTGAAATAGTCAGTGTGGGTATGATATCAGGTACCTGGTTGAAGTTGCTCTTAGCCAGCACAAAAGGGCCCATTTGCCCCTGAAGGGCTGTTAAAGGGGTTGTCTGGGCAAAGTTATTTTTTTTATAGAAAGACACATATATGTCATGCCTCAGCCTCTGATTGGCCAAGCAGGCCTGTGATGTCACCTCCCTGTCTGAACCTGGAAGCCTGCAGCGACAGAGGCAAGGAGCTTGGAAAGTAGCATATCAGATCACATCAGGGATTTTTTTTTGCTTCCCATCTCCCTAGGCACTAAATAAAAAAAAATGTCAGGATAACCCTTTTTGTTTCATGGGTGGGTAACTGTACTGCAGGACGTAATGAAAGTGTTTGGTTCAATATTTATAAAGCTAGCACTGACTGAATGAGTAAAGACTGACTGTGTGAATGGTGACTGACTGGTCCTATGTATGTCATAGTATTTCTCCCGAAGGAGAAGTGCTCTTTTGGTGTGAAACAAGTATGTTCATATGGAAAATACAGCGTTCCGCTTATTGTCATCATAAAAGTTGTCTCTATCATTTACATTTCTGTTATTCCTGCTGTATGTCTGTCAATAACTGTTTCCAGTCCTTTATTAGGAAAGAAACCTAGAAAATCTATTATTTAGGAATATAACATATTAAACGGGTTATCCAGGATTAGAAAAACAGAGCTGCTTTCTTCCAAAAACAGCACCTTACCTGTGCTCAGGTTGTGTGTGATATTGCAACTCATCTCTATTTACTTAAAGGGGTACTCCGGCGGGGGGGGCTATTTTGGGATCTGGCCGGGGAGGAGGTGGCTGAGGCAAACTACATCCACTCACCTTCCCAGTTCCAGCGGCTGGTCCCGTATCGCGGCGCTCCGGACCCCGGCCGCTTCCTGGTGTCTGACGCGGGCTCAGGACGTGACGTCAGTGCAGAGGTGGGATCTGAGCGCACTTGAAACGGATCCCGCCTCTGTCACTGACTGGCTGAGCGGACTTGAGACGTCACGTCTCGAGCCCGCATCAGGGAACCAGAGCGCCGCGATACAGGACCCACCGCTGGAACCGGGGAGGTGAGTGGACGTCGTTGCCCCCAGCCACCTCCTCCCCGGCTAGATCCCAAAATAGCCCCCCCGCCGGAGTACCCCTTTACGTGGAAGTAAACTGCAAAACTACACACACACTGAGGACAGATTCTGTTTCTGGATAAACGTAGGTATGTTTTTCTAAGCATCGATGACCCCTTTAAATAAAGAAAATGTATATATGTAATATTTTTGGCATTGTATATTTTTACTTCATTCAGTTATAAATCAGTTTAAATCACTAAGATGTTTGCACATGACAAAAAGACTTGATGCTGTTTGATGTTTTGATTTAAACAAAAGGAAAAAAAATAAATATTTGATTTTTCAAAGTCAAATTAATGTGGGATTTTCTTTTCGTGACCACTTAAGGACCGGGCCAATTGTCACCTTTTGCTTTAGTTTTTTCCTCCTCGCCTTCTAAGACCCATAACTCTTTCATTTTTCCACCTACAGGGCTGTGTGAAGGCTTGTTTTTTTCAGGAACACTTGTACTTTGTAATGCAGCTTTTCAATCTGCCATAAAATGAATGATGAAAACCCCAAAATATCATTAATGGGGTGAATTTGAGTCAAAAAATGCGATTCCGCAAATTTTCGGGGGGTTCCATGTTTACATCATGCACTTAACGGTAAAACTGGCATTTTATCTGTATTCTATAGGTCGGTCAGAACACAGCGATATGCAAGTTTACTAGGTTTTCTAACGTTTTACTATTTTTATTAGCAGTAAAACCTTTTTTTGGAAATAGGTATATTTAAAATGGTCCTATTTTGACTCTTATAGCGCTTTTTCACATACTGGGTCGTATGGGGCGTAATTTTTTTGTGCCATGATCTCCAGTTTTTATTAGTAAAACATTTTTCTAGTTTAGACGTATTGATCGCTTTTTAATAATTTTTTTTTATACATAATGTAATTTTAAAAAAGCAATTTTTTTTTTTTTACCGCTTTTTGTTCACGCCATTCACTGTGCAGGAATAATATTGTTTTATTTTAATAGATCAGACGATTGCGCACACTACGGTATATTATATGTTAATCTTAAAATGGGAAGGGGGGAGGAGGAAGGTAAGAGACCTCCGGCAGTCAGGCCATGAGATCGGGACCCCCAAAGACACGCCACGGGAGTCCAGATCGTTAAGTGACAAGAGATGCTTCGGTCACTTACACTTAAACGCCGCCATCGGTCGCAGCGCAATCGCGGCGTTTAAGGGGTTGATAGCAACCGGTCTTCACCCACTATGGGGCAAGCTCAGCTCGTGAGCCCGCTCCATAGCCCAGGACCGCGGGGGGCCAAGGCCCAGGCTGCGGGGGCGTAAATGTACACCCTGTGTCGTTAAGGGGTTAAAAATCTATTTGTACATATTCCTGTGAATCAATGGGACAGGTGGAATTTCTATCAGTGTCCAAGACTCCGCTTTAAATTCCGCCACTTTTACTTAGGCCTTTAATCTCAAACAATGACTTATATTTTGTATGTTTCTTAAAAAAAAAAAAATTTAATTTGTCTAGCGCTACATACAAAACTGAGAAATTCTACTGAACTGATTTCTCATGGTTTTCTGTGAAGAATGAACACCATTCCCAAAAATTATTGAAAATTCCTCCTCCCTGCAATTCTTATTTGCAGTTACAAAGGCCATAGCGCCATTGTTGTTACAAAGGCCATTGTTTAAAAGGCCATAGCACTTGCATTTTTTCACCTACAGACCCACTTGAGCCCTTATTTTTTGTCAATCCAATTCTTCTATGCAATGACAGACTTAATTTTTCATAAACATGCAGCGAAACCAGAAAAAAATTATTTGTGCTGTATTTTATTTGACAGTTTTTAAAAAATTAAAACCTTTTTAAAAAAAACTAAATGTTCCTAAAATTGGTCCTTTGGTCAATGGGGCTGTGCGAGGTGTCAGTTTTTACGCCATGATCTATACTTTCTATTGGTAGCTTGCTTGCGTATATACATCTTTTTGATCACTTTTTATTATTATTTTTATTGATTCCATGTGACCAAAAATCTACTATTTTGCGCTTTGGCATTCTGGATGGGATTTTTTATTGATGAAAAAAATATTATTTTTTTAAAACCATTAATTTGTAGTCCCCTCCAGGGGACTTCTGTAATAACTCCACTGATCTCCTATGTGCTGCATTGATCAATAAGAACAGTGCACCACTAGATCCCAACACTAGATCACCAGAAATGGGGATTAAAAGCCACTTAAATGCAGCTACATTTAAATGGCTAATTAGCCGGGCGGAGACCGACGCCCTCTAGTAGCCGCAGTCACCAGCAGCTTGGAGACCCTCCTCTGAACTACCCACCTTAGGAGATAGAGGCACGTCCTGGGTCATCAAAGGGTTAAAGGAGAAGTCCCATGAACATAAAAAATCACAGGCAGGCAGAGGGGTGCAGGAACATAATAAAGAAAGTATACTTACCTGTTTCTGTGCCCCCGCAGCACTGCTCTTAGACAGCTGTAATTTTGGCCGGCTTCCTGGCACATTACAGCCCTGGCTGCTGAAATGCCACGGTCCGCTAATGGATTGCCCACTCAGCCTGTCAGTGACTGCAGTGGTGATTGGTTAAGCAGGCAGTGCACCAGCCTCAAACACAATACAGCTATGTTCCCACATAGTAGTATTTTTGTCAATTTTTTTTAACCAAAATCAATAGTGGAAATAAGTTTTTGGTTTTGATTGAAAAAAATACTGACATTGGTTGAGATTGACAATACTGAGATTGGTTGCTGTGGGCAGTTTGCACCAGTGTATATTTTACACCCTTTGATAAATCACCCCCTATGTGTGAACATTGCCTATGTCTGTGAAAACCAAAAGGCTGAGCACATTTATGAAAAAGTACAACTTGGAATACCTCTTATTATTACTGCTTTGTAACTTAACAATGTGCTACTAATTTGCTGCTTTTTCCCAGTATAAATCTCTATTGGTTATAGAAAGAAACAGTGAGTCACAGTCCTACAGTCATAAATTATACAATGCAAATCATACCCAGCATGTCCAACTTCTCAGTTTGAGAAGGAACCAAGGCTCTATAATGGAGGATGCATAACATAATGTAACTAGAGATAAGCTGATTGCTAGGGGCACGGTAGTGCTTTCTTTCATATAGCTGCAGCATCACCCCCCGGCTGATCGTCAAAGGTGTTCTGTATTATGATTAACTGACTGACGGCCGGTACCACCAGTCAGCTGTCAATTTTTGGCCCGGAACTAGAGTCTCAGCCCCAATCATGTCTGGGGCTGGGACTCGGGGCTCCATAAGAACCCTCCCCTACCTGTGTTTCCTGCCTGTGATAGACCTTCGTACCCCTAGTGTATCTTGACCTAGTCTTCCTTTATGATTGTTTTTCTGATACCCTTGTCCTCTGGCTTTTTACTACTCTTTGGATTTTTTTTTGTACCGTACAGACCGCTAGTTGCCGACCCAGACTCCTCACCCAGCCATTCTTGTGTTTTGTTTGTCTGTCCGTGTTTTGTGTCACACCTGAATAGGCTAGGGACTTTCGACCAGTTGTCCGCTGCCGCCTAGGGCAGCTGACGCAATTAGCCAGGAACAGCGGGGTGGGTGTCAGGGCATCACCTGTCTTGTGTCGTCCAGTTCCCTAGTCCTAACACCTAGCCAGCATTAGCAACTTTATCATCGGAGACCTCAATTTTTCCTGTCCTGATTGTGAGGAAATATTTTACTAAATTGCAGAGGCTGTGTCTCCTTACATTTTTCCTATGTCACCTTACATTTTCGGTTAGATTGAGGTCCAGACAGTTTACTGGTCATGTCATTTAGCCTACTGATAATAACATAATTACTGAGAGAGTTTAGTTACATAGTAACTAAAATAATATAAAATTTATCTTAAGATAAAAACACAATTGTTCCAGTTTTATATAATAAATATGTTACAGACATGAGGATTACATTACTCAACAACACAAGAAATGACTAAGAAAACATAAATTCTACTAAATCAACCATGTGAAAGGTTGTACATGTTAGTCACATTCAACACATTAATGTTGATAAGAAGGGGTTGTCCAACCATTAGAACTTATCTCCTGTTCACACTCTGTTTATGTCCAGAGATGGAAGAGTCCCTGTTCCTGTTAGACCCAAACGCTTAAAGGGGTTATCCAGCGCTACAAAAACATGGCCACTTTTCCCCCTCTCTTCTCTCCATCTCAGGTGCGTTTTGCAAATAAGCTCCATTTACTTAAATGTAACTGAGTTTAAAACCCCACCCAATCTGGAGACAAGAGAGGGGAAAAGTGGCCATGTTTTTGTAGCACTGGATAAACCTTTTAAAGTGACACTGTCTCCCCTCTTTTTGCATTATGACTTCTCTACACAGGTATAAAGGGTAAATTTAGCAGTTTTCATACCTTATTTTATATCATACGTCATGGTGCTTGATCCAGTAAAAAGTGATCTTTTATCATCTGCCGATTGTGCTATCTGGGCGGGGCTTCACAGCCGAAGCACCACTTAGCCTTGGCCACAATGCCTCGTCCCCGCCGACGTCATCAGCGCATAGGCCCCGTTCCTCGATGACATTTGGAACAGGCCAGCCTAAAGGTCTAGGCCCCACCCTTTCTAGGTCGACCCATACCAATGGCCACTGAGGGGCAGGGCCTATGTGCCGATGACATCACAGGAGTGGGGCCAACGGTGGTGTTGTGGGTGGGGCTAAGTATCGCTTCGGCTCTGAAGACCCGCCCAGATAGCACAATTCGCAGATGATAAAAGAGTTTTTACTGGAACTAGCACCATGATATAAAATAAGGTAGGAAAACTACAAAAAGGGGGTGACAGTGTCTCTTTAAATTGTACCTAAAAGGAGAGAACTCAGCAGCATCCAAAGAGTCTTCAAACAAGTTTTATTGCATAACCTCGTAAGAGCGAAGACCAGGTGTGATCAAAATCTAGCTCTTAACAGGTTATGCAATAAAGCTCATTTGAAGACTCTTAGGATGCTGTGCAGGAGTTCTCTCCTCTTTGATGAATGTTTGCTGGTAATTGGGACTGCCAGCCACCCCATATTTCTGTCTACAAGGATCGGTTTCCTAGGTGCTGTTGCAACCTTGTTTACTTAAATTGTACCTGTCACCACGGCCGCTGCCGGATCACCAGAAAATTACCCTCTGTGCTTTGATGGCGCTGTGCTTCATCCCTATTCTGATCCAATGGCTGTCATGCGGCATGTGCATAGCCATGAATACCTGAACTTCCAGATGCAGATTGGAATTCACTGATGATGTGGCAGCGGTGTCAGGTATACTTTAAACTATACTACTCATACCCTTACTTCCCTCCAATTTTTGTTTAATCCTTGGCAGTCTCTGTGCTAAAGCCCTCCTCTCTGTTATGGATCTAAGTGTCTGACAGAGAGGAGGACTTTAGTTAGAAACTGCCGGAAATGCCCAGTAATGGAATGCATTGCTACCAATTTCACCCCTAGGGTACCCTGTATGTGATGTCACACACCTCAGGAGATTCTGCAAATAGACTCTCTTAACCCACCACAGATGTCAGCACCAGAAATCCTCGATCACCACCACCACTGCCACCTGGGTACTTTATCTTATCCTGTCCTGCCTCTCGTACTGTGTAAAAGGCTGGGCCTAACTTTAGCTTACATGCAATGGGGTGCTGAAGGCAGGAGTTTGCTGATACACTTGCAGTCGCAGTAGAGGGCTGCTAGCCACACCTTTTTGTATTCTGTCTTCTCTAGCTGTTGCTAGAGACAGAATGTCTATGACAACAGCATTTTACCAGGTGGGGTATCCCGGTGAACAAAAAAAATAAGATTTAAAAACTTAACTTTTTAAACTAAATGATTATTTCAGTTCTTATGGTTGGACAACCCCCAGGGTAACAAAATACCTGTAGTGTTGTGCAGAACTGTTGTTATAGAAAAAAAGACACAGCCGTTTTCCTTGAACATATCATATAATATCAGCATGACAGTAGATCACACCATATTAATTCTTTATAGCTGTAGCTTCACCTATGTAGATGCGTGTGAATTTTTTGATGTACAGCTAGAGTCGATTTCTGACCAAAGCATTTACCACATTTAGGGCACATAAAGGGTTTTTCCCCTGTGTGAATTCTTTCATGTTTTACCTGAACAGATTTATGAGCAAAACATTTCCCGCAAACAGAACATGAAAAAGGCTTCTCTCCTGTGTGGATTCTCTCATGCTGAATGAGATGGGACCTGCGTGTAAAGGCTCGGCCACACTGAACACATGAATATGGCTTCTCTCCAGTGTGGATTCTCATATGCTTCATCAGATTTGATTTCTCAGAGAAACACTTTCCACATTCAGAGCATCCATAGGGCTTCTCACCTGTGTGTATTCTCAGATGTTTAGTAAGTTTTGCATTCTGGGAAAATAATTTACCACACTGAGAGCATGAAAACAGTTCACTTTCTTTTTGGGCTGTATAATAGCTAGGAAAATATTTTTCATAGTTGGAGTGCTGAAAGGACAACTCTGAATGAAGGTGAATTGGACGAATATCACATGGGTAGGGATGTACTTCTAAGGAATCATGGGTGTTTTCTTCTGTTTCAGGAGAGGATAGGATCTGCTTAGCCACTGTGTTTCTGATGTTATGTCTATCTGCTGAAAGGAAAAGGGAAGATGGGAATATAAGGAAAAGATCAGAAAGAATAAGTAAAGAAGAAGAGAAGAAGAAAAGTGACAGGAAAAACAGACAAAACATAGATGAGAGAGAACGTACAGTGCTGGCCAAAAGTATTGGCACCCCTGCAATTCTGTCAGATAATACTGCAATCACAAATGCCTTGGTAATAATATCTTCATTTATTTTGCTTGCAATGAAAAAACACAAAAGAAAATGAAAAAAAAGTCAAATCATTGATGATTTTACACAAAAATGAACAGGACAAAAGTATTAGCACCCTCAGCCTAATACTTGGTAGCACAACCTTTAGACAAAATTACTGCGAACAACCACTTCCGGTAACCATCAATGAGTTTCTTACAATGCTCTGCTGGAATTTTAGACCATTCTTCTTTGGCAAATTGCTCCAGGTCCCTGAGATTTGAAGGGCACCTTCTCCAAACTGCCATTGAGAGATCTCTCCACAGGTGTTCTATGGGATTCAGGTCTGGACTCATTGTTGGCCACTTTAGAAGTCTCCAGTACTTTCTCTCAAACCATTTTCTACTGCTTTTTGAAGTGTGTTTTGGGTCATTGTCCTGCTGGAAGACCCATGACCTCTGAGGGAGACCCAGCTTTCTCACACTGGGCCCGACATAATGCTGCAAAATTTGTTAGTAGTCTTGAGACTTCATAAAGCCATGCACATGGTCAAGCAGTCCAGTGCCAGAGGCCTCTATTTATTATCCTGTAAACTCTATGTTGATGCCTTTTCCCAAAAAGCTCTACTTTTGTCTCATCTGACCAGAAAACATTCTTCCCAAAAGTTTTTGGCTTTCTCAAGTAAGTTTTGGCAAACTCTAGCCTGGCTTTTTTATGTCTCTGGGTCAGAAGTGGGGTGTTCCTGGGTATCCTACCATAAAGTCGCTTTTCATTCAGACGCCGATGGATAGTACTGTCAAGGCTGGAGTTTAATTTGTCCACCTTGATTTCTGAGTAACTATCCCTGTCCAAATTTAAATAAAGTTGAGAGCTGGCGATAATACCAAATAAAAGGCTGGTGCCAATCCTTACTCAACTGAGTTAGGAGTGCACTGATGTGCTTTATTGTAAGTACAAAGGGTTTTATACAATAAGGGTGGGCTCAAAATGGACAAGAGCAGACATGTAATCTTCTCATTGGTTGTTCTCCAGAGATGAGGCATAGCTCTTGGCATATAAACATTAAAGTGGTCTTCACATCTGGTTTATATTAACACGTCTATATGTGGTAAGGCACTTTAAGTAATCCAGTATATCCTAGATAGTATGTTCTAGCAGACTGCCAGCATTATCTGTATCTATGTAACCAGATTACCTTACAGGATGTAGACTCCATGTGTGCAATATATGACTGAGGCCATGATAAGGATTACAATGTTTTCAATATATACTATACTTCACAGTACAGGTTAACACTGTTGTACCCTTGGACTGCAGGCTGGGGCGGATTAACTTTACCATAGACGCGGGCTGTTCATCAAGCCTGGGCCCCCCCAGCCCACTGTAACTGAGGCACCAATAGCATGGTGTTCATAGTACAGGATAGATAATGTCATGATGCCCTGAATTGTGCAAAATTGATGTAGAAAAGCCAAGATTTTTTGCAAATCATGGCAGAACTGTAGCCAGGAGACATTACACCACTGAAAGTATAAGTCTTTTTGGGTGGCCATGGGCCCCCCGGGAGCTCAGGGCCCCGGGCTACCGCCCTAAACGGACCTATTATAATCCGCTACTGACTGCAGGGCAGCTTGAACTTGTTTGGATGTTAACCGAGGTTCTTTAGCCACCATCCGCACAATCTTTCGTTGAAATCTCTCATCAATTTTTCTTTTCCGTCGACATCTAGGGTGCCATGGGTTTTACACTCCTTGATGACACTGCGCACGGTAGACACAGGAACATTCAGGTCTTTGGAGATGGACTTGTAGCCTTGAGATTGCTCATGCTTTCTCACAATTTGGCTTCTTAAGTCCTCAGACAGTTCTTTGGTCTTCTTTCTTTTCTCCATGCTCAATGTGGTACACACAGGGACACAGGACAGTGGTTGAGTCACCTTTAATCCATTTCAACTGGCTGCAAGTGTGATTTAGTTATTGCCACCACCTGTTATGTGCCACAGGTAAGTAACAGGTGCTGTTAATTTCACAAATTAGAGAAGCATCACATGAATGGATGTGTGGAATTATATCCGATTTGGCTCTTTGACAATTCTTTTTGTGGTTTTCCATTGAAGACAAATTAAATGAAGATATTAATACCAAAGCGTTTGTGATTGCTTTCATTTTCTGGAAGAAATTGAGTATTATATGACAGAATTGCAGGGGTGCCAATACTTTTGGCCAGCACTGTAAGTGAGAATTTAAATGAAGAGGAAGAGAAAGCTACAAAACAAGATATGAAAGGGAGTTGAAAATACAAAGCAAATTATGAACAGGATGAAGAAGT